>NC_090260.1:17126383-17211762 GCF_037325665.1 Littorina saxatilis | reverse complement strand
TGTGTGTGTGTGTTTATGTGTTTGCGCGTGTGTTTGTGTGTGCGTGCGCGTGTGTTTGTGTGCGTACGTAGAGTTGTAACTGTCGGGGAAGGGCTATGGATTTGGAGCACTTTGTTTCCAAATGATTTCCAGTTTATCTTTACTCCAAGAAGTTGTGTACGTGTTGTTTGTTCTCTGTTCAGTGAGCTTAATGTAGGTGTGCTAACACTAGGATTACAATAGAAAGTGTTGCCGCCAAGGCACACACACACACACACACAAACACACACACACACACACACATACACACACACACACACACACACACACACACACACACACACACACACACACACGCACACATCAAAGCACCCACACATGCTCGCGCAGATGAACTGTCAAAAATGAAGAAAACAAGATTTCAAATTCATCATACGTAGAATGTATTAATCATTTAAGAACCGGAATAGTTTTGACACTGAATTGATATTACAGTATTTGTTGTTTTTTAGCAAAATATCCCAAAACAGTTCTCAGCGGTAGACGTATGGTATCAAAATGATATTTCCTCTCCCTCTTCCCCTTTCCCACTCTCTCTGTCCATCTCTCTGTCCATCTCTCTGTCCATCTCTCTGTCCTTCTCTGTCTCTGTATTTGTTCTCTCTCTCTCTCTCTCTCTCTCTCTCTCTCTCTCTCTCTCTCTCTCTCTCTCTCTCTCTCTCTCTCTCTCTCTCTCTTGTTAGCATGTTCATGGATGTTTCCATGGAGATAGACCACGCATTCCACTGTCCCTAGAAAATTTACTGTCTGTCCGTGACGTCATTTCTTGATGACGCTAATTTTTAATGAAATCATGCGCTTGTCAGTGAACAAGAAGCGATGTGTTGAGAGATTTTTCTTTCCGTATTTTAAAACGATAAAAATGTCACTCGGGTTGTTGTTGTCGGTGTCGGTGGTGATGGTGGCGGATGGTGGTGGATGTCGTGGTAGAGGATGATGTTGTCGTCGTAGTTGTCAGAGAGCGGCAGGTTGTAAGGACAGGTATTGCTGAGTTTCAGTAAATGGAGTCAATAAAATGCTGAATTTCAGTTCAACGGTTGTTGTTGTTGTTGTTGTGGTTGTTGTGGTTGTTGTTAGACATCGTTGGACGTTGCGGGATGTGTAGTTGAGACAGGTGGTGGTGGTGGCGGTGACGAGATGTGGGTGTCACTCAGTGTCGCTGTCGCTGTCTATGTCCTAACCTTCTTCACCCAGATCACCTGGGCCGTGGACCGCGACATGGATCTCAGGCGGCCGGTACGGTCAGCACTACCAACACTTTCACTATACATACTGTCCAGGTAGACGACGACGTGTCTCTCCAAGCCCCATACTGTGTCCTCATTGGCCACCGTCACCGCCTCGTCTCGACCCCTACCTGCCGCTCTCTGTGTGGGACCCGATGTCATTTCAGCCAGTTGTCTAACGGCCGCTGTGTCGTTATGAGCCACCTTACGGGTGGGGACGCCGCGTGACTCGAGGCCCCGGATGAAGGGTGCTGGTGACCAGTCGTGATCATCCGGTGTGTCTGTGTCACAGTACATGTCACCCAGCACAAAGACGTCGCTGTAGGTGAGGCCGCCCTGCCCGTGGGGAGCGTTGTCATCGCAACCTGAAACATCACACACACCGTCAACATCACATCGTCGTTGTGTAATATACATCCACACCGACTTCAACAACTACAACAACAACACCAACAACAACAGCAACGACGACGACGACACCACCATCACCAGCAACAACAACCACGACACAAACAACAACGACGACCCATGTCTAACTTCCGCACCAACACCGGCTGCAGCAACACGTGAACAGAGACTACAACTACATCAGCAGCACCACAACCACCTGAAAATAGGAAAAACAATTTTATATTATTTAGGGTTCAACACCTCACCTTGGCAGACTTGTGACGATATTATGTAACGACGTCACAGTAAATGACGCAAATATCAATGTTTCTTGTAAGTATAATGACGTCATCGAAATGTTGTACAACCTGACTGACACTGCATAGAGAGAGAGAGAGAGAGAGAGAGAGAGAGAGAGAGAGAGAGAGAGAGAGAGAGAGAGAGAGAGAGAGAGAGAGAGAGAGAGAGAGAGGCAGACAGACAGACGGGCGGACAGACAGACAGACGGGCGGACAGACAGACAGACAAACAGACAAACAAGACAGACAGACATACAGACAGACATGCGGACAGACAAACAGACAGACAGGCAGACAGACAGACAGACAGACAGGCGGACAAACAGACAGACAGACAGGCGGACAGACAGGCGGACAGACAGACAGACAGACAGACAGACAGACAGAGGTGTACTGACCGACACGAAGATCTCGCAGCATGTCTGCCACCAGCTCCCCGCACCGTGCACACCGCCATGTGAAGTCACCCTCATGTCCCTGTCTGTCACCGCGGTAGTCATCATCATAGTGACCAACCGTCAGGACAGGTGGGCCGTCGCACGGTGCGGACACTGGCGGCCTGGTGTAGGCCGGGACCGTTCCATCCTTCATATCGTCAGCCTGCTCCACCTCTCTCACCACAGCAGGTGGGCTTCTCAGGGGCTGTGTCAGTTTGCGGACGTAACGCTCCATGTCGGCAGGTACATCTAGCTTAACGCCTGCTGCCCACAAGGTGAACCGGACGTGTCGTTGTTTTAACGCCCGGTAGATCTCTGCGATGACGTCACTGTAACAGAACAGACAGGTGTGTCAGTGTGTAGAAACAGAACAGACAGGTGTGTTATAGTTCTCACAAAACTCGGTTGTTTTAACGCAGTGTAGATCTTCGTGATGACGTCACAGTAACAGAACGGACAGGTGTGTCAGTGCCTGATTACACCTGGAATTACGAAACTGACAAAACAAAACAAAAACGCCTGGCAAAAAGGAAGTCACAAAGATTGCTGTTCAGGATAAGAATCACAGTGAACCTGAAATGAAATGACGCAATGATTAATAATGACGTAAACAGAATGACGTTATTTCGCTCCACTCTTCGTTACCTTGACCAAGTTTTTCCAATGGCAGACAAAGAAAGGGTGGCGCCTGATCGGACAGATTGATAACATCACTGATCAGTACACACCGCAGTGACAGTTGCTGAATTCACATTCTACATCTAATAAACATGCCCCAGTCTATTATTCAAACTTCAAAATAAAGAGCCATTACTTCTACATAAATCTTCCGATTTTCTCGACCAAAAGCCCAGGAATGACCTTGTTATAAAACAGGTGTGAATATAATAACATTTGTGAATTATCAGACTTCCTTCCAACGAACACGACCACACCGGCCAACACAAGAGTGACAGGAGGCAGTGTTAGATTCAGTGTACAGCGTCATTCTTACCACTCAGCCTCATCGGCCAGGATGTGCACGCGTCCGTGTGTCTGTGCGTGTTGACACAGCTCCTCCACCCAGGCCTGCACTTTCTTCTTGCCTTCCTCTGTCCAGTCACCATCCTCGTCCAGTACCTCCGCCATGTTGACGAGCTGCACGCTGCCGGCTCCCTGTCCGGCAGTCTCTCTCACCTGATGACCCACAAGGTAAGCAGCAGCAGCGCCATCATCACTCGTCTGAAGAACGAAGACGGTGCCGCAGCCCTTCCTCAGCAGAAAATGTCCCTTCAATATCAAGACTACGCTTTTTGAAGTGCCCGTCGGGCCCCAGAGGATCCTCACGTCGACGTCGTCGTCGTCTGGCGGCTCCTCCAAGACTTGAAACTGCTGCGGGAACAGAGCTATGCAAGACATGGGTCGACCATGCTCCATTCCAACAGCGTGAACAAGATGGCCCTGGGTCCACAGCTGTAGTCTAGGCTCTCTGCTGAGGAATAGCTCAACCGTTGTCAGTGGTATGGAGAATCTGTCATCATACACATTCACACATTATTAGGTATATCACACACACACACACACACACACACACACACACACACACACACACACACACCGTCCTGCCTACACACACACACACACACACACATACCGTTACACACACACACACATACCGTTACACACACACACACACACACACACACACACACACATGCATGCATGCATATCAATCAAAGCAATAAACAAATCAAAGCAAGTCAAACAATCACCACAAAGACCACGAACAAAAAAACATCCACACAAAAACACAAACAGGGATAGACAGGGAGAGATCAAAACAGAGAATTCGTAACGAGAAACAAGAGAGAGAGAGAGAGAGAGAGAGAGAGAGAGAGAGAGAGAGAGAGAGAGAGAGAGAGAGAGAGAGAGAGAGAGAGAGAGAGAGAGAGAGAGAGAGAGAGAGAGAGAGAGAGAGAGGGAGAGGAGGAGAGAGAGAGAGAGAGAGAGAGAGAGAGGAGAGAGAGAGAGAGAGAGAGAGAGAGAGAGATGGACAGACAGAGAGAGACGGACAGACAGAGAGAGAGAGGGGGGGGGGGGGGGGGGGGGGGGGGAGAAAGAAAGATAGATTACGTTAGGTCAAGTAATAACAAACGTGCGTGCGTGCGCTTCACCGATATGATACAGCTATGCAACAGTACCTGGCAACCAACTGTGTGTAGGTAGCTGTATCCATGGCAGGGTCCCCGCCCTCATTCCGTTCAAAGCTTGCCCTCCACCACGCGTCGAGCCTTGTCTGGTCAGCCATATCGTCCTCACAAAGACATATCTGGCTGACATTCCGACCTGGCTCGACGCTGAGGCCTTCCTGCAACTCCTGTAACTGAGATCAACACACACGGACTGTAAAGAATGCGGGAAATGGCACAAGGGATGGTTTAATACACGATGCACACAAAGACAGTGTAACATTAGGCCTACCTGAGTTGGAAATCTCTTCATTCCTGCTTTAGTGTTTACCAGCCTAAAAGACAACTTTCTGGACAAAAGCAAACCATCTTTTCGGAAAAGAGTTTCCCGTTTGTGGTGACGCCCATTAGGCTACGTAAAGTACAAGTGACGTCGTTTTCGCGACAAAAAAATGACGTCTACTATTCAAGGTCACTGTTCTTAGAGCTCTGGACAGTAAAAAATAAAAAGCAAATGAAATTCGACTCGCCTTCGTCTTGTCCCACAACAATGTAACCCCCACCCCTCCCTCTTTTAGGATCCCCCCTCCCCCATGGAAGACTCCCACCACCACCACTCCCACAAGAGTCCCTCCCTTCTTGTACAACCACCCCCTTTTATGCCTGACCTCCCCCAATATGACCCTTTTTTGGTTTTTGTTCATAACCTCTGTAAGTTAACACACATTTTAAGACTTAACCCTAATAACAAAAATTAAACAAATCCTCTTTCAGCTTCATAAATTCAATGTTCAAGAGAACGTTGGCATCAGAATAATCGAACAAAAGTTGATCAAAAGTGTGACCTGTATTATTCCAGATATGTTCAGTGGTGATCATCTTGTCCAGCAAACATGTCCATGCTATTACTGTGAACATTTTCGAAACAAGCTACATTTTGGTCATGTCTGCTGATTAATAACACCTACAATTGTGTGAAATATGGAGGCTTTGTTACCCAAATATCTGAAAGAAACTAAACTTAAAAAGTTGATGAGCATGACCCCGCTGTGACCCCAACATTTGACGAAGGTCAATCAAATCGGGGTCAAATCGGAAGATTATTAAATACCAGAAGTCTGCAAATGTTTAAAGGTCTAGCTTCAAAATCATCCGAGATAATCTTAACGTTAAGTTTTTTGTTCGGACATACGGACGGACACTGCATACAGTGTGTGGACAAAAAGCCTAGCGCTATGAACTGGCCCTTACTTTACGTTGGTGAACAAATCTCTCTCTCTCTCTCTCTCTCTCTCTCTCTCTCTCTCTCTCTCTCTCTCTCTCTCTCTCTCTCTCTGTCTCTCTCTCTCTGTCTCTCTCTCTCTCTCTCTCTCTCTCTCTCTCTCTCTCTCTCTCTCTCTCTCTCTCTCTCTCTCTCTCTCTCTCTCTCTCTACTTCTCTCCTGCGTTCGTCTGTTTTTGCGTGTGTGAGCGAGTGTAGGTCAAGAGTTAACTTACATCGCTCATGTTCAGCAGCACCTCCTCCAGACAGCGTCTCGTTGTGTCGGGCAGGACAATGGCCTGGTGGAGGGCTGGCTGTGTTACCAGGTCACCCAGAACAGAGCGCCTCACAACATCTCTGGCTTGCTTCAGGTAGGCAGCGGCCTTCTTTAGTTCTTCTTGAACTGCAAGGGGGTCGTCTTCTGTCTGAGGTATGATTGCCGCCATCATTATCCCACGCTCGCGATGTATGGCGAGCAGGTCAACAAAGTCCTCCTCCAGGTTCAACGGCTCTGCTTTGACGCTGTTCGTGTTCCTGGCGGCTGCACCAGTATAGATGCTTTGGGTATCGGCACCATATACACCAAATTTAGCTTGGGTCAGAAGTACCATAATTTCTTTTTCCCTTGCGGCTTTGTTCTTTATCTGATTCATGCAGTGGTGGACATTTTTCAGCACTGTGTCTATGCGGACAGTGTCCCTGACCTCTCTACTCTCATCTATGTCTATTTGTTGCTGTGTTTTCAGTACCTGGATTCGCTCACCTTCTCCGATATATACCATTCTCTCATGCACAGTGTCAATGTGAGCCGGGGGGATTATGTACGATTCGCTCTCAAGGTGAGGAAACCAGGCGTTGAGAAACTCTCTCTGGAATCAAAGACATGATGCTGTACTGTCTGCTCACTTCTAGTACCATTCACAACCTACGTCAACTATGAAGACGGTGAAAATACGGACACCAAATAGGGACTTATGTCTCGTTGGTGGTTCACACAATATTTGCCTAGAACACAGAAGATAATTGTTTAAAAACAGTTGTTCTATGGTGTAAATTCAAAGTGAAAAACAAAAACAAGGAAAACAAGGAAAACAACTACAACAACAACAACAACAACAACAACAACAACAACAACAACAACAACAACAACAACAACAACAACAACAACAACAACAACAACAACAACAACAACAACACAAAAAGAGTAAAACTAATGATAATGCACCTTATTCAGTTTAAACATAACTTCAAGTCTTAAAATATGAGGTTTCGGTGTTGTTGTTTATCTTTCTGAGATGAATTTACCTCATGGTCTGACAACCTTAACGCTTGGTCCTCTGATTCCTGTGATCTTGCCATCAAGGGCGGGGCAGGAGAGACAGCCTGGTTCCCCGGTGACCCAGAGGTACTGCACGGCGGAGCACATTCCACAGCCGGTCCCTGTGTGATGTGCATAGTATAACCGTCACTTCTGTCATAGCGCTGTTCATAATTATGAGTTGTGTGCATGATATGACCGTCACTTCTGTCATAGCGCTGTTCATATGTGTGGTTTGCATGATATTACCGTCACTTCTGTCATAGCGCTGTTCATAATTATGAGTTGTGTGCATGATATTACCGTCACTTCTGTCATAGCGATGTTTATATGTGTGGTTTGCATGATATTACCGTCACTTCTGTCATAGCGCTGTTCATAATTATGAGTTGTGTGCATGATATGACCGTCACTTCTGTCATAGCGTTGTTTTAGATAGTGTGACTCACCTTATTGTCATGCAATAGTATGTGAACGTGTTTCCTCACATGGTACAAACATTATTTTATTTTCCTGTGCGTTTGTGGGCCAAAACGCCCACGTACACTCATGGTTTTGCACGAAGAGGATTGTATGTGCTTGGCCGTATGTTCCGTCGGCCATATACTTATACTCTACTCTGTGTCGTGGGATGCATGCTTGGTATTTTCATGTTTCTATAATTCACTGACATGGATTTCAGGATCTTTACCATTTTTACATGGTTTTGTACCACAACATGGGGGGAGGTGGGGGGGGGGGGGGGGCAAGCAGGTATGCAAATAAAGTGACCCAGAGGATCGGAACATCTCTTCTCTTTATCAAGCAGGTGGCGGGGTTCCAAACACTCAACCATCAACTTGGCTGTTGCGATCGTCATCAATGAGGAATGTTCAGTCTATTTGCATTGTTCGACACTGACACGGACAATGCATGAATACGACCCCAAACAAATTGACAGATTATATCGGCCGTGTAGGAGCTGAGGGGGACGGGAGGGGGGGGGGGGGGGGTGGCAGGAGAGACAGAGATAGACAGACAGACAGAGATAGACAGACAGAGATAGACAGACAGAGATAGACAGACAGAGATAGACAGACAGAGATAGACAGACAGAGATAGACAGACAGATATAGACAGACAGAGATAGACAGACAGAGATAGACAGACAGAGATAGACAGACATAGATAGACAGACAGAGACAGACAGATATAGACAGACAGAGATAGACAGACAGAGACAGACAGATATAGACAGACAGAGATAGACAGAGATAGACAGAGAGAGATAGACAGACAGAGACAGACATATATAGACAGAGATAGACAGACAGAGACAGACAGAGACAGATAGACAGACAGACAGACAGACAGAGATAGACAGACATAGAGACCGAGATAGACAGACAGAGAGACCGAGAGACAGACAGACAGACAGAGATAGACAGACAGAGATAGACAGACAGAGACAGACAGACATAGATAGAGAGACAGACAGACAGAGATAGACATACAGACAGACAGAGGTAGACAGACAGAGATAGACAGACAGACAGACAGAGACAGAAGACATAGATAGACAGACATAGACAGACAGACACAGACAGACAGACAGAGATAGACAGACAGAGACAGACAGAGATAGACAGACAGAGACAGACAGACAGAGACAGACAGAGATAGACAGACAGACAGACAGACAGAGATAGATAGACAGACAGAGATAGACAGACATAGATAGACAGACAGACAGACAGAGATAGACAGACAGAGATAGACAGACAGAGAAAGACAGACAGAGACAGACAGACAGAGGTAGACAGACAGAGATAGACAGACAGACAGACAGAGACAGAAGACATAGATAGACAGACATAGACAGACAGACAGAGACAGACAGACAGAGACAGAGACAGAGATAGACAGACAGACAGACAGACAGACAGACAGACAGACAGACAGATAGACAGGTAGAAAGACAGACAGACAGAGACAGAGATAGACAGACAGAGACAGAGACAGAGATAGACAGACAGACAGACAGACAGATAGACAAAGAGAGAGAGAGAGACAGAGACAGACAGACAGAAATAGACAGACAGAGATAGACAGACAGAGATAGACAGACAGAGATGGGTTGGTTGGCTGGTTATTGTTTGTTGTTTAATGTGCCTACAACCTGTGGCAATCACGATAACATTGTAGACGGTTCTTGTAACACTTCTTTTGGTCAAATCTTGTAAAAAGTCTTAATCTCCTTGAAACATGTAAACCTGTGAAAGTATTCATTCGTATTCATTCTTTACCATTTTTACAAAGTACTTTTGGGGGGGCTTACTGATTTGTCTATTAGTGTAAGGGAAGGAACTGTGCTTGTTCTTTACAAATGGAATGTCAGGATTACTTTCCCTTTAATTGTCAGGAAGTCAGGAATCAGTGTTTTAGAATTCCCAGGAATGTTGTGTCTAAGTAAATTTTTGATAGATAGATAGATAATTTATTGCCAAGTGTACAATACATGAATGAACATAAAAAATACACGAGGAAAGCAGCTTGCTGTGTGATAAAAACAAAAATAAATAGCATTCATACATCACTGGCGCATAGCATCATACATACATGGGTAAGACAATTTGGTATCACAGTAACTATTAAATACATACACTATACAGACATGGTGAGAACTATGAAACTCTAAGAGCTATCGGAACCACAATAAAAGTACGCAGAATAAGATAGGATCCCCCCCCCCCCCCCCCCCCCCCCACTATCAACTACTGTAAGAACTGAACATGTTAGAAAGGAATTAGTGACAAAAGGAATTAGTGACAAAAGATCATTTGAAGTATGTGAGTGTTATTATTTTTTTTTTTTAATGAGTTTTTAGGCTACCAAAGACGTAACAAATCAACGGCGCGATTCGTACAGCCCTGAGCAGCACAGTTGGTACAGCGGGCACAGTTCGCACGGCAGTCACACACCCCTTGCCTGATGCACCGTGATTCCCTGCTGCACAGGCAGCACGCCTGCAACGTACAATGCGAGTGTCCCCTGTTGTCGTGAGAATGTGCGTGATGTGTGTCTACATTGTTCAGTGTCCCCTGTTGTCGTGAGAATGTACGTGATGTATGTCTACACTGTTCAGTGTCCCCTGTTGTCGTGAGAATGTACGTGATGTATGTCTACACTGTTCAGTGTCCCCTGTTGTCGTGAGAATGTACGTGCTCTATGTCTACACTGTTCAGTGTCCCCTGTTGTCGTGAGAATGTACGTGATGTATGTCTACACTGTTCAGTGTCCTCTGTTGTCGTGAGAATGTACGTGCTGTATGTCTACACTGTTCAGTGTCCCCTGTTGTCTTGGAAATGTACGTGCTGTATGTCTACACTGTTCAGTGTCCCCTGTTGTCGTGAGAATGTACGTGCTGTATGTCTACACTGTTCAGTGTCCCCTGTTGTCGTGAGAATGTACGTGCTGTATGTCTACACTGTTCAGTGTCCCCTGTTGTCGTGAGAATGTACGTGCTGTATGTCTACACTGTTCAGTGTCCTCTGTTGTCGTGAGAATGTACGTGCTGTATGTCTACACTGTTCAGTGTCCTCTGTTGTCGTGAGAATGTACGTGATGTATGTCTACACTGTTCAGTGTCCCCTGTTGTCGTGAGAATGTACGTGCTCTATGTCTACACTGTTCAGTGTCCCCTGTTGTCGTGAGAATGTACGTGCTCTATGTCTACACTGTTCAGTGTCCCCTGTTGTCGTGAGAATGTACGTGCTGTATGTCTACACTGTTCAGTGTCCTCTGTTGTAGTGATAATGTACGTGCTGTATGTCACTGTTCAGTGTCCCCTGTTGTCGTGAGAATGTACGTGATGCATGTCTACTGTGGTGTTCTCTAGAGCACAGCTAGGACACGAACGAAGTGGACAAACTACAAAGAGTGCGTGGTTGTTTGGGTCGGCTTTATTTGAACCCTGAGCAGGCGGAAGTGCCCGGTGACTGAATACCGAAACCGATTACAAGAATCCGATTACTCTACATCTCCCTTTCTTTGGAGTGAGCGTTAGCGTTCATTCACATATCCCAAATTTCTCTCGGCTTGATGATCCGACCGGCTCTGCTGCGGATGACTTCAGTAGGGGCATCTGCAGTCGATGTATCCTTTGTCTCTTCCTCAGTGGACGGCAGTGGCGGTGGAGGCAGCTGACTTCCTGGTGACACATCGTTTTCAGTTGCAGCGTGAGCTGGCAGGAGGGACGTTGCTCTTGGAATGTCCCCTGGTCCTGGAGAAGGCTGGAGACTGCGTTTACGGAGATGGTGTCGGTTTCGTCGTTGGTTTCCAGTTGGGGTCTGAAGTATGTAGGACCGAGGATTTGGCTGAGAGTTCACGACGGAACCCTCGGTCACACGAGGAGTCTTGATCCAGACTGGTTGATCTGGCTGATCCATAGGAGACAAGGCTTTAACACGATGACGCTTGTCGAAGTATGCCTTTTGTTTCATTTTCAGCTGATGATCCTTCTCCTTGAACTTGTCGACGTCTGGGTGATTGGGGATGTGGGAACTCATGGTCGGGATCGTAGTTCTGAGTTTTCTTCCGTTCAATAATTCTGCTGGGCTGTATCCCTGTTGGAGTGGGGTAGCTCGGTAGTTCAGCATTGCTAAGTAGGGGTCTTCGGCTTTCCTTAAGAGGTGTTTTACCGTTTGCACTGCCCTCTCCGCCTCTCCGTTCCCTTTCGGGTAATGCGGACTGCTGGTTATGTGCGTAAATCCGTATGTTTCACCAAACTTGGCGAACTCTCGGGAACTGTATTGGGGACCGTTGTCCGAGATGACTACCTCTGGGATTCCTTGGCGACCGAAGATGGATTTCAGATGCTGGATTATTGCGGAAGAGGTTGTCTGTGTCAGGTGAGCGATTTCAATCCAGCGCGAGTAGTAATCCACAGCCAGCAAATATTGGTGACCCTTCCATTCGAACAGATCCGTCCCTATGCGTTGCCATGGATACTCAGGTGTACTACTAGGTCTCAAAGGCTCTAGCGGTAGAATTCGTTCCTTCTCACAAACGCTGCAGTTTTGTATCATTGTTTCCAGATCCTTGGACAATCCTGGCCACCAGACGCTGCTTCTGGCAAGTGCTCTGCATTTGACAATGCCTTGATGACCTCCGTGAAGACGTTGCAGGATATCTTTTCTCATCTCGCTGGGAATAACCAGTCTACTTTGGTAGAGAAGAATTCCTTGCACGACTGTCAGATCGTTTCTTGCTGTCCAATACTGTTTCAGCACATGGTTCTTCTTTGCATGTTCCGGCCAATGATCTACTTTGCAAAATTCGATGATCTTGCTGCAGGTTTCGTCTGTGCTTTGCTTGAGTTTGATTTCTTCAATACGCTGGTCCGTCGCTGGAAGACTCTCAATAACTTGCTGGACATGCATTTGTGTCTCAAACTCCATTTGGCGATCCTGTTCAGCAGGAACGCTCCCAGGAGCCCGAGACAGCGTGTCGGCAGTCGTGAGATTCTTTCCTGATGTGTAGATCACGTCGTAGGAAAAGTGCATCATTCTCATTCTGAAGCGTTGTATGCGCGGAGTCAACTCGTCCAGTAGCTTGGTTTGCATGAGGGCTAACAAGGGTTTGTGGTCTGTTTCAATCACGAATCTTGATAGTCCAACGAGGAAGTCTCTGAACTTTTCGCAACACCAAGTCATGGCCAAAGCTTCTTTCTCCACTTGTGCATATCTTTGTTCCGTGCTAGTGAGGGCTCTTGATGCATAGAAGACGGGTCTCCATTCGTCTTCTTCCTTTTGTAGAAGAACTCCTCCCATGCCAAAGGAAGATGCATCTGCTGACACTTTTGTTGGCTTCTCAGGACTGTAATGAGCAAGCACTGGTGCGGAACTCAGCTGCTGCTTCAGAGTTTGAAATGAAGATTCCTGTTTCTCATTCCAGATCCAATCATTCTCTTTGTGTAGAAGTTGTCGGAGGGGTTCTGTTGTCTCCGCGAGGTTTGGAGCAAACTTTCCAACGTGGTTTACCATGCCCAAAAAGCGCCGTAACTCTGTGATGTTTGTTGGCTTGGGAAAGTTGGTAATGGCTTCCACTTTCGCAGGATCGATCTCAATGCCTTCCGGTGATATGAGATGACCTAAGAACTTGACAGTGTGGAGTGAGAAGGCACACTTTTCGTTGAGTGTGACGCCTGCCTCCTTGAGTTTCTGCAGAACCATCTTGAGTCTCTGGTCGTGTTCTTCTTGGTCTTTCCCAAAAATGAGAACGTCGTCAATGTCAACAATGACACCCGGTACCCCGGCGAGGATGTGTGTCATCTCTCGATGAAAGATTTCTGGGCCCGAACAGATCCCGAAAGGTAAACGCTTGAAACAGAACCTCCCAAACGGTGTGATAAAAGTAGTGAGTTCTTGAGATTCCTCATCGAGTGGAATTTGGTAGAAGCCACTGTTGCAGTCTAGCTTTGAAAAGACTTTCGCTCCTGAAATTCTTGCTAAAAGCTGGTCTGTCGTTGGCAGTGGAAAGTTCTCTCTCTGGACTTTCTCATTGAGCCGGGTGAAGTCCACACATAGCCTGATTCGGCCATTTGGCTTGGGAACGGCGACGATTGGTGCACACCAGTCTGTTGGCTTCGTTACCGGTCTGATGATGTCATCTTCTTCCATTTTCTTTAGTTCCTCCTGGACCTTTTGTCTCAGAGGCAATGGAAGGCGTCGAGGCGTTGAGATGGAAAAGGGTGAATCGTTGTCTTTCATTCTGATTGTGTATTTGTTGGGCATCTTGCCTAGGCCTTCAAAAAGCTCTGGGTAGCTCTCTTTGATCTCACTATCTGCATCAACCGTGTAGATGCGTTCAACCAGGTGTAATGCTTCCAATGCGTTTTTCCCCAACAGTGGTTCCTTCAGATCCCTCACGATGACCAGATTCTCGGTGACTGATTTCTTTTCCGTTTCTAGAGTTGCCTTAAATTCCCCGAGAATAGTGAGCGGAAGTTGCCCTGCAGCTGTACATTTCCTCTCGGTGGGCTGGATGTGAGGAGAGTTTTTGCGGAACCATCGATCTGGCACAACTGTGACATCAGCTCCCGTGTCGAGACGAAAGTTCATGAGCCTGCCGTTGACTTTTATTTTGGCGTGCCATTTGTCATCTTCGATCTGGTTGACTGATTCTGTCCTAATTGTGCCCAGAAAGGCTTCGTCTTCATCTTCTTCCTCCACGTACCTAACTCCTGCTTTTGTTCTGCACACATTGGCGTAATGTCCTATTTTTGCACATTTTCTGCACTCTGCATCTTTCGCTGGACAATCTTGTCTATTGTGTGAAGGGGATTTTCCGCATCTTCCGCACTTGGAGTGCTTCTCTTCTCCGTACTTCTTCCTTTGGTTATAGTCAGACGGTCTCTGTCCTTGACGATCTGATCTGACCCTGTTGACTTGGGTATGGTTGTTGGTTGCCATGGACTGAAGCTGTTGCCTTGATTTCTCGTGAATTCTGCCCGTATCCAGACAGTCCTCCACTGTGAGGTTTCTTTTCTCCAACAATTTCTCTCTCAGTGTATCCTCTCGGATTCCCATGACCACTTGGTCCCTTATCATCCTATCCTCGTCCTTGAAGTTGCATGTTTTTGCAAGTTGTCTGAGGCACGCAAGATATGCTTCTATGCTCTCTTCTTCTTCTTGGCGACGGGAATGGAATTGGTATGATTCGTAAGCTTCATTTGTATGGCCTACGCAATGATCCTCAAACGTTTGCAACACCTTTGAGAGTTTCTTTTTGTCTTCTGCAGTGGCAAACTTGAGACCTTCATAAATTTCCATTGCATCTTCTCCTATGGTTGCAAGGAATACTGCACACTGAAACGCCGTTTCGTTTCCATCTGCGTCATTCTCTAGTGCTAGACGACTGGCAATGTAGTAATTATCCCATTGACGTCGAAACTTTTTCCAGTTAGTGGCGAGATTGCCGCTGACATCCAGTTTTGTTGGAGCGGTGACATTCGCTGTGAACTGTTTTACCGGAGCTGCTGCCATGTTGTATCCTATGCGCTACCGCCGTTCAAAAGATCGTCCTGAGCAATTTATGTGCTTCTCTTCTCGTAAGAGTTGACAAATCTGAAGAACGAAGTATCAGGGCTGATTTATCGAATTAGTAGAGATAAATCTTACTAATTTTGTTTTTCTTTTACCGAAAAAATCAACCTATAGCCGACAGGCGCAGTTTGTTACACGCAAGTTACAAAGTAGTGGCGTCCACAAAAATGTGAATCATTCATTCCGTTCGAACGGCAGGCCATTCCACTCAGTTTAGCCAAGAGGAACTGATGCCCGTCGCAAAAACAAAGTATATGAAAAGAGTACCCCACTTCTGACACCATGTGGTGTTCTCTAGAGCACAGCTAGGACACGAACGAAGTGGACAAACTACAAAGAGTGCGTGGTTGTTTGGGTCGGCTTTATTTGAACCCTGAGCAGGCGGAAGTGCCCGGTGACTGAATACCGAAACCGATTACAAGAATCCGATTACTCTACATCTACACTGTTCAGTGTCCCCTGTTGTCGTGAGAATGTACGTGATGTATGTCTACACTGTTCAGTGTCCCCTGTTGTCGTGAGAATGTACGTGATGTATGTCTACACTGTTCAGTGTCCTCTGTTGTCGTGAGAATGTACGTGCTGTATGTCTACACTGTTCAGTGTCCTCTGTTGTCGTGAGAATGTACGTGATGTATGTCTTCACTGTTCAGTGTCCCCTGTTGTCGTGAGAATGTACGTGCTCTATGTCTACACTGTTCAGTGTCCTCTGTCTGTTGTCGTGAGAATGTACGTGCTCAATGTCTACACTGTTCAGTGTCCCCTGTTGTCGTGAGAATGTACGTGCTCAATGTCTACACTGTTCAGTGTCCCCTGTTGTCGTGAGAATGTACGTGCTGTATGTCTACACTGTTCAGTGTCCCATGTTGTCGTGAGAATGTACGTACTGTATGTCTACACTGTTCAGTGTCCCCTGTTGTCGTGAGAATGTATGTGCTGTATGTCTTCACTGTTCAGTGTCCTCTGTTGTTGTGAGAATGTACGTGCAGTATGTCTACAGTGCTCACAGCACTCAGACAGCAAACTGACAGGCCTCATCATCATTTCTACAATTCACAGACCACGAGATAAGAGACGTCTTCAAAACAATATAACATGCAAACACCATGTAGTTTCTGCTGTGCAAGAAACCTTAAAAGAGGGGACAGAAGGAAACGAATGCCCATTTGCGGTAAGACACTGGAGCCTTTTTACAATGAGCGGTAAGAAATGATGAAATAATGACACTGAAACCTAAAGAATAAACTGAACAGCCGGTGACATGTAAACCAATGAAGCTTAAGCCCCCATTGTATTGCATCAGTACGAGGGGGACTCATTATAGTTTGCAACCTGGGCAAAGTAATGAAGTCACTACTTTGCTTTTTTCATTTCATCAAAGACCAGTTTTGGAAAGACTTGTGTCAACACAAATTACTTGATTCCGTGCAACCGTCTTCGTTCAATGCTATAAAATGTCGACATGTCCAGTAAGGGTGATGGGTCTCCTGCCAGCAGTGTTGACTTTTCGCGAAGTGATTTTCGAGCAATGGTGTATTATGGCTACTGCCGGGGAAACTCTTTTTAAGAGTGCTTTTTAAATGTAAAATAATGTTTTAGAAATCAATCTCCATCGAAAGCAACTGTTTTCAGGTGGTTCAGACAGTTCATTACTGGCGCATGGACGTTAGAAAACGTTGACCGTTGTGGTCGAATGGCAACAATCGTTACCCCAGAAAACGTCTCTAGGGCAGATTCCCTGATTGACATGAACCCAAAAATGATATACGCTGAAATACATGACATAATGAAGATTTAATCGTGAAGTCTCACTCGTAGTTTTCACAGCTGCTGTGGCCCAAGGAAACGTTGTAACCGTTGGGTGCCCCATAACCTTAGTGAAGAGCAAAACGGGGTAGGGTTGACTGGTGCACCCATATGCTATCAACATTTGACGGAAGAAGGTTTCCTCACGTTTGGGACATCGGAACAGAAGACCAAACATGGGAAAACTTATAGCACCCAAAGATGAAGCAACAGTTGGCGGTGTGGGTCTCCCTAGATGAAGCACCAGTTGGCGGTGTGGGTCTCCCTAGATGAAGCACCAGTTGGCGGTGTGTGTCTCCCTAGATGAGAACCCACCTGTAAAATTCAAAACAAACAGAAGGGCTTCCTAACAAATGATAGTGTATTTCTTTGCAACATCTGGCCACGTTGTTACCATATCACTTGAGGACAGACAACCGGTAACTGCTGACTGGTATGTCAGCCACTGCTTGCCTAATTTATTTCTGGTATGTTGCACACGACGTCTCCGACTGGGTGTGCGTGGTCTACTGCTCCATCACGAAAAACCCAGCACGCACACATCAGCTGTAACTCTTGACTTTCTAGCCGCCAATGGTGTTCAGCTTGTTTCCTACCTACCATATTCACACGCCTTAGACCCCCATGACTGGTTTCTGTTCCCTTCCGTCAAGGGGCAGTTGAAGGGAAAGCAGTTTCAGAACACCAACGATTCCCGAGCATTCCCGAGGGCGTTAAGTTTGACATACCCAAGTCAACGTGTTGGGGTGTCATGGACAACTGGTTTAGGAGGATGGTACAATGTGTACAAGCTGAGGAGGGATTCTTTCAAAATCTGGAGTAGACAGATTGGCTGTATGTGTTGTAGAAAACCTAGGTTGCAAAACATAATGAGTGCCCCTCGTATGCAGTATCCCAGTCACGACAGCTTGTGTACTGTTTGATGTGTGTCAGTCTAGGAAATGTCGCACATGCGGAATCACCACAACAACCAATGACAATCGACAACACAATGCTATGGACAATACAATGCCACGGACAACAAAATGCTATGGAAAATACAATGCTATGGAAAATACAATGCTATGGAAAATACAATGCTATGGACAAAAAATGATATGGATAACACAATGCTATGGATAATACAAAAACAGGAAAATACAATAATATGGATAATACGAATACAATGCGATGCACACCAGTTCACAATGCAAAATACATCACGATTGACAAAACAAAACATTGGACAGCACCATAGACAATACAAGACGGCGACGGGCGCTTACCTGACACGGTGTCCATACAATGGGCAAGATACGCTGTAGCCAGTTTCCCATTGTGCTGTCTCTCTCACCTGAAACATCAACACCACGTTGTAATGAGTGACGATGTCTGCCAGTATCGTCCATTAAGAAACAGTTCGTGCAATTATTCATCTTAAAGGGGCCGGTACTATACTTATAAATCCCTTTCGTTTCACCCTAATGAGAATACACCTGCGATGAATTACATGAACGATAATTAATAACTCAATAACTAGTGTGAATAGTGACTTTCGCAAAACAAAATATTGCGACAAATGATATACCCCAACTTAAACATTCATACCCGTGTCATTTCATTAAAACATGTTATGCCATTAAAAGTCCCTTCCCCAGTGCACTTTTCTGATCAAAACTTTATTTCACAAGGAAAACGTGACCGCCGCTAAAATAGGGGTACCTCCAAAATGGACCTGACAAACGTTGGGTGCCAGTCAGACACAACAACACCAAGTAAAGACGACGAACATTGAGGCGGAGAAAGGAACACACTGGGGAGAAATGTTTTAGTTGGAGTACAAAAAGTGTCACAATACTTTGTTTGTATGTCCGAATGTTTAAGTGTGTTTGTGTGTGTGTGTGTGTGTGTGTGTGTGTGTGTGTGTGTGTGTGTGTGTGTGTGTGTGTGTGTGTGTGTGTGTGTGTGTGTGTGTGTGTTTGTGTGTGTGTGTGTGTGTGTGTGTGTGTGTGTGTGTGTGTGTGTTTGTGTGTGTGTGGGTGTGTTCCATTCATTAAGATGTTGGATTGTCGTGTCAACCTAGGAATATTTCAATGAAAAAGACACTTTACAGTACACTATGCCTTACCACAATGTTTTATAAGCACACAGGGACGTTTCGGCGTTTGGACCCTTGGGACCCTCTAAAATTCTGCAGTGGGGGTCCATGGACCCTCTAAAAATTGAAAGTGAAGGGTCCCCGGACGCACGAAGAGCGGCGTCCCTGGGGAGCCCTGGTGTGTGCGGGTGTTTGTGTGTGTCTGTCTGTCTGTCTATGTGCGTGTGTGTTTTGTGTGCATGAATGGTGTATGTGCGTGTGTGTGTGTGCATGTGTGTGTGTCTGTGTGTGTGTGTGTGTGTGTGTGTGTGCATGTGTGTGTGTGTGTGTGTGCATGTGTGATTGTGTGTGTGTTTGTGTGCGTGTTAGGAAACGCTGCCGTTGCTAAACTTTGGTTCAGTTTTGTGTGTTGCATGTAGTTGACTTATTTGTACTTTGTGGGAAAGTACCGATATTACATTTTGTAAACACAATATTTATGTTTGAACGAGAATGCAGGTGAACTTTCTAGTCCTGTCAAAACAAGTTGTTTGGAGTCGTGGGTTCGTGGCGTTCGCTCTGATTAAGTGCGTCGGCACTTTTGATGTACGGCACAGAGAATGTCACTATTCTAGTCCATGGACAGTTCATCTAATTTTAGTTGTATCATGTTCGGTCTGGCATATTCTCGAGATTGAGTATTTACTATATAGGCCAGCGCGATTTGTATGTTAAAAAAAGCTTCTACTTTGAGTTCTGCTACGATGTGCAGTTGTATGTATGGAATGCTAAATAAATCATCGAACTCATTTTGACGAGTTTTTTGTATGCTGCTGTGAAGACGGGCCACGTAGAATAAAAGAACACAACTATACGACATTTGATAACTTCGTCAATCTCAAGTGGCGTGTAACAATTGGGGGCCAAAGCCGAGATCTACGTTTAACGACAAGGGTTTTCCAGCAACAAAGACCAGTGTCAAGACAGTCACAGGAGGTAGCCGTCAATCGGGTGTATCCTGAGGGATCAGTATTGGGACTACAGGACCGTGGATTCGGTGTGACTGTGTAAAGAATTTGGTAATCGCCGCAGCTTGGTCGTGAGCGACGCCGGACTGAGAGGTTAGCTGCCGTTTGGACGAGGACTTCGTCGCGGAGCTAAAGCATTAATACTACGAACTACTGTACGACTGAGGTACGTCGTGTACGCATCGTGAGTGGAGTGCGTCGTCACGTTAGACGAGGAGGGTGGCAGCCTGCGTCTACGAGGGTGACCAGCGACGAGAGAAGCATCGGAGGTGTAGTAGAGACTGTGTTATTTTAGAAGAGCACATTCGTCTACGTTCGGGGCTGTGAAAGAATACAAACGAACGCACCGGAAAAGACCAGAATGGCTGAGTTCTGGGCAAAAAGAGTTGAACTGGGACTGAAAGGCAAGCAGCTGACGGAGTTCGTCAAGCCGGTCCCAGGAACGACTGATAGCACAGCGTGAAGAAAGACAAGCACAGCTTGAGCGTGAAGAAAGAGAAGCACAGCGTGAAGAAAGGCAAATGGAGCTGAAACGCTTAGAGCTCCAGATAGAAATGGAGACGAAGCGCTTAGAGCTCCAGACAGAAATGGTGCGTATTCAAAATGAGCACGAGGCACCACGCCAAAGAGATAACCAGCAGCAAATGCTACACAGGGCACCGAAACTTCCAGCATTCGCTGAAGGACCAGATCGACTGCTACCTTGCAAGATTCGAGAGGTTCGCTGAGAGTGCTAGATGACAGCGCGACGACTGGGCGATTCAACTCAGCGCACATTTGACTGGGGCAGCATTTGAGGTCTACACTAGACTCTCAAACGATGACGCCAGAGACTATGATGTACTGAAGGAAGCTCTATTGCGTTGCTACAACTTCACTTAAAGGGGCTCCCGTCAACGCTTCCGCGAATGCCAGCCATTGTCTGGAGAGACACCGAGCCAGTTTGTGGAGCGCCTGTCGTCATACCTGCAGAAGTGGGTGGAGTTATCAGGTGAAGAGCAGTCATACGAGAGTCTGCGGGACTTGATCGTAAAGGAGCAATTCCTTAATGCCTGCCCGAAGGACCTGGCGACCCGCTTGGAAAAGCAAAAACTGCGGGGTTTGAAGGACATTACTGATGCTGCTTAGAATTATCTCATTGCTCATGGAAGGACCCTGGGGACGTCAAAGTCAACGAAACCTTTCCAGAAGAGCGAAAACCAGGGAAACCAACCTGTCAAGGGACAAACGGAGTCCGCACCATCATCCAATGAAGGGCAGAACATAACGTGCTTCCATTGCAAGGCCAAGGGCCACCGAGTCGCCAACTGTCGCCAAAAGAAAAATAACGGACATGACAATGACAAAGCGCAAGAACATCGACGGAGATATTACGACAACAAGAGGCAAACGTGTGGCTCAAACCAACAAGTATGTGCGAGCAGCGTCATACTTCCAAGGGCTGCCGAGCAAGTGGCTACACCATCGGACGTGGAAGGATGTATATCTGATGGCCAGCTTCTACTCGCCAATGGCAAGTCAATCTCTGTCGTCGCCAGCGCAGCTGTGTCAGTGTCGAACATGCCCGTGTCGAAGGGATTTGTTGAGAAGCAGGAAGTGACTGTTCTCAGAGATTCGGGCTGCAACGGGGTCATCGTCAAAGAGGACCTGGTGCCAACAGAGAAGTTCACTGGTGACTTCAAGTGGACGCTCATGGCTGACAGCAAATGCGTGAAGGCACCAGTGGCAAAGATCCAGATCGATACTCCATACTTCACCGGAGAAGTTGAGGCCGTCTGCCTGAAGAAGCCCTTGTACGATCTATTAATTGGGAACATTGGGGGTGCGAGATTTCGAATGGAGAATGGGCTCAGCTCAGCCTGCTGCTGAGGAGGAAGACCCACTGCCATTCGCGAATGAAGATATCAGCGAACTGTTACGAGATGACAGAGCCACTGTGCATTGCCGCGAACAGCCGCAGGTTGTAAGCGCTGTGACGACCAGAGCCCAGGCAAAGAAGAACAAAACGACTACGCCGCTTAGGGTCACCAACAGTTCTGCAACTGCTGTCGTGGACAGGGATTGGCTGATTCAGCTACAGGAAGCTGATTCGACCTTAACAAAGTACAGGAGTCGTCCTGTCAAGGAAATGACTAAGGGCGAAGGCACTGTGCACGTTGAGGTGAAGTCCAAGATCTAACACGCTAACCTCCTGAAACTGTATGTGGAGAGACCTCCGGAAGCAGTACAGGTCGCAGCAATTGTGGAAGAACCAGCCGAACTAGACGAGTTCGACGGTGAGGAACTACTGGAGTTGGGAGACCTCCACAAGAAAGAGGGAGTGGATGACGTCAAGCTAGGACCTGACCTGACAGAAGATTAGCAGAAGGAGCTGCATGATTTTATGGGCGACTTCATCCATAGGTTCTGTGATGTTCCAGGCTCTATGTCCTTGGTCGAACATGAAGTCCACCTCACATCTGACGTTCCTGTTCGCTCAAAACCATACCCTATCCCGTTTCAGGCTCGGGAATCCTTGAAGAAGGACATCGACAACATGTTGAAGATGGGGGTCATCCGTGAATCATCATCCCCTTACTAATCTCCCGTTGTTGTTATCAAGAAGAAAGACGGCACAAACAGGGTATGCATTGACTTCAGGAAAGTCAATAAGATCACCGTGTTTGACCCTGAACCAATGCCGACGGCAACTGATCTATTCCGACAGTTAACCGGCAGTAAGATCTTCTCAAAGATCGATCTCAGCAAGGGTTATTGGCAAATTCCTGTGCGCGAAGAGGTCATACCAAACAGACGGAACGTATGAGTGCCTGCGGATGCCTTTTGGCATGGTGAACTGTGGTGCTACCCTGAAGAGGGGAATGCGAAAAATGCTCAAAGGAATGAAGAATGTCGTGTACTACTGGGATGATCTGCTAGTACACACGGAGACCTTTGCGGAGCATCTGGAGACTTTGAGTTTGAGGGAACTGTTTTTCCGCCTGACAAAAGCTAATCTGACCGTGAGACCCAGCAAGTGCATTTTGGGGACCGACAACGTTGACTTCATAGGTCATTCACTGAAGGAAGGTCAAAAGGGGCTTTTGTTGGAAAACGTCACCAAGATCCTCAATGCGCCACGTCCTGAAACCAAGAAGCAGGTGCGATCCTTCCTTGGATTGGCTGGGTACTACAGAGAGTTCATTCCAAACTTCGCCATCATAACTGCGCCTTTGTCAGACATGACCCGAAAAGGATGCCCCAACCGAATACTCTGGGGACCAGCTCAGGAGAAGGCATACCAGACCGTGCGCGACCTGATGTCACGAGACCCGGTGCTACGCCTTCCTGATACTGCCAAAGAGTTCATCTTGCGTACAGACGCATCGGACGAAGGGATCGGCGCCATGCTGATGCAAGAGCATGGAGGTAAACCGTTTCCGGTCAGCTATGCCAGCAAGAAGCTGTCAGGAGCCGAGAAGAACTACTCGACCATGGAGAAAGAGTGTTTAACCATCGTGTGCAGGGGTCGACACTAACTAATTTGGCCTGGGGCCACACTGGCCCCAGAGATGGAAATTGCTGGGGCGAAAAAAAAAAATCTGGGGCCCACTCTCAGTATTCACGTGCGGCAATGGATTGTCTGTTTTTCTTCATCGTACTGAAGCCAGGGAAATTCTTTCAACCATTTGACATTGAAATTACGACAGCGCTTCGCGCTTTTGGCTGCATCGGTCTCCTTTTTTCGTTTCTCTCCACCCTGTTCTTCATCTTCATTTCCATGTCTTTTTACACCAGGGATGTGTCGCCACATTTTGCGTTTGGCATTTGAAGGCGATACTTATCTCTCACGCTAAAGAGCGCAATCTGGGAGTTATTTCCCTTACGACATTGTCCTTCGACGATTTGAATGTGTTTTTTCTTGACTGCGGCATTGATCGTAACGCAAATTTCAGTGACGACTTTGACTGGCGATTTTTAGTGATTGGCTCTGCTGGCATTAGAATTTTCGGTTTGTCATTGTTGGAATTTATCCTTGGGCGGAGTGGGCCCCAAGCTTCGGCAATGTTTGGGGCGGAACACAAAACTCTGGGGCGTTCCGCCCCCCGCCCCCGCTAGTGTCGAACCCTGGTGTGGGGAATCAAGAAATTTGAACTCTACCTCCAAGGGTTGAAATTCGTGCTTCAGACTGATCACAAACCCCTCACCTACCTGAACTCTGCAAAGTTTGTAAATAATCGTATTATGAGGTGGGTGATGTACTTGCAGAATTTTGATTATATGCGAGTGGAATCGATTAAGAGTTCAGACAATGTCGGAGCGGATTTTCTCAGCCGAGTATGTGAGTAAAACTGTTTTCATTCTCCAACAGACGAATGTACATACCTAGATTTTAATCTTTTATGTATACATAATATGACTGTGTACAGGTAGCGTTTCAATGATTGAAAGAAATTAGGTACATTTCTTCTTGTGTTGGGGGTAATGTTAGGAAACGCTGCCGTTGCTGAACTTTGGTTCAGTTTTGTGTGTTGCATGTAGTTGACTTATTTGTACTTTGTGGGAAAGTACCGATATTATATTTTGTAAACACAATATTTATGTTTGGACGAGAATGCAGGTGAACTTTCTAGTCCTGTCAAAACAAGTTGTTTACCACGTTGTTTTGAGTCGTGGGTTCGTGGCGTTATTAAATATATTGGTATGTTTGCTAAGTTTATTTACATCAGTCTTAAGCAAAAATGCCAAATGATTGAAAGATGCATAGATGTTTATTTGGCTCTGGGTCGTACTCGAAAACACGGTTAAGGTTAAATAAATAAAATCCACTTACACGGACTTACCTTTGAACAAAGCAATCCACAGTTATCCCTCCGAACTCATTAGCTTCACTCAGTGTTTCTTTCTCACGACTCGTTAGCTTCAGTCAGTATTTCTATAGATCTCACCACTCGTTAGCTTCAGTCAGTGTTTCTATAGATCTCACCACTCGTTAGCTTCAGTCAGTGTTTCTATAGATCTCACCACTCGTTAGCTGCAGTCAGTGTTTCTATAGATCTCACCACTCGCTAGCTGCAGTCAGTGTTTCTATAGATCTCACCACTCGTTAGCTGCAGTCAGTGTTTCTTTCTCACAACTCGTTAGCTGCAGTCATAGTTTCTTTCTCACAACCCGTTAGCTTTAAAGTCAATGTTTCTTCCTCACGACTCGTTAGCTTCAGTCAGTGTTTTTTGTTCTCACGACTCGCTATCGTTAATAGCTTCAGTCGGTGTTTCTTTCTCAAAACTCGTTAGCTTCAGTCAGTGTTTCTTTCTCACAACTCGTTAGCTTCAGTCAGTGTTTCTTTCTCACAACTCGTTAGCTTCAGTCAGTGTTTCTTTATCACAACTCGTTAGCTGCAGTCAGTGTTTCTTTCTCACAACTCGTAAGCTTCAGTCAGTGTTTCTTTCTCACAACTCGTAAGCTTCAGTCAGTGTTTCTTTCTCACCACTCGTTAGCTTCAGTCAGTGTTTCTTTCTCACAACTCGTTAGCTTCAGTCAGACTGTGTTTCTTTCTCACCACTCGTTAGCTTCAGTCAGTGTTTCTTTCTCACCACTCGTTAGCTTCAGTCAGTGTTTCTTTCTCACCACTCGTTAGCTTCAGTCAGTGTTTCTTTCTCACAACTCGTTAGCTTCAGTCAGTGTTTCTTTCTCACGACTCGTTAGCTTCAGTCAGTGTTTCTTTCTCACCACTCGTTAGCTTCAGTCAGTGTTTCTATAGATCTCACCACTCGTTAGCTTCAGTCAGTGTTTCTTTCTCACAACTCGTTAGCTTCAGTCAGTGTTTCTTTCTCACAACTCGTTAGCTTCAGTCAGTGTTTCTTTCTCACCACTCGTTAGCTTCAGTCAGTGTTTCTTTCTCACAACTCGTTAGCTTCAGTCAGTGTTTCTTTCTCACGACTCGTTAGCTTCAGTCAGTGTTTCTTTCTCACAACTCGTTATCTTCAGTCAGTGTTTCTTTCTCAAAACTCTTTAGCTTCAGTCACTGAGTCAGTGTTTCTTTATTACAACTCGTTAGCTTCAGTCAGAGTTTCTTTCTCACAACTCGTTAGCTTCAATCAGTGTTTCTTTCTCACGACTCGTTAGCTTCAGTCAGTGTTTCTTTCTCACGACTCGTTAGCTTCAGTCAGTGTTTCTTTCTCACAACTCGTTAGCTTCAGTCAGTGTTTCTTTCTCACGACTCGTTAGCTTCAGTCAGTGTTTCTATAGATCTCACAACTCGTCAGCTTCAGTCAGTGTTTCTGTCTCACAACTCGTTAGCTGCAGTCAGTGTTTCTTTTTCACAACTCGTTAGCTTCAGTCAGTGTTTATTTCTCACAACTCGTCAGCTTCAGTCAGTGTTTCTTTCTCACCATTCGTTAGCTTCAGTCAGTGTTTCTTTCTCAAAACTCGTCAGCACGTCAGGATCACATTTTAGACTGTCGAGCGAACACAACACTATTTCCAACAGAGCGAAGACACGCAGTTGCATCTAAACACTACACTCTGCCTGCAACAATGGCCCCACAACGAGGCGGCCTCAGTACCGATACATGATACGTGCACCGTGTCATTGCGTCGTCTTACACTTATCGACATCCGGGTGGCATACAGAGTTGTGGGTTATATTCTGGGGTGTGTGGGGGGGGTTGGAAGAGGGGGTGGGGGGGGGGTGGGGAGCAGGTCGAGGATTAGGGGTAGGAGAGAGTTTTAGCAGGGTAACATTACATTTCATCGACGGTTTATGTGGCACGCTGCCTGGTTGGTCTAATTAAATCAGTATGAACAGAGATTGCTAATCTTGAGAAAAAAATCATTAAATGCAGTGTTGACGATGTGTACATGTGAATACGTTCTCTGTACCGTGTGGTACTTGAGTATCCACGCCCCCATACACATGCTAGTCATTCTGTGTTGTGTTGGTAATGTCATCGCGAATTTTCATGACTTTGTCCAGGGGATATCAATACGCGGTCTGGTAATAACAACAATTACCTGAGAAATATACAACATGAACAACGGAATAACTTACATTATCCCATGACCTGCCTCTTTGTCTCTGTTAGCTGAGGAGGTGATTATTTTGGATTATCCATCACAACCATATGAATTATCCATCACAACCGAGTCTCGATCTCACCTGTCATTGGTCATTGTCTTTGATCTCAGAGTACAATTGAATAATTTAGAGAGGTCATCGGCATATTTATCGTTAACTCGGACACTACTTTCTTTAGCAAAACGATTGAAATATTCTGCGGTATAAAAGTCGAACTCACGTTTAGCTAACGATCTACATACATTTTAACATTGAAGAAATAAAGAAAACAACAAAGAATACACATAATCTGCTGGGGTGAAAAGTGCTGAGTGAAGATTATCAGTTGGCCGAAGCGGTAGAAGAGAGAGAGAGAGAGAGAGAGAGAGAGAGAGAGAGAGAGAGAGAGAGAGAGAGAGAGAGAGAGAGAGAGAGAGAGAGAGAGAGAGAGAGAGAGAGAGAGACAGACAGACAGACAGACAGACAGACAGACAGACAGACAGACAGTGATTCAAGGCGCACAACTCTGGTTCTCTTCATCGGCAACCGCTTAGATCAATCCCGACAACAAAATCCTGATTCAAAATCCTGAGCGACGAAATAAGAATTAAACTAAAACAGTATGCTTACAGTTTTGTTCATTTGCTATCGCTTTTAGAGCATTGATTGCTAAATCTGGTTCAACAGAACAAGGCTGTCCCATCTGTCGTCTGCTGCAGATCTGTCTACAGAAATACAGGCTAAGCTTGATCAGCAACATGGAAATTGCCACTTACAAAGTTGAGATACGGTTAAAATAAAAGGTGACGAAGGAGGTCGGTTCTTGCGTGTGTTATTTTTCAATTTTAAAGTAAACAACGGTGTGTAGGTTCAGGTCATGCAGGCAGATAGATTTACAAGTTTTGACCTACATAAGCTTACCGCAGTACAGTACAGACAACTTACTGGCCTGAGACTGAAAGCCAGGCATCAAAGTAAGGCTCACCTAAATGACGATTGAAGAAGTAAGTAATCCAAATTTGAACACTGAAGCACAACAGCTCGAATAAGCACAAATTCAGCAATCATCCTCATCGCTTGTAAAATCACACACTCGCAGTCTTTTTGGCGTAATGCCTCTGACAACCGACTCAGTGGGTCACCGACTAAAACCGGCCGGTAACTGCACAGTTTCGAATGCATTGAACTGTGCAGTCTTTGTAATTCGTTTCCTTAAAGGCTGTTCTTAACCAGACGAACCTTTGGTTCGCGAACTAGGTTCGTGGGGTTCGGCGAACCTCAAGACTGGTTCGGCGAACTTGTCTTGGTTCTTAACCAGACGAACCTGAGTTTTCGAACTAGGTTTGGGGGGTTCGGCGAACTAGGTTCGGGGTTTGCAAGTCATGTCTTGGAAACCTTGAAGATCGGGCCGAACCTTTGACTCTTCTGCCAAGGAGGAAGACAAATTATTGAAAAACTGAATCTCAATGGCGGACGAAATCACCCAAGTCAAAATTACATTTTCTGAGATTTTATAAAAACAACGCTTGAACGAAAAGGTAGAATGGTGACTTCCGTTCGATTTCAAGTGAAGCTTTTCACTTTTCCGAGCAAGACAACCGCTGAGAGTGAAAAAACGCCGCTGTTCGACTTCGAAATTTCCAGTCGTAGACGACCTTCGCTTCTGCAGCATTGTGTTAGTGCAGGTGAGGCAGTGTTAGTCATTTCGCTGAGCTCGTTTTCGTATTGTTGTGCATTAGGATCATCTAGTATGATATGAATAAAAGCAGGAATGACTTCGGCATGTAAACGCATTGATTTTGTCGAAATCAGCACAGCAGTAAGCTAGATTCTTTCTGCTCAATTTGTTTAATTTTTTTCTTCAAAAGTTTATGACTTTGATTTTGATTGTTTGTTTATCTCATCGGCACAACATCCATCAGGTAAAATATCAATATGTTGAATGATAACGTTGAGATAAGGAAGTTCACACATTTATCTGCTTGCAACAACAATCGCAAGGACAGATCTATCTGCTTCGTTGACTGCTAGATTTTCATTGAATTTCCCAAGTAATGATGATCTCGTTTTCAATTAGATCTGGACAGTGTTTGTGTTCTTAGATTCATGATTGACCATGCAGGCTGATTGAGATCATAACATTGTGTTTGTTTGTGCTGGTGCAATGTGCAGATCAATGGCCCGGACCGCAGGATGACCCAGTGATCAATACAACTTGCGTTCACCACTCAACATTGTCTTCCACCTAACTCAAGGGCAAAAATAAAGGTACATGCTGGTGAAATCATTGTGCAATTTATGTCTGTGAAGATCAAGATAGTTGTTAGCTCTAACTGATCATGCTTATTATTATCAAGTTACATACACACTCCGCCCCAGCACCACCCTAAACCCATAACAACACTCTCCAGTCCAACTACCCCCACCCTTCCGTGCAACATATGTTGCCGTCTGTACCTTGTTTGTGGTTATGGGGAGTGCTCAAATAGTTCCATAACTGTTAATATAAATTAAAAGTACTGAGAGTTTCATTTTCCATTGCTCTTCCCCTTCCTCACGTCACATTACACACTCCCTTTGCCCCATCCCCCACCCCCTCTCTCTTTCTATGCTCTCTTTTTTCTTTTACTTCTTCTTCTCTTTCTCTCTCTCTCTACCTGTATAAATCAGCTCTCTGGTTGTTGCTTCTGTAAGTGTAATGTAAAGTTCTACATCTCTGCATTTGTATTGTCATTTTTCAGAATGCCCTTGTAATAACTTCAGCGTCTGCCCATGGAGTCTATATAGGTCAAAGTCTCAAATGTGATGTGATCAAGAGGATGCCGCAATGATCCAGGTAATATTGCAAATACTCAAACTGATCTAAAAGCAGAAGCATAACGTGATCCACACACATTTCTGCTTAAACATTACAGAGTTACAGTACACCCAGAAAAACAGCTGGATGTTAGTGCATAATTATCTGCAAGTGCAAGCAACATCGACCCTCTCCCCCTGCTCTTTTTCCATCAGCAAGAGCAACATTTATTTTCATGTACAACTTTTCTAGTGCCTCTTATGTTGTATAACTGTTGATATTTAAATGAAGCAAGTGTTTGTTTTCAATGGCACTGCATTTCCCATGTACACACACACACACACACACACACACACACACACACACACACACACACACACACACACACACACACACACACACACACTCGCATTGTCTCTGCCTGTCTGTCTGTCTGTCTGTGTCTGTCTGTGTCTCTCTCTCTGTCTCTGTCTGCCTGCCTGCCTGTCTGTCTGTCTGTCTCTGTCTGTCTGTCTCTGCCTCTGTCTCTCTCTCTCTCTCTCTCTCTCTCTCTCTCTCTCTCTCTCTCTCTCTCTCTCTGTTTTTACATCAGTAATTTTGATCACTTGCACTTCACTGGGATTTAATTACTGAATCAGACATTCAGTGAGAGTGTGATGTGGAGTAAGAGTATTGAGTCTGCTGCTGCTGCTGCTGTTGTTCTTACTCATTACTGTTTTTCCTCTCTGCATAATTCTTGTTCTCCCTTAAAATGCTGGTGTTTTTTTCATCATTACAGTATCTGTTCATTGAGTCTGCGTCTGAGCTGTGATGGGACCAAAAAGATTCCAGAATGAAAGAGGTAACTTTTACTGATCTTTATTTAGTTTATGGAGAAGTTGGTTCACATAATGCATTACAGAGTTGCTGCCTTTTTAGATATATATTAAACATTGTACCAGTCATTACGTGATCAAACTGTGTTAGCCACCCCACCTTCCCCGGTTCCCAGCTATCCTTGCCTCTAAACCCCCACCCCAATCCTTCCATCTCCCCCAAATCAAATTTACTGACACAACACTGATTTTCATTTTACCTTATTTAAGTGTTCTTTGAATAAAATTATATAGCCTGTTGCTGCTGCAAATGTTGTTGTGACTGTTCTTCCTCAGTGTATATTTTTTTCGTTTCCTCAGAATGCAGTTCTCCCATGCACCACAGCGTCTATCAATGGAGTCTACAATATTGTCTGGGATGTGATTTGAGCAAGAGCATGTCAGAATGATCAAGGTAACTTTTTAAACACACAGAACTGATCAAACTGTAGAATTCAAGTACACAATTTCAGATGTTTTCAAATGCATAACATACTGCAACAGTCAGGGTCTTTCTCCACATAAAGAGTGTGAGGTTTTCTTGGTAAAATTGCGATTTTTGTCGCTATGCGCAGAGTGTGACCTTTTTATTTGATTTTTGTACTATAAAGGCAGATATTCAAATAAAAGAAAGTCTTGCATGGGGAGGAAGGAATATGCATGAGGCTTTTGACAAGACAAACTGTCCTTATTAGAGCCTAAACATACGTTCCTTACTGTTAGAACCAAAATGTCAGACATCATAGATGCTCCAATTAAACGAAAGAAGGGCATCCTTTTACTTAAACATAATTATACACTGTACCGCACATTAATAACCTGGTTGTGTTCTGTGGCAGTGCATAGTGGGAACCTTTTTGCTTAATGAATTTCACATGTGTCTGTAACTTGAATCTCCACCAAAAGAAGCTGGACGTAAAAAGGGGTGTCTAAAAAAAGCGCCCTATTTCCTTTTTGATCTCTTTTTTTTTCGCAGTCAAAAATGTGATTAAAAAGAAAATAAAGAGGTTTTTTTACCATCCTGTATAGTCTTGTTGTTCCCATGTAAAAACCTAGTCAAACATGTGGTGTCGTAATATGCTGGGTAATATGGTGAGGAACATGCCTTTAAAGGTCCAGTCATAATTGTGAAAGCCGTTCTGTTCAGCTGGAATTTGATGAATTTTGTTGTTGTTGTGTTTAATGAAATGAATTCGCAACAAGAAGAGCAAACGCTCGATCGAGTCACTTTCGCAGTTCTGAATATTATATGAGGCATCAGATGGACAGGAAGAAATTGCTATTCACAACACAATACAGATGTAAATAATTTGATGTAAAGAATAATCCTATAAAGTTTGAATCAAATCCGATGAATAGTTTCAGAGATATGATATTTCAATTTTTTTACTTCAAGACATACCTGTGACCTTGAAAAAGGTCAAAGGTCACCAAAGCAGACGTCAAAGTGTAGAGGTCACTGGGAGTCACGTTCACATAAAATTTGAGCCCGGTCACTTTTATAGTTTCCGAGAAAAGCCCAACGTTAAGTTGTGTGTTGCCGAACAGAAAAGGCTAGTTATCTCCCTTGTTTTTCTGATAACGTTCGTAAAAGGCTACAGATGTAAATACTTTGATGTAAAGAATAATCCTACAAAGTTTCAATCACATCCGATGAACTTTGTCAAAGATATAAAATGTCTAATTTTTCCTTTGACGCTGACCTGTGACCTTGAAAAAGGTCAAAGGTCAACGAAACCATCGTTAAAGTGTAGAGGTCATTGGAGGTCACGACTAAACAAAATATGAGCCCGATCGCTTTGATAGTTTCCGAGAAAAGTCCAACGTTAAGGTGGTGTCTACGGACGGCCGGCCGGCCGGACGGCCGGCCGGACAGACTAACACTGACCGATTACATAGAGTCACTTTTTCTCAAGTGACTCAAAAAGGAAAACAATTTTTTTTACTGTTCACACAAAGCACTTGTAGATATTTGGTATGTGCCGCATGTCAGGGGTGGTCTTATTCAATCAATCAATATGAGGCTTATATCGCGCGTATTCCGTGGGTACAGTTCTAAGCGCAGGGATTTTTATTTTTTTATTTATTGATTTTTTTAATGCAATTTATATCGCGCACATATTCAAGGCGCATGGATTTATTTATGCCGTGTGAGATGGAATTTTTTTTACACAATACATCACGCATTCACATCGGCCAGCAGATCGCAGCCATTTCGGCGCATATCCTACTTTTCACGGCCTATTATTCCAAGTCACACGGGTATTTTGGTGGACATTTTTATCTATGCCTATACAATTTTGCCAGGAAAGACCCTTTTGTCAATCGTGGGATCTTTAACGTGCACACCCCAATGTAGTGTACACGGAAGGGACCTCGGTTTTTCGTCTCATCCGAAAGACTAGCACTTGAACCCACCACCTAGGTTAGGAAAGGGGGGAGAAAATTGCTAACGCCCTGACCCAGGGTCGAACTCGCAACCTCTCGCTTCCGAGCGCAAGTGCGTTACCACTCGGCCACCCAGTCCTAATACATACAGGTAAACTGACAGGTACTTTTCCACAGTGGAACCCCCCTTTCAGACCCATTCATTTCAGACTTCCTCCTTTTTAAGATCTTGCTTCTTTAGATGTTCTGTGACGGGTGAAGTGGCGCGCAGTGGTAAGACGTCGGCCTCCTAATCGGGAGGTCGTGAGTTCGAATCCCGGTCGCTGCCGCCTGGTGGGTTAAGAGTGGAGATTTTTCCGATCTCCCAGGTCAACTTATGTGCAGACCTGCTTAGTGACTTAATCCCCTTCGTGTGTACACGCAAGCACAAGACCAAGTGCGCACGGAAAAGATCCTGTAAACCATGTCGGAGTTCGGTGGGTTATGGAAACACGAAAATACCCAGCATGCCTACTCAACGAAAGCGGAGTGAAGCTGACTATGCTCTCAGAGTATAGTGTGGGGAACCCAAATGGGCAAACAAGCTCACACGTCACCAGAATTTCTGGAACGCTGAAGAAGAAGAAGATGTTCTGTTCATAACCTCTGTAAATTACCCCCATTTTTAGACCCCTTCCATTTTAAGACTTGATTTTCTCACATTTTTTAAGGTCTTAAAAGGGGTTTCCCCTGTACTCCTAAAAAACCCTGACCCACAAAGTAATTTAATTATAACTGCTGTAATCGTTCCTTCCGTGTGCTATTATCTGTGGTTTTTTTTATATTTAGTCAAGTTTTGACTAAATATTTTAACATCGAGGGGGAATCGAAACGAGGGTCGTGGTGTATGTGTGTGTGTGTGTGTGTGTGTGCGTGTGTGTGTGTGTGTGTGTCTGTGTGTGTGTGTAGAGCGATTCAGACTAAACTACTGGACCGATCTTTATGAAATTTGACATGAGAGTTCCTGGGTATGAAATCCCCGAACGTTTTTTTCATTTTTTTGATAAATGTCTTTGATGACGTCATATCCGGCTTTTCGTGAAAGTTGAGGCGGCACTGTCACGCCCTCATTTTTCAACCAAATTGGTTGAAATTTTGGTCAAGTAATCTTCGACGAAGCCCGGGGTTCGGTATTGCATTTCAGTTTGGTGGCTTAAAAATTAATTAATGACTTTGGTCATTAAAAATCTGAAAATTGTAAAAAAAAATAAAAATGTATAAAACGATCCAAATTTACGTTTATCTTATTCTCCATCATTTGCTGATTCCAAAAACATATAAATATGTTATATTCGGATTAAAAACAAGCTCTGAAAATTAAATATATAAAAATTATTATCAAAATTAAATTGTCCAAATCAATTTAAAAACACTTTCATCTTATTCCTTGTCGGTTCCTGATTCCAAAAACATATAGATATGATATGTTTGGATTAAAAACACGCTCAGAAAGTTAAAACAAAGAGAGGTACAGAAAAGCGTGCTATCCTTCTTAGCGCAACTACTACCCCGCTCTTCTTGTCAATTTCACTGCCTTTGCCATGAGCGGTGGACTGACGATGCTACGAGTATACGGTCTTGCTGAAAAATGGCATTGCGTTCACTTTCATTCAGTGAGTTCGACAGCTACTTGACTAAATCGATGGGTTAAAACCAGAACCATCTAACTGGATTTCCACCATTTTGAGAAATGGCCACTTGAAGATTTCAACCCCTTATAAAAAATAGTAAACACAGGATTGTAGCCCGCATATTTTACACACTTGACCTAGAGGAAACACTGGTCATGCACACTAGTAATCAATTTAATTGAACAACTTTTTCATATGCAAAAAAGGTATAATTTGTTCTGCTTCCAGAATACACTCCTGCTCTTTTCTCAGTTCTGGAGCTAGAAAAGCCCAGTGCACCATAGCTGCTTCTGACTTCCACACAGACCCCACTGTGGCCTGTGCTACAGCAGTCAGAAGCAGCCTCCTCACACATAGCATGTTCTGCTTCCAAGCAAAGCTTATACTGTACATTAGTTCAAATCGTTTTTCAAAGTTTATTACCGTCATAAACAAACAAATGTCAAGTCACTTGCAAAAATATCATCAAGGACTCATGTATTCATTCATTGTGTGGCCTAATGAACGCAACACGCATTTATAAATAAAAATTAAATTGCCGGTACTTTTCATAGCGAAAAAAAAAACTTAACAAAAACAACACACACACAAAACTCTCTCTGAAATCATTACACTTTTTTTTTATTGTGTTTTTCAAGAAATCCCAACGGTAATCTTATGTTGTATCAGCTCATATCGTTTTGCGTTACGCACAAAACTACACACCCAATAACACTAACAACAAACCAAACGAACAAAGCAGCAAACAAGCAAGCAAACAAACAAATAAACACAAGGCTGAAGGCGCATTTTAACCACACAATGCAAATGGTAACAAAATCACGAGCTTTAGATCCTGACTGCATGCTACTCTGTTCATTATCAAGAAAACAAATTGGCATTCTTACCTTTTGTTGTACTTTCCTCTTCACAAACATGTTGTGCACAAAGGTCGAAATAAATAATACACATTTTGCACTTTTAACAGTCGACCTCCTGTACTGCTTTTGTCTTAGCCGTTTGACCAGTTATTCCTGTGTAAAATTCATCTCTGAGTGTCTTCGCTTTTCGAACACACCTTTTCCCGTAGTCCCGGGTTGCAGAGTCTTTAAGTTCGGCTGAACTTCTTCTCATGAGGTGTCACATAGGATGCTTCCTTCATCGATGACAGAATTTTCTTTGTTGGGGTTCCATAAACAGATGGAAGAGATGCTGTGGTAGTTTCACCTAAAGGAGCAGTGTCTGACATATATACTACAAGCTGATGTGAATACACCTACAGGGTAACAGAAACTGTGGAAGCACACACAGGAGAAATATGTACAGGAGTTGGGTAGCTTGATTCATTTTTGAGGGGTGGAATCACAATCAGCAAGTATTGGAGTTGATGCATGACTCGAACAGGAGGATAACCCCCATTCACCATGTTCTCAAAAGGATCTTCGATTGAAGAAACAGCACAATCGTCATATTTTGGGGTAGATTTTGCCAATGGAGACGCATCAAAGTCATCAGGTTTCACTTTTAGCATTGGCAGAAAGGAGATTATGCAACCGTAATCCGTGAATCCGAAGGACAGTCTCCTGAAATGCATGGTGCTTCTTACTTGCCTGGACGGCCTGATGATTCATCTCCTTTCAAACAGCGTCTGCAAAAGACATGGATACTATGAATGTTATCTCCTTTGAACAGGCAATTACTACATGTACTTCTATTTTAAAATTATTAACCGATAATTAAAAAAAAGGTATTATCGCTTCTGCGTTAAAACTTTGGATAATTTTCGTGTTTCTATTCACACAAACAAATGAAACATTAGTACTTGATTACACTCTGACCACTCATGCTCATCAGTTTGACATTGTGATAACCTCTGAATAACAAAATATATTAGAGTCAATTAAACTGACAAAATCCATCAACCAAATCATTCATCTATCCATCTTTACAAGCATACACAAATACTGTAAACACTCACTTACATTTTTTTAATTTTTTAACAAACACTAAAGAGCTGCATGGATACACTACAACATTAAGGCATGAGCACATGCACACACCGTCACACACAAACACACACTGACACAAACAAACACACACGCGCGCAAGAACATTCACGCTGAAACAAACACATTTACCTGCCTGTGTTTTACAATTAGGAAAACAAAACACAAAAAGCTAGAAATCAGTTTGCAGATACAGGATTTAGACTGAATCAGAAGGTTAATCCCCTATATATTTAAAAAAGGAATCTGAATTTCAGCTTTTATGGTCTGTTCAAATGGGGAAAAACATAATACATGAAGATACTCACTTGAATCTGTGTCCTGACTCGAGCAACAGCCAAATTGACTGTGCAGCAGATGTAAAAATGGCAGAGAGCTGTTCTCTGTTCCAGTGTTTTCAGAAAGTGGACCATCCTTTTGTCAGTTTAGGACACCCCCCCCCACCCCACCCCACCCCCTTGCACCCACTTTACCACCAACCCCCCTCCCCGGCCCCAACCCCCTTATTACCACCCTCCTCCCTCAATATCAAGGGACTGCATCTTTCCCAATTCATTCTTCATTCACTCTTTATCACACGAAAGTTAATTGTGTTTAAACCCTGTACATCCGGAGTCAGGAATTCGGATACTGACACTTGACAGGTGTCAGTTACCTGTTTTAGTTCCCACAGTCTATCAAATTCCTTTTTGTGTCGACAGCAGACTCTACTACTGCTAGTTACACTATTCTGTGTGCTGGAGGAAATCCTACACCACACAGAAAGGGTCAAGACCAGATACCACTACGCTAATGTGCGCTTATCTGGCTGCGCTGAGAACAGGAAAAATGACTGTGACACAACAAGCAGAAGAGGTCAGGTGACGATGGCTGCATCTGGCTCGCAGTGAAACACTCCCCTTTCCCCACAGGCCTCGGTAGCAGAACAGACTAAACTGAACTTAGCTTGTTCTGCTTCCAAACTGGATGGAGTTAGAGGGTTCTGCTTCCAAGATGAGCAGGAGAAATGCTTGGAGCCAGAACAAATTATGACTTATAAATACGCAATTATGCAAGATTTTCAAGAATCCTTTACAGAAAGTGAGAATCATGTTACCATAAGTCAAATAACTATAAAGTTGCAAAACAGGTTATTTTGAGGTAATTGGTTCTGGTTTTAGCCCATCGAAATATTGTATTTTCGCCTTACGCGACTTGTTTTCTTCTCCTGTGTTGTCTCATCCTCTGTGCGCCCTGAAAGAGACCTCCGGGTCGAAATTGCCGTACCTTGTCTTATCCAGCTGTGATCCCGCCTTCGTATTAATGTGAGGGCAGTACTTTTTATATTTAGTCAAGTTTTGACTAAATATTTTAACATCGAGGGGGAATCGAAACGAGGGTCGTGGTGTATGTGTGTGTGTGTGTGTGTATGTGTGTGTGTGTGTGCGTGCGTGTAGAGCGATTCAGACCAAACTACTGGACCGATCTTTATGAAATTTGACATGAGAGTTCCTGGGATTGATATCCCCAAACGTTTTTTTCATTTTTTTGATAAATGTCTTTGATGACGTCATATCCGGCTTTTCGTGAAAGTTGAGGCGGCACTGTCACGCCCTCATTTTTCAACCAAATTGGTTGAAATTTTAGTCAAGTAATCTTCGACAAAGCCCGGGGTTCGGTATTGCATTTCAGCTTGGTGGCTTAAAAATTAATTAATGACTTTGGTCATTAAAAATCTGAAAATTGTAAAAAAAAATAAAAATTTATAAAACGATCCAAATTTACGTTTATCTTATTCTCCATCATTTGCTGATTCCAAAAACCTATAAATATGTTATATTCGGATTAAAAACAAGCTCTGAAAATTAAATATATAAAAATTATTATCAAAAGTTTTTTTTCGAAATCAATTTAAAAACACTTTCATCTTATTCCTTGTCGGTTCCTGATTCCAAAAATATATAGATATGATATGTTTGGATTAAAAACACGCTCAGAAAGTTAAAACGAAGAGAGGTACAGAAAAGCGTGCTATGCAGCATAGCGTAACCACTACCCCGCTCGCGCGCTCTTCTTGTCAATTTCACTGCCTATGCCGTGAGCGGTGGACCACGAGTATACGGTCTTGCTGCGTTGCATTGCGTTCAGTTTCATTCTGTGAGTTCGACAGCTACTTGACTAAATATTGTATTTTCGCCTTACGCGACTTGTTTTAAACTTTCAATATTGACCGTACGTTTTGCATAAAACACCAATAATGAATTAAAAATACATCAGAAAATTATTTCCTCACTATACACAATAACTCCTCATTTAAAGGCTGACAAAGTCCTATTTAATTAGTTTACTTACTTCCAGGGCTTTTCCCATCGTTGCGGGGATGTATAAATTAAGCTTCCTGCAAAGTTTTAGGTTTGAAGTCCTTACCAATTACAAGAAATAATCAATTCTTAATAAAGTTTATTGCTATCTTTAGAAACAGGGCTTGGGCTATTTTTAGACCGTCAACACAGACAGTACAGCTTCGTCAATCCCCGCGTGAAGGAAATCGCTCACCTTCCACGTGCAAAACGTAGTGATATTGACACGCCAGATTAGCGCGGTAGCGGATTGTGCTAAGCAGGAAAGCGCGCTTTTCTGTATTCTTGTTAACTTCGCAATTTCCGGAAAACATCCACTTTCACTTTGAGACTGTTCTGTTTACATTCGACACTATCAACACCACTTTGCAATACTGAAATAATTTTTTCTGTTTTCGAAAGCTACAGCCAATCGTTATTATATCCCCTTAGGTACAGTTTTATAACATTATTGGCACATGTAAACAATAGGAATTAATTAATGAACGCTACGAAAAGGGCAGCCTTTAACCTATGAACTTGCAACTGTGTTGACCTGTGTAATGTAACATAGACCACCACCATCTCTGTCTCTGTCTCTGTCTCTGTCTCTCTCTGTCTCTCTGTCTCTCTCTCTCTCTCTCTCTCTCTCTCTCTCTCTCTCTCTCTCTCTCTCTCTCTCTCTCTCTCTCTCTCTTACACCCCTTACCTGTTCGCAAACCTTTACCCAAATGTATGCTAAATGTATATACAATACAAGACAAGACATGGGAAGACAAGACAAGTTAGGAAAAGGTTGCCAGTAGGCCAATAGAGGGATGACAAGACAAGACAAGGCATGACAAGACAAGACAGGACAGGACAGGGACCAAAAAAAAAAGAAAGAAAAAAAGAAAGATAACTAATTCGGTCAACAGATGTAAAAGAAATAAGCATTTGTTTGGGTTGAATGTTTGGGTGTCACCCTGTATATATTTGTATTTTTGCAGGACAGGGTCGAGTTGTGATGATGTCAGGGCGACTGAAGACACACCAACAAGTATTCTTCGGAAGTGTTTGGAACACAAATGAACATTATTTCATAATAAAAAGGCGGCTGACATTGATGTTCATATCGGTTCATGTTCATATTCTCAGCACAGACGTGTGCTTAAAAATCAGATGTTTAAGAACAAAAAGAGACAACACTGAATAAAGCCTTATGAAATATGGTTGGAGCTGGATCAAAAGTGTGTGTGTGTGTGTGTGTGTGTGTGTGTGTGTGTGTGTGTGTGTGTGTGTGTGTGTGTGTGTGATTGAAGGGCAACATTTATAAATGATGAGACAGAAAGCTAAAGCACATCCTTTTATCGTACGTTCCATATCGTCCTCCTACTTTAAATGCTTGCTAATACAGACGTTCTCCAAGAAAACGTCTATCCAGTAATGTCACACGCTTTCCTTCTTTGCCACTACTAAAGCAAACGTGTGCAAGATTGTATGTTACTCGCTTTGGAGCATGTGCAAGAACGGATTCAAACTCGAAATCGTCCCTCCAAAAGCCCCAAAATGCACACACGACTTTTATTTCTCCTGCTGTTGTCGTGTCTTCTCTTTACAAATTCTTCAACGCTGAGAATACTGAAAACGGCATCCCAGACTACAGTACTGTTTCCATACGCGAGTTTAGCTTCCCTTGGAAAGTGGCTCGCTCAGGAGGCCTGTTAGTCTGAAACTAGAAGGACAGAGTTCTGAACATAGATGACAAAGACCCCGGAAAGAACAAACATTTCGCGGATGCAGACACAGAAAGACGTCATGAAGAATGGAATGCTTCAAAAGATACAGACTGTGACGATGACTGTGACGTCATTCACATATACCGAGACGTCATTCATAGTTGTTCGTTCACTTTCGTCAAAAAGTAGATCTCTCCACAATGGCTGCTCCTGTGTTTAGGTTTATCAAGCGTGAGTACGCAAAACGTGTTTGTTCTCTCCTCTGTTGAAGCTGTGAGACATAATCGCCATTACGAGCTAGTCGTGTGACAGAGAGTGTTCTTGCACACTCGACTGCTGCTGTTTCACTCCGGCTAAAGCCGTCGTGAAACATCTACAGTCTCGTGTGCAAGAAAACTCTCTGTCACACGACTAGCTCGTAATAGCGGGTAATGTTTTGTTTATCGCAATAAAAGCTTTTTTTTGAGAAGAATGAAGAGGAATCAAATTTTTAAAAAACAAAAACCAAGACCAATTGAATTGCTCAAAACGTAAAGAAACAGGATGATTTTGGTTCAGTAGTACTATTTGTAGACCCTTAAAGCAATACATCCACAAGGGATTCCAGTGTATCAGTGCAAATAGAAAATTTCTGATATAACTTGAAAATTAAAACAGACTGAATTGTGATAAAAAGAACCAAAATCCCGAGTAGTTTTTTTTTTAGGTCTCCCTCTTCACTCAATCCCCAAACTCATATTCTGTACCGAAAAGAGCTCAAACACACACGTGGACAGACAGACACGCACACACACTTTGGTAAACATCATGTATGCTTCTCGAATCTGCTGATCCACAAAATTTTAGAAATATCGCTATCATCATTTATTTTTGGTCACCGTCTTTCCCTTTTCACAGGCAAGTTTTTTTGTGTAGCATTTCCCATAGAACCCCGATGGCTCCACGGTAGACACAATGATTAGTCCATACCAGTGAGTCATGTTATTTTCTCGAATCAATTTATAACCTTTAACCCAGGAGGGTAAATGACATAGAAGGCTTCGGGTAATCTTGAACTTTAATGTGTTAAATTCATAGCTCATAATTCAGTGGCAGTCAAGCCTCCAAATTTGGAGAACCTGCACTTGTAATCATAACAAGTCTTTTAGATCCCTTTAAAGTCACGGAATGAACTCCGATGAACTGTACGAATCATAGCGTACTCTGGTACGAATGCATTTTGTTTACAAATTACATGCGTCAAAGAAGGAATTATCCGTGTCAGCGGACAGGGGAGGCAACTTTGTCGTGTAATTGAAGTCCCTTGGTTGACAACCTACGCCATTTTCGTCGATCAAACAACCAAATTAATTAATTATGCTTAGGTTTGGAGCTTAATCCGTCAATTAATTTCATGATAAATGTTCTTGGGCTTGATTACAGGTACTTGGATCTAAAATAAGTAAAGTATGCCACTCGATTCTGAGCTATGAATTTAACACACTAAAGTTCAAGATTACCAGGCTTCGTGCACCATGATCAAGTGGGAAGGAGAGACCCAAATCGACAACCAGCACGGAGTTACCACTCAATCGGTGATTTCGTCTTGGAGGCAGCCATTTTTGGAAGGAAAATAACTTACTTGCTTTTATTGTCGACTCGGAGTGAGCTCCCCTCGTTTGTCGGCGATCCAGGTTTCGTGTCTTAACTGGACGAACTAGTCCTTGAGTTTGCCGAACAAGTTCACCCAGTACTGTTAAGACACAAACCATGGTTCGCGAACCTTAGTTCGGCGAACCAATGGTTCGTCTGGTTAAGAACAGCCTTAAGCAGTATTGATGACTAAATACAAAAGCAGACGTTTTATGGCGCGTTTACCGAAAAGACAAAAGGGGACTCGTTTCTCGTTTCGCACATGAATTTGATGACACGATTTGCGGTCGCTGAAGGTTTGGCCAGCAGAAAACAGGCACTCGCAGAGTTTGTGTCAAAAAGTGGTGTTTTTTAATGAAAACGTCGGAGTAATGGGATAAAAAGCTTACACACCTCGTCCTAAATATCGTGCATATTTTCCCTCGGGTAGATTTCCAGGTATTACCTCGCCAGAGGCTCGGTAATACCTGAAAATCGACCCTAGGGAAAATATGCACGATATTTAGAACTCGGAGTGTGTAACCTATATATATCCCAGATGGTAAATAAGTTGACACTGTTAAGGAAATGTTGAATACGAATACGAATACGAATACTTTATTATCTCATACAGAGAAATTTCAGTGTGGTGCACATTAAAAGACAAAACAAATAATAAGACAACAGATAAAAATACCATACGAAGCATACTACACTCGCGCACGCATATGTACACTAACAGGAATAGTAACATGATTCCAAATAGGTTAATTGCCGTCAGCTTTAGCTAAAAGTTTACCGCTAAAAACTATCATTATCACATGACTAGATATGTCATTGAACAATATTTATCACAGGACTAGTCATTCGAGGGTTATCACACTCAGCACTAGGGTGCACATCAAAGAGTATAAAAAATATTCATCACAGAAATCAGTGCATATGTTCACCGGCACACATACTAGTTTTAATTAACTTAGGTATTTAAAAAGCCAATTGACTTTGGAATAAAACTGTTCTTAGTTCTGAGCGTGCGGAATCTGGGAGTGCGGAGGCGACGTCCTGAGGGCAGGACCTCAAAGTGGTGAGCGAGCACATGACTACTATCCTGGATGATGCAGCGGGCCTTTCGCACCACACGTCGTTCATACAGCACAGTCAGTCCTTCCTGTCTCATCCCCACAATCTTACCACATGTGTTCACCACCCGCCCAAGCACATTCTTACTCTTCACACACAGACCTCCATACCAGCAGATGAAAGAGAAAGTGAGAATGGATTCAATGAATGAAGTATAGAATGTTTGGAGCATGCGGCTGTTGATGTTCAGATACCAAAAGTGTGCCAGATGATCCAGCAGACTGCCTTAAAATGTCATAGAAAGTTTAAATGAAATTAAACGAATTAATATTAAATTTTGATTGGGTGTCCAAAATATGTCACAATCATTGCTAAGTTTATTTACACCAGTCTTAAGCAAAAATTCCAAAGGATTTAAAGATGCATAGATGTTTATTTGTCTCTGGGTCGTACTCGAAAACACAATAAAGGTTAAATGAGTCAAATCCACTTACACACTCTTACCTGTGAACAGAGTAATCCACAGTTATCCCTCCAACTCGTTAGCTCCAAACAGTGTTTCTTTCTCACAACTCGTTAGCTTCAGTCAGTGTTTCTTTCTCGAGACTCGTTAGCTTCAGTCAGTGTTTCTTTCTCATGACTCGTTAGCTTCAGTCAGTGTTTCTTTCTCATGACTCGTTAGCTTCAGTCAGTGTTTCTTTCTCACGACTCGTTAGCTTCAGTCAGTGTTTCTTTCTCATGACTCGTTAGCTTCAGTCAGTGTTTCTTTCTCACAACTCGTTAGCTTCAGTCAGTGTTTCTTTCTCACGACTCGTTAGCTTCAGTCAGTGTTTCTTTCTCACGACTCGTTAGCTTCAGTCAGTGTTTCTTTCTCACGACTCGTTAGCTTCAGTCAGTGTTTCTTTCTCACGACTCGTTAGCTTCAGTCAGTGTTTCTTTCTCACGACTCGTTAGCTTCAGTCAGTGTTTCTTTCTCACGACTCGTTAGCTTCAGTCAGTGTTTCTTTCTTAAAACTCTTTAGCTTCAGTCAGTGTTTCTTTCTTAAAACTCGTTAGCTTCAGTCAGTGTTTCTTTCTTAAAACTCGTTAGCTTCAGTCAGTGTTTCTTTCTCACAACTCGTTAGCTTCAGTCAGTGTTTCTTTCTCACAACTCATTAGCTTCAGTCAGTGTTTCTTTCTCACGACTCGTTAGCTTCAGTCAGTGTTTCTTTCTCACGACTCGTTAGCTTCAGTCAGTGTTTCTTTCTCACAACTCGTTAGCTTCAGTCAGTGTTTCTTTCTCACGACTCGTTAGCTTCAGTCAGTGTTTCTTTCTCACGACTCGTTAGCTTCAGTCAGTGTTTCTTTCTCACGACTCGTTAGCTTCAGTCAGTGTTTCTTTCTCACAACTCGTTAGCTTCAGTCAGTGTTTCTTTGTCACGACTCGTTAGCTTCAGTCAGTGTTTCTTTCTCACGACTCGTTAGCTTCAGTCAGTGTTTCTTTCTCACGACTCGTTAGCTTCAGTCAGTGTTTCTTTCTCACGACTCGTTAGCTTCAGTCAGTGTTTCTTTCTCACAACTCGTTAGCTTCAGTCAGTGTTTCTTTCTCACAACTCGTCAGGACGTCAGGATCACACTTTAGACTGTCGGGCGAACACTACACTATTTCCCACAGGGCGAAGACACGCGGTTACATCTAAACACTACACTGCCTGCAACACGTGTTGACGACAGGTTGGTACAGACACAGACTGAGCTGTGACGACACTGGTCTTTACAAGATAAAGGCTTCAGCGCGGTCACGCGATACGTATGGAAAGCCGTTTGGCTTATAACCATTCCACGTGTAATAAAGGATAAATACACGTGTAAGAAATGATTAAATACACGTGTATTTATTTCTTACACGTGTATAAATTATTTATTGCACGTGTAATTTATCTTTTTTCTTATGCTATGGAAAAGCATAATGATTAAATACACGTGTAATAAATATTTCATACACGTGTAAGAAACGATTAATACACGTGTAATAAATATTTCATGCACGTGTAAGAAATGATTAAATCCACGTGTAAGAATCATTTCGTACAAGCGTTTAAAATGCAGGAGTCACGTGGTTAAGCGACTTAAAAACTCGGACTGGGAATCCACATGAAAACACTAGATTACTTCTTCATCGCCTCGCTTTGCCTTTTGCCGGAACAGCTCAAGATGGCGGGAGCGGCAACTGTCACTGTTTTAGAAGGTTTGCGAGTACAATTCAACGCCATTGCCCAGGCAGACCGGCACGGTTGGCCTAGTGGTAAGGCGTCCGCCCCGTGATCGGGATGTCGTGGGTTCGAACCCCGGCCGGGTCATACCTAAGACTTTAAAATTGGCAATCTAGTGGCTGCTCGATCCGCCAGGCGTCTGGCATTATGGGGTTAGTGCTAGAACTGGTTGGTCCGGTGTCAGAATAATGTGACTGGGTGAGACATGAAGCCTGTGCTGCGACTTCTGTCTTGTGTGTGGCGCACGTTATATGTCAAAGCAGCACCGCCCTGATATGGCCCTTCGTTGTCGGCTGGGCGTTAAGCAAAACAAACAAACAAACAAATTGCCCATGCAAAAATCCCCTCTAGCGGCGTCGCCATTTTGAGAGATCAATCGCGCGCGAACCGGAAGTAGTATAGACGAGAGTTGTTGCTTTGCAAGTCGTATATTTTCCGATTCAAGTTTTAATTTATTACACGTGTATTTAATCATTTACTACACGTGTATTTAATCATTTCTTACACGTGTATTTAATCATTTCTTACACGTGTATTTAATCATTTACTACACGTGTATTTAATCATTTCTTAAAAAAGTTTTCTTGTGCGAAGGTCTAGAAAGTGTTTGAGAGAGAGAGAGAGAGAGAGAGAGAGAGAGAGAGAGAGAGAGAGAAAGAGAGAGAGAAAGAGATAGAGAGAGAGGGGGAGAGAGGGAGAGAGAGAGAAAGAGAAAGAGAAAGAGAGGGGTGTGTGTTTGTGTTGTTGTGTTGGCAACCTCCTGCGCTACACACGAATGGTCCCTTCCCCTTGCACACACTGTGTACAGTTACTAAGTAGAGGGCAAAAGAAACGTACCACATTCGCGCCAAACTGTTGCAAGTTATTTTTTCGTCATCTTTAATCGTAAAATATGAGCCCGGTAAGGTACATCAAAACAAACAAGTCGCGTAAGGCGAAAATACAACATTTAGTCAAGTAGCTGTCGAACTCACAGAATGAAACTGAACGCAATGCCATTTTTCAGCAAGACCGTATACTCGTAGCATCGTCAGTCCACCGCTCATGGCAAAGGCAGTGAAATTGACAAGAAGAGCGGGGTAGTAGTTGCGCTAAGAAGGATAGCACGCTTTTCTGTACCTCTCTTTGTTTTAACTTTCTGAGCGTGTTTTTAATCCAAACATATCATATCTATATGTTTTTGGAATCAGGAACCGACAAGGAATAAGATGAAAGTGTTTTTAAATTGATTTTGACAATTTAATTTTGATAATAATTTTTATATATTTAATTTTCAGAGCTTGTTTTTAATCCAAATATAACATATTTATATGTTTTTGGAATCAGAAAATGATGGAGAATAAGATGAACGTAAATTTGGATCGTTTTATAAATTTTTATTTTATTTTTACAATTTTCAGATTTTTAATGACCAAAGTCATTAATTAATGTTTAAGCCACCACGCTGAAATGCAATACCGAAGTCCGGACTTTGTCGAAGATTACTTGACCAAAATTTCAACCAATTTGGTTGAAAAATGAGGGCGTGACAGTGCCGCCTCAACTTTCACGAAAAGCCGGATATGACGTCATCAAAGACATTTATCAAAAAAATGAAAAAAACGTTCGGGGATTTCATACCCAGGAACTCTCATGTCAAATTTCATAAAGATCGGTCCAGTAGTTTGGTCTGAATCGCTCTACACACACACACGCACAGACAGACAGACACACATACACCACGACCCTCGTTTCGATTCCCCCTCTATGTTAAAACATTTAGTCAAAACTTGACTAAATGTAACAAGTCGCGTAAGGCGAAAATACAACATTTAGTCAAGTAGCTGTCGAACTCACAGAATGAAACTGAACGCAATGCCATTTTTCAGCAAGACCGTATACTCGTAGCATCGTCAGTCCACCGCTCATGGCAAAGGCAGTGAAATTGACAAGAAGAGCGGGGTAGTAGTTGCGCTGAGAAGGATAGCACGCTTTTCTGTACCTCTCTTTGTTTTAACTTTCTGAGCGTGTTTTTAATCCAAACATATCATATCTATGTTTTTGGAATCAGGAACCGACAAGGAATAAGATGAAAGTGTTTTTAAATTGATTTTGAAAATTTAATTTTGATAATAATTTTTATATATTTAATTTTCAGAGCTTGTTTTTAATCCAAATATAACATATTTATATGTTTTTGGAATCAGACAATGATGGAAAATAAGATGAACGTAAATTTGGATCGTTTTATAAATTTATATTTTTTTTACAATTTTCAGTTTTTTAATGACCAAAGTCATTAAGTAATTTTTAAGCCACCAAGCTGAAATGCAATACCAAAGTCCGGGCTTCGTCGAACATTACTTGACAAAAATTTCAACCAATTTGGTTGAAAAATGAGGGCGTGACAGTGCCGCCTCAACTTTCACGAAAAGCCGGATATGACGTCATCAAAGACATTTATAAAAAAAATGAAAAAAATTTATGGGGATATCATACCCAGGAACTTTCATGTCAAATTTCATAAAGATCGGTCCAGTAGTTTGGTCTGAATCGCTCTACACGCACGCACACACACACACATACACACACACATACACACACACACGCACACACAGGTAACACACACACACACACACACACATGCACACACACATACATCACGACCCTCGTCTCGATTCCCCCCTCTATGTTAAAACATGTAGTCATAACTTGACTAAATGTAAAAACATTCAAATAGATGACCTTTTTGTTGTTGTTGTTTTAGTCTGGACTGTTAGAACGCTAGCAGTCGAGTTGATTTGATAAATAAACCATATACAAGCAGAAATGAAACTACAACCAGTGTATCAAGGATAAAACCATCACATACACACACACAATCTTACCTCTGAGTAAACGATCAGATGTTCAGGTTGGTTGGTTTGGTTCGTTTGTTGGCCGGTTGGTTGGTTGGTTGGCTGGTTGGTTGGTTTGTTGGCTGGTTTGTTGGCTGGTTTGTTGGCTGGTTGGTTGGTTTGTTGGCTGGTTGGTTGGCTGGTCGGTTGGTTTGTTGGCTGGTTGGTTTGTTGGCTGGTTGGCTGGTTTGTTGGCTGGTTGGTTGGTTTGTTGGCTGGTTGGTTGGTTTGTTGGCTGGTTGGTTTGTTGGCTGGTTGGTTGGCTGGTTGGTTTGTTGGCTGGTTGGCTGGTTTGTTGGCTGGTTGGTTGGTTGGTTGGCTAGTTGGTTGGCTGGTTGGTTTGTTGGCTGGTTTGTTGGCTGGTTGGTTGGTTTGTTGGCTGGTTGGTTGGTTTGTTGGCTGGTTGGTTGGCTGGTTGGTTTGTTGGCTGGTTGGCTGGTTTGTTGGCTGGTTGGTTGGTTTGTTGGCTGGTTGGTTGGTTTGTTGGCTGGTTGGTTGGCTGGTTGGTTGGTTTGTTGGCTGGTTGGTGTTCATAGTTATGCAGGGACACACACAATATTGTATTACTCTCTGGCTTCTCAATGTGACGGGAAGGGACTGGTTTGGTAATGCCACGGATACTCGAGTAAGCAGAAGAACACCAAGTTATATCACGCGGAGGAACGTCAAGTCAAATCATGTAGAATAACACCAAGTCAAATCATGCAGAAGAACACCAAGTCAAATCAGGCAGAATAACACCAAGTCATATCACGCAGAAGCACGCCAAGTCAAATCATGTAGAATAACACCAAGTCAAATCATGCAGAATAACACCAAGTCATATCATGTAGAATAACACCAAGTCAAATCAGGCAGAAGAACACCAAGTCAAATCAGGCAGAAGAACACCAAGTCAAATCATGCAGAAGAACACCAAGTCAAATCAGGCAGAAGAACACCAAGTCAAATCATGCAGAAGAACACCAAGTCATTTCATGCAGAAGAACACCAAGTCATATCATGCAGAAGAACACCAAGTCATATCACGCAGAAGAACAGCAAGTCATATCACGCAGAAGAACAGCAAGTCATATCACGCAGAAGAACAGCAAGTCATATCACGCAGAAGAACAGCAAGTCTTTTCACGCAGAAGAACACAGAGTCATTTCATGCAGAAGAACACCAAGTTATATCATGCAGAAGAACACCAAGTTATATCATGCAGAAGAACACCAAGTTATATCATGCAGAAGAACACCAAGTCATATCATGCAGAAGAACACCAAGTCATTTCATGCAGAAGAACACCAAGTCATTTCATGCAGAAGAACACCAAGTCATTTCATGCAGAAGAACACCAAGTCATATCATGCAGAAGAACACCAAGTCATATCATGCAGAAGAACACCAAGTCAAATCAGGCAGAAGAACAGCGAGTCATTTCATGCAGAAGAACACAGAGTCAAAAACAATCTCAGTGTTGGTCATCAGTGTAGAAGTAAGTAACCTGAAGCCTCAAGTAAAGTTGGCGAATTATGCTTAACGAAGCTTCGGAACTGATTTGTTGGCAAAAAGACTGTGTCGACTTTGGGCTCAAGTACAGACCGTCAGTAAGGAATGTTCTGAACTGTATGTGTGCACAAGTCAACAGTGACGCCGCCCTGAGAAACACAGACTTTTAACTGACATTCAAACAACAGTGACACACAGCCAGCACACTCTGGTCACGCCCTTCCAGTCAGTCGCGTGATATTGACCACGTGCTCATATAGACTCGCTATGAACTCTGGGACGGGACAGGTTCGAGTCATAACGCGCTGTCAGTGAGATTTTGGTTGTATGTGTCATTGTGTATTATTTGTTAAGAGAGAGCGAGAGAGAGGCAGAGAGAGATTCAGATTCAGATTCAAAACTTTAATACAAAGGGATAAAGGTTTTAGGCAATGCCTAATCTTCCAACCTGTCCCTTTTAGACATACATGACATTATACATTACAATTATATATTTATATAACATGTATTGAACAGCCAAACGAATAACTAATTAACTAAGAATTTGTAATCAGGTTAAAACTAACAAAACACTAGTTATAATAACGTGGTTCATTGATTAATAAAATGATGATTAATATGTTATGCAGTAACAGTTATGATTTTAAAGTGTAGGGAGAGAATTATTTTTGACAAAGATATTTTCGAACATTTTTTTTTTTAAATATGAAAGAGTTTGACATGTTTTACAGTACATTGGAAGTATATTCCACACAAGCGATCCCCAGTAGGATAAACTAGATTTATACAAATCAATGCGTGGGAGCGGTAGCGTATAATTCAAAAGCCTCGCTCTACCAGGAGGACGCTCAAACAGGTCTTGGATGTATGAAGGTGTTTCATGGTTGTACATTTTGAACATGAAAACACTAGCATTTAAAAAGAACTGCTGATGTAGCGGAAGAATGTTCAGTTGAGTGTATTTTTCTTGAGTAGTCATATTGGGATCTCGGTTTAATAACTTTACACCTCTCTTGTGAAGTGTGTTTATTTTCTTTATATGAACATCACTGGCATTGCACCAGACAGTAGATGCATAGCAAATGTGAGAGAGACAGTGTGCGTGGAAAAACATTTTGAGGGCATCCACAGAAACAACGCACCAGAGCTTGTTAAGTAAGAAAAGATTCCTAGAAACTCGTTTATAAACTGTATCAATGTGAGAGCGCCAGTTAAGTTCATCATCAATTACAACTCCAAGCACACGGTGTTGATGGACTTGAGCAATGCTAACTGTACCATGCATAAGATCAAGGCTCAGAGGCTGTCGCTGGTGTTTTTGTCTTGTGGTTATTAACATGCTTTTTGTTTTCTTAGGATGCAGTGCCATTCTGTTACAATTACACCAATCATTAATATTTGCTATACTTTCTTGGAGTACTTTTCTTATGAGATCTATATCTGTATTACTGCTGTGAAGTGTTGAGTCATCCGCAAAAAGATCAAGTACAGCATTTTCTTGTTTGAGGTGTAATGGTAAATCATTAATGTATAGTCCAAACAGTAAGGGACCAAGGATAGAACCTTGTGGGACTCCACATTTTACAGTGCCTTGTGATGAATATGAACCGTTTAGGTAGACTGCTTGTTTCCTATCTGACAGATATGATGTAAAAAAGGACACAGATGAGCTATTTTGCAGGTAAATAAGTAATTTGTCTAACAAAATAGCGTGATCAACTAAGTCAAATGCTTTCCTGAGATCAAGGAATACCGCTCCAACCATTTCACGATTGTTTATTGCTTTTAGCCAGGTATCACAGAGCCGGGTAAGGGCAGTATGACATGAATGTTTAGGACGAAAACCTGATTGATAAGGATGAAAAATATTGTTTTCTTCAACATATTTAAGGAGATGGGTGTGTATATGCTTTTCCAGGGGTTTAGACAGTATAGAGAGAATAGATATCGGTCTGTAGTTGTCAAGGCTATCGGTGTCTTTTGACTTTGGTATTGGAATAACTTTAGCCGTTTTAAACACTGATGGGAAGACATTCTTCCTGATAGAGAGATTGTATACATGGGTTAAACTGTTTACAATATAAGGAAGTGACATTTTTACAATTTGTGAATTAAGATTGTTTGTGTCCATTGTTTTTTTGTTATTTAGTTTAGAAATTAGTGCACCAACTTCAACGACTGTGATTACAGGTATATCAAACGAGTCAGATGGCAAAAGTTTCTCATTACAAAATTGACTGAGTACTTCAGGCACCTTATAGCCAATCTGATCAGAACTGGCTGAGGAATCAAGAACATTGTCGGTCATAGATAGAAAGTAACTATTACAATCATCAGCAGTTATATTAGGATTAATACAGGATGGGGCTTTGCGTGATTTACTAGTCAGTTCATTCATTGCACGCCAAATTTGACATATGTCATTTTTATCGCTTATAAGATTTTGAAAATATTTCTTTTTGCAAGTTTCACCAATTCAGAAATTTTGTTTCGCATTTTTTTGTAAAGTTCAAACTGTTTAATTTTTTTTAGAAAATCTCGAACTAACATAGCATCTTTAATTTCACCTGTCATCCAGTTCGGTACAGTCGAAAATTTAACTCTTTTCCTGCGGATTGGAGCATGTCTGTCAACAACAGATAATAATGTTCTGACAAATAACAATGCAGCTTCTTCAGGATCAACACAATTTGACACCAATTGGAAATTTGCCAAACTTAAGTCAAGTAAAAACGCAGACTTGTCAAATTTTTTAAAACATCTATACGTGATATAGGTATGACCTTTTGACATTACCTTTGGTCGTTTACACGACCAAGTGCACGTGATCGGTTTGTGGTCACTCATGCAAATATTAGATGTTGAAGCATTTAGAACCATGCTATCATTGTTCGTGTATATATGATCCAGAAGAGTTGATGACCTGCTAGTTACTCTTGTGGGCTCTTGTATAAGTTGAGTTAGACCCAGCGATTCGGTTTTGTCAAGCCAGTGAGGCTGGTTTATTAACATGTTGATATTGAAGTCTCCCAATAGCACATTACAATTGCACACGTTGACTTTGTCCATCATATCTATAAAGTCATCAAACCATTCATCCGTGCAGGCGGGATTTCTGTATAAGAATCCAACTAGAATAGGAGATGAATTACTTCTAGCCAAATACACTCTACACTCTGTGGTTCAAGGTCATGCCGGCCAAGAGAGGGGGGGGGGGGGGTGTAGGTGAGTGGGTGGGTACAGGGTGTAGGTCTGACTGTTGACAGTTGCGTGGAGTACAGTCACCTAAAAGCACAAACAACACACAGCAATCAGCTGTCACTGTAGTTGGTGAATGCAACACTGATGTATACACGAAGCTAGGCTAGGCATTAATCAATAGTTAATCCACTGCGCTAGGATTCACAGCGCAATAATGAGAGAGAGAAAGAGAGAGAGAAAGAGAGAGAGAGAGAAAGAGAGAGAGAAAGAGAGAGAGAGAAAGAGAGAGAGAGAGAGAGAGATTGGATTGGATTGGATTGTTTAATTGTATAACCAGTGATTTGGTTTTTACAATGGTAAAAAAAAAAGAGAAAATGTACAAAATCAGCATTTCACGTAATTGAATCAAATGTATTTTTGGCAGTTGCTTGCTAATATAGTCACCTCACCATATAGATATATACATCGTAGACAGGTTCGAGTCATAACGCGCTGTCAGTGAGATTTTGGTTGTATGTGTCATTGTGTATTATTTGTTAAGAGAGAGAGAGAGAGAGAGAGAGAGAGAGAGAGAGAGAGAGAGAGAGAGAGAGAGAGAGAGAGAGAGAGAGAGAGAGAGAGATGTTTGGAGAAGGTTGGGTGTGTGTGTGTAGGAGGGGGGGGGAGGGTGAGTGAAAGCGATACACTGACGATCTGAGTCAGTGTGTACAGCAGTAAACATGGCTTCTCTTTATTTAAAACACACCGACATACCGCGCAGAGGTAACACAGCTATGTTTGGTTCATACACAGTAATGGTGAGAGAACATGAACTCCTACTATAGCCTTGAAACCATTCCACTGACCTGAGACATGTGTTTGTTTGTTATTTTGTGCTACGAATAAAAACTTCAAGTTGTCACCACCCCAAAGTGACTGTAAAGAATGAGTACTACGAGCAACAGACACCAAGCACACCGTGTGAACACCGCAATATAAGCATAGTTTAACAAACACAATCTTCCAGAAGTCCGCACTGTCGGTGTTCCAAAACAGTGTGTATTGTCTTATAGCTCCAAAATGTTCATGATAGAATATTTTGACAGCTTTTTCCTAAAAATGTACAGAGAAGGTTTGTCGATTTGTGTACATATCACTGCGAATGACGCCCACTCTCTGTTATACGTGAACAGCCAGAGATAAAGTCCAGTCATATGAGTGGCGTGCACACATCGTAATCCTAATCTGTATATTCAGTGTGAATGACACTCACTCTCTGAGTCAGCTGACGTGAACAGCCAGAGATAAAGTCCAGTCATATGAGTGGCGTGCACACATCGTAATCCTAATCTGTATATTCAGTGTGAATGACACTCACTCTCTGAGTCAGCTGACGTGAACAGCTAGAGATAAAGTCCAGTCATATGAGTGGCGTGCACACATCCTAATCCTAATCTGTATATTCAGTGTGAATGACACTCACTCTCTGAATCAGCTGGTAGACTTAACCTCCACCTATCCCTGGCACAAAGGGTCACAAATCCAAAAAATAAGCTCTTAAAAAAAAATAAGGCCTTAATTTTGAAAATAAGCCCTTATTTTTTGAAAATAAGCCCTTATTTCTAAAATAAGACCTTATTTTCCATGATTAAGGCCTTAAATCTTGAAGCCCTAACAAAAATATGAGCTTACAAAATCAGCCCTTATTTGAAAATAAGGCCTTACGAGAAATAAGGCCTTATTTCTGTAAGGCCTTAATAAAAATAAGGGCATACAAAAATAAGGGCATAAACAAATAAGGGCTTAAAAAGATAAGGCCTTATTTTTTGGACCAATCATGAAGCTGAGTAGAAGTCGGCTGCGCCGCACATGCGCAGAGATCTCATAACAAACATGGCGAATGGGTGTGATGAATATTTGAGAAGAATTTGTGCTGAAATTGCAAATTGCGAGAGAATGACTGTTCTATTATATCAGTGTAACACCTTGATCGCTTTCGAATGTCCGGATGCGCAGTAGCTATGCGCAGACAAATAAGGGCATATTTTTTTAAGGGTTTATCTTTTTTAAGGGCTTATTTTCTTAAGGGCTTATTTTTTTTAAGGTCATAACAGAAATAAGGCCGTATTTCAGTAAGGCCTAAACAGAAATAAGGCCTTATGTCATTATGCCCTTATTTCCTTATGGCTGTAAATATTTAATTATGGTCCCGCAGTGGGGCACTGCGGTTATGAAATTAAAGGCCCCTCCTGTTTTTGGAACCGCAGGAGCTTTCTAGTTTGCTGTTAGGTAGATTTTGGTTCCTCTTTCCTGTCATGCTCTCTTTTTCTTCATGAATTCTTTTCTTTTTTCTGCCTTCTTGCTCATTCACCTGTATTTTTTCCAAAAATCTCTTCTCTTGCCGCTTGTCTTGCGATTCATGTATAGTTTAATCTGTTAGTGTTCTGATGTAAGTCCAGCAGTAGATAGGTTAAGCCTATTTTAACATACTGGAAACTGGTAATCTTCCAGTGCAGCTTTAAAGTGTTACAGCGACATCAGAAAGCTCTAAAAGCTTTGTTTTTTTTTTTAAATGCATGATTTTCATAGTTTGTCACTTTAGACAAGTTTTTGTCTAAACATAAAATGACATTCTAAGATCTGAAAGCTTTTTTTTTTTTTTTAATGCAACGTCATGAATAATATTTTCAATTTTTTGCATTAAAGAAGCTGGCAAGCACACCCTTTCGAATATAGCGGAAGTAGATTCGACTCTAAATGCTTAAGTACTTAGGCCTTAAACTGAAGTACGTGTTGACAGAATATTTTAATATAAGTGCAGTTTATATTTCAAAGTTTGGAGTCGTAGATCATTCTTTTTGGATGCAAAATGACTAACATGTATCAGTGAAATTTGTTGTTTAATTCTGCAAGCAAATGTGTGCGCTGTTATTGCATTATTTGGAAAAAAAACGCACAGAAAAAACACTATTTTTGACGACTCACTGCAGTTATCCCAGGTGCGGTTAGATAGACGCGCATACATGTAAGTACAGTTTATTTTCTAGGTTTGGTATCGTAGATAATTTTTTTGGAATGCAATGTGACAAACATGTATTGATACAGTTTGTTGTATAATTTTGCAAGTGAATATGTGTTTATTGGCTGCATGTTTCACTAAAACGCAGTAAAATAAAAACTTTTTCGTTGCTTTTGTTGTTTCCTTTGATTGCAGCCAAATGACTGAAAATTAAGTGGAAGACACTTTGAGATATAAGGAATCGGATAGGCCATGACACGAGAAGGTGTAGAAATCTGCTTGCAGACAGCTTTAACATGACATCACATATTGATATATTTTTTAAGTTTTTGCATATTACCCCATTTTTGAGGTCACGTTTTAACTTTGGTTAAGTGTTTGCCCACAACTGACATTAGATTACATTTAAACATTTTACATTATTTTTCTAGCACATGTTCATGTTAGTCTGCGCCATCCATTGATCACAGAACATCCACATAGGAAGAAAAGGTGTTTGACTACTGAAATAAAAATGTTTAGAGAAATGTAGAAAGAGGTGAACAAAATGCAAGATGATTTGGTATGGAATTTAGTTGTATACGTGAATGAGGTGTGAAACGTATGCAGAAAGGAAGATGTTTATTTGCGATGAAAGAAAATAGATATAATAACTTCATACTGTAGTAAAAAAAAAAAATAAAAAAAAAAAACAACCAGTAATCAGCCAATCAATTTCAAATGTTCATTCAACAGTAACCATATACATTCGACAATGGTCCTCTGTAAATAAAAATTAAAAACAAATCTGCTTGGACAGAATTGTTGTTATTTTTGGGAATAAGAAAATATCAACTATCTTGAGATGCATCCTCTTGCACAAAAATAATGCAAGTTAAGGAGTTACGTCCATATGCGTAAAAAGTTAAGATGAATATATGGATCAACAATTACCTCCCCTACTTGCATTATATTTGGGCAAAGCTATAGGAATAGTGTAATGATATTTTAAAATAATTGTCACATTGCCTTAAACATTTGGATTTTGACATGGAGTATTTTACGTAATGTGTACATTTTAGACATGGCAACTGAAGGAAAAAAAAGTGGAGAAAAAAAACCTAACATTTTGTGGGACAAATTTTGTAAGTTGGGTGACGAAACCATGTAAACTTTTCCTTCACAACAGACAAAATTAAGAGGTTTTTCTTTTAACAAACACAAAGAAATATGTCTTTACCTTCGAACAAGCACAGAAAGTATGTGTTTTTGTTCATAAGACCATACATTTTGTTGTTGTGGAGATATGGATTCAACTGCAGAAAATGTGAAACTTTGCTAACAATTCCCATACCTGACATTTTAAAAGTCTAAAAAGTGCCTCCCACTAGCTTGTCACCAAATAAACAAAGTAGGTTGTAACAAAATTGCAGATTAATAAAAAAAATAGTTCAATCAATAGTATATGTCACACCTGACATTAAACTAGTAATTTCCATCACTATCCTTTTCAGGCATTAAAAATAGTTCAAAGCAGCTATAGCCCCACATGGAAGTAAGAGGCTCATTCACAAGCTAGTTAAAAGCTTTTCATTCTTTTTGTTTTTCTCAAAAGAAAGTTCATAGTATGACAACAGTATTCACAGCAGGCAGTTTTAAATCACGCAAGGGTCATTCTCAAGGTGTGTTCACGAAATACATTGTAATTTTAAACAGAGACAATTATCAGTTCACGCTTGAAGATGATTTTACTGACCAAGTTTCTCCCCATATATTTCATAACCCTGCAGGTGAAAATGGGAATACCAGCACAGAATGACTGTCAGTGAACATTTAATACCAACACTTCAAACTACATCACTCATCATAAAACAGAAGCTGTGACTTGGATTTAAATGAAAATCAAAAAGTGGAAAAACTCATACTCTGATAATTGTTGTCCAAGTGTTTCAAACTACATCACTCATCATAAAACAGAAGCTGTGACTTGGATTTAAATAAAAATCAACACGCGGAAAAACTCATACTCTGATAATTGTTGTCTAAGTGTTTGTGTGGTTAAAAAAAACAAACGTACCTGATCCTGAATAAAATCAGAGCAACCCATATGATCATTAAAATGTAACCATTCACTGGTCCATAGGTATACTCTTTTCAAAAAGGAGATGGGTATGGAAGAGGCAGTGCTTCTGTTAGTGATTCAAAGTGCCAGACATCCCATCCTAGTGCTGTGAAATGGATATAAATTATATATATATTCAATATTTCATGGAAGCTTACTAATATTTGCATGCAAACATACTGTGACAGTACTAATACAGTAAAAGCATTATTGAGGGTGAACAGCCTGCTTTACTTGGTTTCAGTGAGGAGTAACAATACTAACAATAACAATAACATGCCTAAGTTGTGAAATGTAAGTACTTAACCCCCCCCCCCCCCCCCCCCGGACACTGGCAAAATTCCAGCAGAATGTCCCCCACCTTCGCTGACGATTATCCACAGTTTATACAGGAAGTGTGCAGGTAGGTTGTCTGCCTCTGTGTCGGTTTTACCTCCGCGGTGTAGACGAAAAACTTTTCCACTTCTGCCACAGGGCGAAAAGTCTCGTTTTGGCACTTTAACTTGGCATATAACATCAAACATCACGTTAATCAACTGAATTGTGTGGCCATTATACCTATGCGATTCATGTCACATTAGAAAAACTGCCGTAACGCAATAAAATTCCTGAGATGTTAGTATTATGCATAACACGGTAAAACATCGAGTTTTGGTGTCTGCGTTTTGGACGTTTTCGCTGGGATTACGGAGGGCTATTCACATCGTGTTAAACAAGTTGTCGCAGTGAGCAAAACACCAGATAACGTCTGGAATTATGACAAGTTATTGCAGTGACTTAAACTCGAAGTTAGCTGTTGGTTTTGATGTGTTTCACTGCGTTTTCGTCTTGCTTTTGTTTCATAATGTTGTTGCTGTTGTTGTTACTGTTGGGAGCTATACATCACATTTTTGTTCCCCCAAAAATTTATTCTTGATTAATATCAGGACGCAAACCATCCCCTTTACTTCACACACACACACACACACACACACACACACACACACACACACACACACACACACACACACACACAATCTACTCCTCAGTTTGCAGCGTGGCTTCGACAGCGAGTTTGCCCGTACCCAAGGGGAGTAACTCGAAATAACTCAGCGCGCGGTCTGCTGAAAAAGGCCCTAATAGAAATCACCCGCTAGGTACACGCGCACTCAAGTTAACCTCTGCTTTGACCTGTGGCTGTGTGCCAAGAGAGAGCAGAACACACACGCCGTAGACCAGATAAATAGGTGCTTGATTTTGGTATTTTGATTTTACATAACATTAAACCTTTCTTGGGGTTCATGGTCATGGCAACAGCCATAATAATATTATATCATGTATAATATTACATTTCAGCATATGTGAATTACATGTCATCATAACAAACTGTCATACATTTTTTATTCCTCATCATTCTGATTGATCACAACCAAACCTACTATCAGTGGACACATCCAAATGCAAGCGCCTGTTCTTGACAAATTGCCACAGTGACTGATCTAAAAATATAGGTCCTTTGCCGCCACGGACACTGTTTGGCCTGTAGGTAAAATGTACAATGTATTTTCTGATTTGTGCACAAAAGCTTTTTTTCTTTTTTTCTTTTTTTTAACATAACAATGTTTAATGTTACTGTATGTTTGAAAGACCATGGTCACATTTGTAAAACAAATGTTAAATTAAAAAATAAATAACATTTTGGTTCATGATTTTTTCCTACACCTGTGCTAAAACTAAGAAGTAAAAATGTCGGTATATAAGTCACTCAAATACTTCAAAGTATGAATGGTTAGAGTTTGTTGCGGTTGACCCTGCACAGTTCGACCTACGATGTTTTTGTTGAACAATTTTGTAAAAAAAAAAAAAAAAAAAAAAGGTAAGGGCAGTAACTCAAGACGTAAATGTGGCAGTGTCCCATAGGCAACCGCAGAGTTATCCTGTCCATAGGCAAGCGCTTACTTGATCCCAATTACTAGGCGTCTCCGGACGCCTAGAACAAACAAATATTGAGCACAGGCACGTACGTATGTATGGCTCGTTGTACTAAACACACACACAATCACGGTCACAGAAAGGTCAAAAAACGCCAATCACGATCACAATTTTAAACCCTTTGGGGCCCTCAGTCACGTTTGTTTCAAAACTGCAAGATTATTTGTTGTCAGTGTGTCACCCAATGAGGGATAAAATGAATATGAGGGACAACGTCTTGCCTTCAAATGGATAGAGGGTCAGCAAACACCAGTCTGTTCATTCGTTATGTTAAAACCCCTCGAAGCCGACCTCTCCAGCCTCTTCAGGTTCGGACGAATCTCCAATCTCGTCATCTCCAATCTCGTCATCTCCAAGAAAGGGAAACAATGAAACTAGTAGCGTAAGGCGAAAATACAACATTTAGTCAAGCTGTCGTACTCACAGAATGAAACTGAACGCACTGCATTATTTCTCACTAAGACCGTACAGCATCGTCAGTCCACCGCTCGTGGCAAAGGCAGTGAAATTGACTAGCCAGAATAGCGCGGTTCTGGTTGCGCTGAGCAGGATAGCACGCTTTTCTGTATCTCTATTCTTTTTAACTTTTTGAGCTTGTTTTTAATTTAAATATATCATATCTATGTATTTTTTTTAATCAGGAACCGACAAGGAATAAGATGAAATTGTTTTTAAATCGATTTCGAAAATATAATTTTAATCATGATTGTTATAATTATTTTTAATTTTCAGAGTTTGTTTTTAATCCGAATATAACATATTTATATGTTTTGGAATCAGAAAATGAAGAAAAATACGATAAACGTAATTTTGGATCGTTTTATAAAAAAATAATTTTAATTACAATTTTTAGATTTTTAATGACCAAAGTTATTAATTAATTTTTATTAAACCTCCAAGCTGAAATGCAATACCAAAGTCCGGCCTTCGTCGAAGATTGCTTGGCCAAAATTTCCATCGATTTTATGGAAAAATGAGGGTGTGACAGTGCCGCCTCAACTTTTACAAAATGCCGGATATGACGTCTGGGGATATCTTACCCAGGAACTCTCATGAAAAATGTCATAAAGATCTGTCCAGTAGTTTACTCTGAATCGCTCTACACACACACACACACACACACACACACACACACACACACACACACACACACACACATACACACACACACACACACCATGACCCTCGTCTCGATTTCCCCTCTATGTTAAAACATTTAGTCAAAACTTGACAAAATGTAAAAAGAAAGGTTTGGTTCTTTTTTAAGACGGCCATAATCCTCCTTCAGTTATGTCCTTTGGCCAAATCGCCTCAGACCCCCCCCCCCCCCCACCCCCGCCCCCCCCCCTTCCCCCAAAAAGAAAGGTGCGTGGATTGCTTGTTGGGGTTTAACCTCTCTCCGCGGGGCCGATACTTTTTATTTTGATGAAAAGTGATTCAAACAATCTGTGACAAGAGGTAGTCCTTTTATTCCGAAGTTGTCATGAAGTTAATCATTTACTTTCTCGTGTCAGTCATCAAGCACATCATGACAGTAGCGGTTTACACGGGACAAGAATGTCATGAAATTAATCATTTATTTTCTCGTGTCAGTCATCAAGCACATCATGACAGTAGCGGTTTACACAGGACAAGAATGTCATGAAGATAATCATTTACTTTCTCGTGTTAGTCATCAGGCACATCATGACAGCAGCGGTTTACACAGGACAAGAATGTCATGAAGTTAATCATTTATTTTCTCAGGGCCGGACCAAATGAGTTGTAAGGGGGGGTTCCTCCTTTTTTGGGGGGGGAAATCAGCGAAGTGGCGAAGCCACAAGCGCGCGCCTGCAAAGCAGGCGCGCGAACTAGGGGGGTCCGGGGGCATGCTCCCCCGAAAATTTTTTGAAAAACGGTTAAAATCTGTGCAATCTGGTGCATTCTGGTCCTTGTTTTGAGGGTTAAGAGCAGCATTGGGGGGGGGGGTACCTTTTTCTCATCGGATTTCACATTGAATAAAATTTGTTAGAGACACACACAAAATTTATTTAAAAAAAATAAAATTAAAAAAAAACCACTCAAAGCAAGGTACATGCTTTTTTCAGGGGGGGGGGGGGGGGGGGTTCCGGAACCCCTGGAACCCCCCCTGGGTCCGGCCCTGTTTCTTGTCAGTCATCAGGCACATCATGACAGTAGCGGTTTACACAGGACAAGAATGTCATGAAGATTATCCTTTACTTTCTCGTGTCAGTCATCAAGCACTTGACGACAGTAGCGGTTTACACAGGACAAGAATGTCATCAAGTTAATCATTTACTTTCTCGTGTCAGTCATCAAGCCAATCATGACAGTAGCGGTTTACACAGGACAAGAATGTCATGAAGTTAATCATTTACTTTCTCGTGTCAGTCATCAAGCCAATCATGACAGTAGCGGTTTACACAGGACAAGAATGTCATCAAGTTAATCATTTACTTTCTCGTGTCAGTCATTAAGCCAATCATGACAGTAGCGGTTTACACAGGACAAGAATGTCATCAAGTTAATCATTTACTTTCTCGTGTCAGTCATCAAGCACATCATGACAGTAGCGGTTTACACCGGACAAGAATTTGATGAAGTTAATCATTTACTTTCTCGTGTTATTCATCAAGCACATCATGACAGTAGCGGTTTACACAGGACAAGAACTCAACTCAACTCAACTCAACTCAAATTTTATTGGCTTCAATTTTCATAGAAGAATTTGTCTTGCGCTTGGGAGAAAGTAAGAGTATAACATATAAAAACAGCATTCATATCACATTTCATGTATCACACACAGTAATCACTAGTATAAGCCTACAATTATCACATTTGTACCTGTATCATACATGCAAATAAATAGTATCACATTTCCACGTATCACACACAATATATACATTACATAACATACAGCAAGCTTCCATCTCCCGCGCCCCGCGCCCCCCCCCCTCCCACATATACATATCCTCGCACGTGCGTCGACTCCATACAATGACATCATCAGTCCATTAACTAAAATGCACAATGACTAGTAGTGGGTACATGATACTTAATACGTGCTCAACTAGACCTGCTAACTAAAATAATAACAGAAACAAAAACAAGGACTGGGCACAACATTTACACGTGTGTGACCTACTTACATCAAGTGCCTGTGATCTATAAATAACAATGATTGCGTTTAAAGTAAAACATGAATAATGCCGATGTTTGCTAACAATGAATACATAACAACTAAGATAAGAATGTATGTGCTTTCATAATATGATTATTTTATAAAACACAGTGGGGAAATTTGGAAAATAATTTTTATACGAAACTGCGCACATCGAGTCGAACTCTGTAGCGTGTGTGTTCGGAGGCAGGAGACACACATGGCTGTGGATATTAATTGTTGTGAAATTCGGTGGATTAAAAAGGATACCCCGACTTCGGCAGGGCAGAAGGAGGTACAAGACGGTGTGCTGTATTGCTGTGTGTGAGTGTGCTGTGCAGACACACACACACACGCACACACACACACACACACACATAGATCACACCCACACACACACACACACAAACACACACACACACACACACACGCACACACACACACACACACAGCAACATTTATCCACCGTGTCTTCCATTCCAAACTGCGGTTCGCATTCCCTCGCACAACTCACCTTCAAATCAAAGGTACCTAGACCCACCATCGGCATGTCATAACCAGACGACAGCTTCACTGTTGGGACGGCCATCTTGTCCCGAGCTGAAATTGTTGCCTTCCTAACAACACGTCGTCGATCCAAATAGTCTTAGTACACTCCCCCTAGCATCCTGTAACATATATAAGTAGAGGTTACACAACGTGTCACAGTCGATAGTACCCGCTATTACGAGCTAGTCGTGTGACAGAGAGTTTTCTTGCACACGAGACTGTAGATGTTTCACGACGGCTTTAGCCGGAGTGAAACAGCAGCAGTCGAGTGTGCAAGAACACTCTCTGTCACACGACTAGCTCGTAATGGCGATTATGTCTCACAGCTTCAACAGAGGAGAGAACAAACACGTTTTGCGTACTCACGCTTGATAAACCTAAACACAGAAGCAGCCATTGTGGAGAGATCTACTTTTTGACGAAAGTGAACGAACAACTATGAATGACGTCTCGGTATATGTGAATGACGTCACAGTCATCGTCACAGTCTGTATCTTTTGAAGCATTCCATTCTTCATGACGTCTTTCTGTGTCTGCATCCGCGAAATGTTTGTTCTTTCCGGGGTCTTTGTCATCTATGTTCAGAACTCTGTCCTTCTAGTTTCAGACTAACAGGCCTCCTGAGCGAGCCACTTTCCAAGGGAAGCTAAACTCGCGTATGGAAACAGTACTGTAGTCTGGGATGCCGTTTTCAGTATTCTCAGCGTTGAATAATTTGTAAAAAGAAGACACGACAACAGCAGGAGAAATAAAAGTCGTGTGTGCATTTTGGGGCTTTTGGAGGGACGATTTCGAGTTTGAATCCGTTCTTGCACATGCTCCAAAGCGTGTAACATACAATCTTGCACACGTTTGCTTTAGTAGTGGCAAAGAAGGAAAGCGTGTGACATTAACAAATTATAGGTCGAAGTTTGCAGATCATGAAAAATGCGAGCTTGCAGTATTTAACTGAAACTCGCTTTTTTCATGATCCGCAAACCTCGACCACTATTTTTACTATGTACTGACTGACTAAGACGATGTGAGTAACTTCAGTCTACACACACACACACACACACACACACACACACACACACACACACACACACACACACACACAAATACACCACTGATTTAGCAATGATTGTCTATATTTTCCTGAATTAGTTATTTATCGGTACGGAGTTTTTTGTGTACAGATGGAGCTGTCAGCAGTGACTTTAGACAGCTTTTCTGATGTTACTTAAGAATAAGAGGTCACAAAGGAGCCTTTGATGACGTCAACACCCATGAAAACTGCGGGTGGAGCTGTGCCCAGAGTGTGGAAAAAGCTACAAGCACAAAGGTACATTAGAAGACCACAGGAGAGCCTGGTGTTTTGAGGGGGCCCAGGTAGCTCAGGTGGTAGAGCACTCCATGGACTTGTGATCGAAAGGTCACTGGTTCGAATCCGGGCCGGGACGGACACGGGTCAACCTTATGTGCAGACCCAGAGACGGTATCCATCTCCCACCCCCGTGTCACCACAGTGGCACGTAAAAGACCTTGGTCATTCTGCCATAAGTGCAGATCGATGGCTGATACCACCTAAACATGCATATACTTGTGTATCTCATCTAAAGTCGGGTTAAAACCTGGGAACATGCCCCTAATGGCTTTGCCGTGAGGGCGTAAAACTTGAATTTCTCTAGCCTGGTGTTCATGATATACATGTGCTGTTTGCGAGAAGGCATCTATGAAAGCACGTAATTGTGAGTCTCATGTAAATGGCCATTCAAGAGCAAAGCCACACAGCTATCAAGTATGCAGCAAAACATGTGCACATAGATGCTCTCTTCAAGCTATGTTTAATCAAAAACAAATAACAAATACCAAATTAAGCGTGCATGACTCGAAGCAGAAACAAAGAGGAGAAGCACTCCTGTGACCCCACCTAGGTTAAGTGTACTAGAGTGTAAACAAAGTTTGATGTTTGAATGATGATGCAGCAGTGCATAGTATGTTGATATTCAGGCAGAGAAAAGCAAAGGTAACGACTCAACCAGATGTCTGTTGTTTGATAAACGTACGGCATAGGTTGACAGGGTTGCAGCTTGCTCAATAACGGTTAAATTTGCCAAATTCTAATTTACTGATATTTGGGGGAGTGTACTAAGGCTTATAGGGGGAGCAACTAAGCACAGAATCCCGTGAGAACGTATCAAATGCAAGTCAAAACACTGATTTACTTCACGAACAACTCTTCAATGCTGTTATGGTTGGTAATCAAATTTAGCAACACAGCATGAATGTTTTCTAGCTGTACAATCTTGAAGCTTCGTTTTCCATATTTTATGTTTGAAGTGGAATATTCGTCGGAAAACACAACTGTTTATTTGCTCTTCAATCAGACGTAAAGTTGACATTATAAAACAGTCAGGGCTTAGATGTAACCTTTGACGAGTAGATGCGACTAAAAAGTAAGCATTCAAACTTTGTTAAGATAACTTTTATTAAATTTGTTCATAGAGATAGACATACCAGCTGAGGCACGCATCGCAGCGACGAACAGGAAGTTAGGGGAAGCGTACTAAGAATATTTGGATCGACGGAGTGAACAACGAATACAGTAACAGAATGAAGCGCCTCACCGCTGTAAACGGCTTCTATGTTTTTTCTCTCTCCCTGTCTGGGTCAGAAATGTAGTGTAAGCTGTGCGTAAGCTACACCTCCGTTTACGCGAAGCCTATTTCACGGTGTGTCAACTGATTCCGTTCATCCTCCGGATGTTTTTGTTCATACAGCCTCATTTTCGTCACTTGCTTGGGGAAAAACGTTGTGGTAAGAAATGGTTGGGCTATGTGTACGATAAGGTGCTAGTAATCCTAATAATAACACACGCGGACCGAACGTGGCAAAATTGCCTGATTTGTATTAATGTATTTACATTTTCTTGTTTTTCTTGCTCTGTTAGTGAATCTGATCCTTGATTTGCACATGATCACCAAAACCATTGCCTGATACGGCATTTTGCTTGAACAGACGTTTATAGAAACCCATGGCTTTTGTACAATCACTTGTCTTTTGAAAACATGCAGATTCCGTTCATACACCATGTTTCTGTTCGTACAAAAGTGCATGTTTCCGTTTGTACAACAAGCGTTTCCGCTCATACACATTCGCTAGATCAGAGTGAAATAGGCCCCCACTACAAGTTCTGTGTATTCCGATCGTCTTCAAATAGCAAAAAGTACAAATGCGTGTGATATTGGACCAATGTGAACCATGCGGATGAACGGAAACATCCGGTGTATGAACGGAATCAGTTGACACACCGAGTATTTATCGCGTGTTATCTTGTCAACAATGGGAGAATGGATTTGGGGTCGTCACTCGTACCCATATACAGCAACGTGTTTTGATATAGTGCCCTATAAGATTGTCTTTGTGCGTCGTACCCATATACAGCAACGTGTTTTGATATAGTGCCCTATAAGATTGTCTTTGTGCGTCGTACCCATATACAGCAAAGTGTTTTGATATAGCCCTATAAGATTGTCTTTGTGCGTCGTACCCATATACAGCAACGTGTTTTGATATAGTGCCCTATAAGATTGTCTTTGTGCGTGTAAGTGGGCAGGCGTTGCGCCGTGCGTATGCGTTAATGTCGGCAGGCGTTATCTTTCTATAATTGTAACGGATACGACGTTGCGCTGCGAACTCGGCGATCACGGGTTCAACATCCAGATCCGGGCGGAGTTTTGTGTTTCAATACATGTTTATACTTGTTTCTCCTGTTTTCGTTTTCTTAAATGATGTTGTTTTGAGTGTCAGTGTCAGTGTGCAGGTTCCAGCTTGTGCCTAAGAGGAATATATTGTCACTCTTCAGCTTCATGTGTCTGTGAATGGGTCAAAGGTTGTCTGAGTGGGAGATTCTTTTCCCATCTAAGAATAAGAATAAGAATAAGAATACTTTATTATCTCATAGAGAAATTCAGGCGTGGTACATAACAATAGTACAAACAAGACATTGATTTTACATAAAACATATAGCACTATATAACAGGGCAGGTTATAGAAACACCTTCCACATACCTCTCTGGACATTCCTTGCATTGTTCTTACGCATTCAGACATGAACACATCCATGTCTCATTTACACATCGCACACATGGACATTCTTATACGCTCAACTTACCCATTCACACATGGACATTCCACCACGCTCCACTTACACATTCTTATACGCTCCACTTACACATTCACACATGGGCATTCTTATATGCTCCACTCCCACATGGACATTCGACTACGCCCACTTACACGTTCACACATGGACATCTTTAAAGCACTGCGCTTACATTCTCGCACACCTGCGCGTATAACGAACTATGGCTAAACATCATTGCAAAATATCATAGCATACAATATATCAGAAAATATACGGTTGTACATAAAACCAATACATACATGTACATTACTACTGATTGCACTGGCAGAAGAGGGGCTGGGTCGGGTATGTGGATGTGTTTACATGTTGCTAAGGGTGATGGATTTGGGGATGAAGCTGTTTTGCAGCCGGAGTGTCCTAGCTTTGTGCGTGCGAAGTCTACGGCCAGAGGGAAGGAGTTCATAGAGGTGGGCAAGGACATGGGACCTATCTGAAGCTATCCGCCTACTCTTTCTCACCACACGCTTTTCATACAGGGACTCCACACTTGCTTGCTGCCTGCCAATCACCTTGCTACTGACATTCACCATTCGCACTAAGACATTCCTGTTCTTCACACTCAGACCTCCATACCAGGCCACAAAACCGAAAGTGATGACAGACTCAATGAAAGAGCAGTAGAAAGTTTGGAGGATAGAAGGGTTCACATTCAACTTCCTAAGTTTCTGAAGGCAGTAGATGCGTGACTGACATTTTTTTGTGTATGAGGGTGGTGTTTGCATTGAAGGACAGCTTATCATCGATAACTGTGCCAAGATACTTATATTCAGTCACACGCTCAACAGTCACACCATCAATCATCAGGTCAGGGACAGGGGCAGGGTTTCTTCTAAAATCTATCAGAAGTTCTTTGGTCTTTGTCACATTTAGGTCTAAAAAGTTGTCTTTACACCAGGCGTTGAAACGTTCTACTTCTGCAAAGTAAGTTGCGTCACTATTGGAGAGATCTTCTAGCGCTGTATCATCTGAATATTTGATAAGAAGGGTGGAGTCAGTGCCACTGCAGTCGTTAGTGTAGAGTGTGAACAACACGTATTACGTATTACCTGGTATAAACATAGTAGATTGTATGATGAGAGTGCGAATATTGGCTATTTTAACTCTATTTGTTAATTGATTTATTCACCTTGGGCACTGCTATCTAGATGGCGGCGGTACTTTTTGTGGTGAAGTTTGAACAGATATTTACGAGCACAGAACGATACGATTATGACACATGCTATATGGATATGAATCAAAACTAATGTGACGTAATTCTAAGAATTTTTGATTGTGTCTGCCCCTACCTCACAAAACAAGTAATAACTTTGTAATAAACACACTCAGGACAATACTATAAGATGTTTGATGGCTTGTTGACAGAACAGCTTTTTTGTCGGTCCGAGGGGGAGCATATCGTCTTTTTGTTTCATATTTATTGACCAAGGCCGAAGGCCGCGGTCAATAAATATGAAACGAAAGTCGATATGACCCCCGAGGACCGACAAAAAAAACTGGTCTGACAAAAAACCACCAAACATCGGTTTTGTCATCATTTTGGTAGTGAGAAAATAAGATAACAATCAACACAGGGAGCCATGCTTTAAAACACGGGTTCCGTGCTGATAACCACACGAGTTCCGTGCGGATAACCACTGGCAAGCAAAGCTGGCGTGTGAAAGCAACATTCTGTATTTTTGAGTTCATCAAATGTTGGGATGAATATGTCAGGTTTGAGGATGCACAGTTCTGTTTGTTCATCTCGGTATTCCACTCCCTCGGCTTTCAGTTGTGAGTATTACGCTTAATAGTAATCGAATGTGGAAGCTACGTTGAGTCAAAGGTCACTGAAGATTTGCGTCGTGCAGCGAAGGAAAGAATCGCGATCTTGTTTCCGACTCAGTACCTCTTTGTTTTTCATTAGACCTGTCAATCTGCTTGCTCGGCTTTGTGAGATGTTTGCATATCTTGTTGCTATTTTCTTTGCTTTTATCATTATTTCTTATTTGTGCTTCGTTTATCGATACAACGTCTTGTGCACGGGTCAAAATGTGTGTGTCAGGGGCCAATTGGTTTGACTTGAACTTGACGTTCGTGTTTCTCACACAAAGATACACGCACTCCATGACTTTGTAAGAAGACATAACATATCGGTAGGTTTCATTTGTTTGTGACGAATTTATTGAAGTAGTTTTGTTTCTTTGTTTACTTTTGCCAGTTTGCCAGTTGGTTTTTGGAACTTTGCAAAGCAGTGTCGTGTCGTTTCGTCTGTTTAGGTCTGGGGAAACGCCAATGAAAAGAGCCGAAGAATCCTCGAGCGTTTCTATTGGGTTTGCTTTTGATTATCCATGTAATAGGGCTTCCTGCAACTATGGTAACCGGGGATTTATTCCCCGGGGAACATGAGATTTATTTCCCAGGTGCTTGTGAATGAAAACTCGTGAAAATGATGACAATATAAGATGTTTGATGGGTTGTTGACAGACCAGCTTTTTTGTCTGTCCGAAGGGGAGCATATCGTCCTTTGTTTCATATTTTCGGCCTTGGTCAATAAATATGAAACAAAAGTCGATATTATGCCCCCCGAGGACCGACAAAAAAGCAGGTATGTCAACAAACCATCAAACATCGTTTTTGTCATCATTTTGGTAGTGAGAAAACAAGTGCACAATCAACCCAGGGAGCCATGCTTTGACCACACGGGTCCCGGTGTGATAACCACTGGCAATCAAAGATGGCGTGTGAAAGCAACTTTCTGTGTTTTTGAGTTCATTAAATGAGTTGGGATGAATATGTCAGGTTTGAGGATGCACAGTTCTGTAGGTTCATCTCGGTATTCCACCCCCTCGGCTTCTAGTGTTGTAAATATTAAGCTGAGCACGGTGATCGAATGTGGAAGCTACGTTTGGTCAAAGGTCACAGAAGATTTGCGTCGTGCAGCGAAGGAAAGAATCGCGATCTTGTTTCCGACTCGGTACCTCTTTCTTTTTCATTAGACCTGTCAATCTGCTTGCTCGACTTTGTTAGATGTTTACATATCGTGTTGCTATTTTCTTTGCTTTTATTACTTTGTTTCTTACTTGTGCTTCGTTTATCGATACAACGTCTTGTGCACGGGTCAAAATGTGTGTGTCAGGTGTCGTTTTACTTGAACTTGACGTTCGTGTTTCTCCGAACGTCTGTGTATCGAAACACAGATACACGCACTCCGTGACTTTGTAAGAAGACATAACATATCGGTAGGTTTCATTTGTTTGTGACGAATTTATTGAAGTAGTTTTGTTTTTTTGTTTTTGTTTTTTTGTTTGCCAGTTGGTTTTTGGAACTTTGCAAAGCAGTGTCTTGTCGTCTGTTTAGGTCTGGGGAAACGCCAATGAAAAGAGCCGAAGAATCCTCGAGCGTTTCTATTGGGTTTGCTTTTGATTATCCATGTAATAGGGCTTCCTGCAACTATGGTAACCGGGGATTTATTCCCCGGGGAACATGAGATTTATTTCCCAGGTGCTTGTGAATGAAAACTCGTGAAAATGATGACAATATAAGATGTTTGATGGGTTGTTGACAGACCAGCTTTTTTGTCGGTCCGAGGGGGAGCATATCGTCTTTTGTTTCATATTTATTGACCGACAAAAAAGCTGGTCTGAAAACAAACCAGCAAACATCGTTTTTGTCATCATTTTGGTAGTGAGAAAATAAGTGCCAAATCAACACAGGGAGCCCTGCTTTGAGTTCCGTTTTGATGATTCATGTGTTGGGGCCCCAGCACGTTGTTGCAATCAAAGCTGGCGTGTGGAAGCAACTTTCTGTGTTTTGAGTTCATGAAATGTTGGGATGAATATGTCAGGTTTGAGGATGCACAGTTCTCTAGGTTCCTCTCAGTACTCCCCCCCTCCTCCCACCCTCGGTTGTCAGTTGAAAACAGTATTAAGCTTAGTGGTCGAATGTGGAAGCTACGTTGGGTCAAAGGTCACAGAAGATTTGCATCGTGCAGCAAAGGCACGTTGGGTCGAAGGTCACTGAAGATTTGCGTTGTGCAGCGAAGGAAAGAATCACGGCCTTGCTCAATAAATATGAAACAAAGGACGATATGCTCCCTCTCGGACCGACAAAAAAGCTGCTTTGACAACAAGCCACCAAACATCGTTTTTGTCATCTTTTTGGTTGTGAGAAAATAAGTGCCAAATCAACAACACAGGGAGCCCTGCTTTAAAACACGCGGAGTTCCCATTTGACAACACATGGTTTGGTGCCCCAGCACGTTGTTGCAGTCACAACTGGCGTGTGAAAGCAACTTTCTGTGTTCTGAGCTCATAAAATGTTGGGATAAATATGTCAGGTTTGAAGATGCGCAGTTCTGTAGGTTCCTCTCAGTATTCCACCCCCTCGGTTGTCAGTTGAAAACAGTATTAAGCTTAGTGGTCGAATGTGGAAGCTACGTTGGGTCAAAGGTCACAGAATATTTGCGTCGTGCAGCGAAGGAAAGAATCGCGATCTGGTTTCCGACTCATTGGCTCTTTGTTTTTCATTAGACCTGTCATTCTGCTTGCTCGGCTATGTTAGATGTTTATCTTGTTGCTATGTTCTTTGCTTTTATTATTGTTTCTTTTTTGCGCTTCGTTTATCGATATAACGTCTTGTGCACGGGTACAAATGTGTGTGTCAGGGGTCAATTGGTTTGACTTGAACTTGACGTTCGTGTCAAGTTTCTCCGAACGTCTGTGTATTGAAACACAGATACACGCACTCCATGACTTTGTAAGCTAGTAGACAGAACATATCGCTAGGTTTCATTTATTTGTGATGAATGTATGACCTTTCATGAAATAGTTTTGTTTTGTGTTTACTTTTGCCAGTTTGCCAGTTCGTTTTTGGAACTTTTCAAAAACAGTGTCGTCTGTCTAGGTCTGGCGAAACGCCAATGAAAAGCGCCGAAGAATCCCCGAGCGTTTCTATTTGGTTTGCTTTTGATTATCCATTTATAAACTATGGTAACCGGGGATTTATGCATGGGGAACATGAGATTTATTTCCCAGGACTGGTGGCTGTGAATGAAAACTCGTGAAAATGATGACAAAAATTAGTATTCAAGACAGAAGACACAAACACTCTACCTCTTCTTCTTCTTCTTCTTTTTCTTCTTCTTCTTCTTCTTCTTCTTCTTCTTCGTTCATGGGCTTAGACTCCCACGTTCACTCATGTTTTTTTTAGCACGAGTGGATTTGTACGTGTATGACCGTTTTTACCCCGCCATTCAGGCAGTATACGCCGATTTCGGGGGAGGCATGCTTGGTATGTTTGTGTTTCTATAACCCACCGAACTCTGACATGGATTACAGGATCATTTCCGTGCGCACTTGGTCTTGTGCGCCGACGTCTTACCACCCCGCCACAGCGCCCGTCTACCTGTTGAACAAAGAGCTTCCAGCAGAGCCTGCCTTGTACCTAGTGAACTTTCTGGACCGTTTGTTGCATTGTGTTGCAACCGAAGAGTGTGTGTGTGTGTGGGGGAGGGGGTGCAAATTACACCCTTTCTTTGCAATACGGTGCACACGTCACGTCAGACTTGACAAAACAAGACGTGGCACAGGACGTACTGAGGTGTCTTGTACAAGGGCTGTTCTTCCTGTTGGTAATTAACATCACTATTCGTTGAAAAATATGTTTGTGTTTTTTAAATGTCTTCACATTTTTTATTGAGGCAGATGTCTTTTTACAATGTGCGGAACATAAGGGTACGTATATCGATACGTATAATGAATAAGACGGAGAATAACATTTTCAGTACAAAAGACAAGCAGTTATGACAGATACTGCTCAACAAGGGTGTACTATGATACCCTCTAAAGCAAACAGTTGTCATCATTCATGTATGCACAGTATAGTGAATGTATGTATCAACGTTATATATGCAGGACAATTCATTTAAGAACATGTTAGGTGTTGGCTTCACTTTACTAATTCTACGTTTGCATAGACAAATTGGGCTTGCAATAAAATGCAATCTGTGTTATTTTTCACAATTCAACATTCAGTATGTGTATGCTAACGAAGCGGTAACGTATGCATCGGTAACGTATGTAACTAACCATGGTGATGATGAAAGCACACGCAACCTGTTTTCCTCCATAAAGCACATGTAGGTACAGCCATACATTGCTTAGGTTCTGAAATGCTTTTGTGTAAAAGGTAGGTAACGGATGTATCAGTGAAAAGACCGACACGACATTTTCTAACTACAAAGCTGGATGTTAAAAGTACACCTGAATGTTCAGTGTGTACGAGGTGTTGACGAACACACAACTGATGGAATCGTAAAACCCCAATGCATGTCTGTAAACGAACACACAACTGATGGAATCGTAAAACCTCGTGCCCAATGCATGTCTGTAAACGAACACACAACTGATGGAATCGTAAAACCCCAATGCATGTCTGTAAACGAACACACAACTGATGGAATCGTAAAACCCCAATGCATGTCTGTAAACGATCACACAACTGATGGAATCGTAAAACCTCGTGCCCAATGCATGTCTGTAAACGAACACACAACTGATGGAATCGTAAAACCTCGTGCCCAATGCATGTCTGTAAACGATCACACAACTGATGGAATCGTAAAACCCCAATGCATGTCTGTAAACGAATACACAACTGATGGAATCGTAAACCTCGTGCCCAATGCATGTCTGTAAACGTACACACAACTGATGGAATCGTAAAACCTCGTGCCCAATGCATGTCTGTAAACGAACACTCAACTGATGGAATCGTAAAACCTCGTGCCCAATGCATGTCTGTAAACGAACACTCAACTGATGGAATCGTAAAACCTCGTGCCCAATGCATGTCTGTAAACGAACACTCAACTGATGGAATCGTAAAACCTCGTGCCCAATGCATGTCTGTAAACGAACACTCAACTGATGGAATCGTAAAACCTCGTGCCCAATGCATGTCTGTAAACGAACACTCAACTGATGGAATCGTAAAACCTCGTGCCCAATGCATGTCTGTAAACGAACACTCAACTGATGGAATCGTAAAACCTCGTGCTCAATGCATGTCTGTAAACGAACACTCAACTGATGGAATCGTAAAACCTCGTGCCCAATGCATGTCTGTAAACGAACACTCAACTGATGGAATCGTAAAACCTCGTGCCCAATGCATGTCTGTAAACGAACACTCAACTGATGGAATCGTAAAACCTCGTGCCCAATGCATGTCTGTAAACGAACACAGGGTTCCCCAAAGTGTGTATCCCTGCGTCCTATACGCACCAGAAGCCAAAATGACGTACTCAACATGTGTGGAGGGGGACGCATTTAACCAAAAGACGTACTCAACATGTGTGGAGGGGGACGCATTTAACCAAAAGACGTACTCAACATGTGTGAAGGGGGACGCATTTAACCAAAAGACGTACTCAACATGTGTGGAGGGGGACGCATTTAACCAAGAGACGTACTCAACATGTGTGAAGGGGGACGCATTTAACCAAGAGACGTACTCAACATGTGTGGAGGGGGACACATTTAACCAAAAGACGTACTCAACATGTGTAGAGGGGGACACATTTAACCAAGAGACGTACTCAACATGTGTAGAGGGGAACGCGTTTAACCAAAAGGACGTACTCAACATGTGTGGAGGGGAACGCATTTAACCAAAAGGACGTACTCAACATGTGTGGAGGGGAACGCATTTAACCAAAAGGACGTACTCAACATGTCTGGAGGGGGACGCATTTAACCAAAAGACGTACTCAACATGTGTGGAGGGGAACGCATTTAACCAAAAGGACGTACTCAACATGTGTGGAGGGGAACGCATTTAACCAAGAGACGTACTCAACATGTGTGGAGGGGGACACATTTAACCAAGAGACGTACTCAACATGTGTGGAGGGGGACGTATTTAACCAAGAGACGTACTCAACATGTGTGGAGGGGGACGCATTTAACCAAAAGACGTACTCAACATGTGTGGAGGGGAACACATTTAACCAAAAGACGTACTCAACATGTGTGGAGGGGGACGCATTTAACCAAAAGACGTACTCAACATGTGTGGAGGGGGACGCATTTAACCAAGAGACGTACTCAACATGTGTGGAGGGGGACGCATTTAACCAAAAGACGTACTCAACATGTGTGGAGGGGAACACATTTAACCAAAAGACGTACTCAACATGTGTGGAGGGGAACGCATTTAACCAAAAGGACGTACTCAACATGTGTGGAGGGGAACGCATTTAACCAAAAGGACGTACTCAACATGTAGGGAGGGGAACGCATTTAACCAAAAGGACGTACTCAACATGTGTGGAGGGGGACGCATTTAACCAAAAGACGTACTCAACATGTCTGGAGGGGGACGCATTTAACCAAATGACGTACTCAACATGTCTGGAGGGGGACGCATTTAACCAAAAGACGTACTCAACATGTGTGGAGGGGGACGCATTTAACCAAAAAACGAGCGGGTCCCGTGACGTACTAAATATCCGTTATCGTGCGTACTATAGGTCTCTTTTGAGACTGTAGTCGTTAGCTTAGTTTGGTGCCAGCACAAATGCCAATTTTACGCGGGAACAACATCTAAAAGAAAGCTGAAGCCGATGCAGATGTTGCTGTGCCCGGCAAAGGTTTTGGTCTAAAATGCTCTGGTTGCTGGCGCAAAAGCTTGTTGGGCGACTTGAACGGTGAACGAATACACTGCTCAGACAGATCCAGCCATGCACAGGAGGAAACATATCGCACACACCGAGCACAAGATACAGATGTTTTCAAACAGAATGGAAGACGACGTATACACAATGACATTGATAGGCTTACATTTGAAACTTCGAAAATAATGATGGTCGTGGATTGACTTGTGCAAAAAGTCGTATTGAAGCCTCACAAAGGCTTCTGGTGGTCGTGGATTGACTTGTGCAAAAAGTCGTATTGAAGCCTCACAAAGGCTTCTGGTGGTCGTCAATCCACGATCATCACCGAGAAGTTTCAAATGCAAGCCTGTCAATGTGATTGTATTTCAAGTCTCACGGACTGCACCAGTTAAATTTGCTTAATTCTCTGTCAACAACTGGCTCTCAGTCATGGAAATAATCTAATGGAAGCTCCACCCCATACCAAGCAAACGTACTTTTTTTTTTTTTTTTTTACAAAGAGAGATCCAAAATACCCCTTTCAAACAGCATCTGGGGGGGGGGGGGGCAAGGCGCGCGCGCACCCGTGTGTGTGTGTGTGTGTGTTTTTAATGCAACAAAACACGGTAATGTTTAAATGTTCTCCTGGAATATTCCCACAACAAAACCACAACAAAACCACTTGATATCAAACAATGTGTTAGCACAATGTATTATCAGTACAGGAGGCCTAGCGCTTTGGGGCGCCTGGACTTTTGGGACCTTCTAAAATTTCACTGACGGGGTCCATGGACCCTCTAAAAGTTGGTTACACAGCTATATCGTATTCTGCGTCCATGGGCTGACACTTCCACGTACACTCGTGTTTTTGCACGAGCGGGTTTGTATGTGTACGACCTTTTTTTCCCCACACAATTTAGGCAGCCATACTCCGATTTCGGGAGAATCATTGTGATCAATGAAATAGAGCCCCGGAAGGTACAGCAGGCAGCAGATCTCAGTGCAACTGAAATTGTTGTGACCTACTTTCATGCGACATGTATGCTTGCATGTGACCTCCTTTCGTGTGGCCTACCTGTGGTTGACCTACTTGCGTGTGACCTTTTATGTAACCAACTTGCAAATGACTTACTTGCAAATGACCTACTTGCATGTGACCACCTTTAATGTGGTCTACTTGCATGTGATCTACTTGCATGTGACCTATTTGCATGAGACCTACTTGCATGTGACCTACTTGCATGTGACCTACTTGAGAGGGATTGTTTATCAATGTTTCTTGTCTCGAGAACCACGGGGGTGATGTGAGACCGCTTCATCATGGTTGTTAATCTGTGCATGAGAGAAGAGCCAGCTGTCACAGTGTCTGGGGGTGATGTGAGACTGCTTCATCATGGTTGTTAATCTGTGCATGAGAGGAAAGCCAGCTGTCAGAGTGTCTGGGGGTGATGTGAGACCGCTTCATCATGGTTGTTATTCTGTGCATGAGAGGAAAGCCAGCTGTCACAGTGTCTGGGGGTGATGTGAGACAGCTTCATCATGGTTGTTATTCTGTGCATGAGAGGAAAGCCAGCTGTCAGAGTGTCTGGGGGTGATGTGAGACCGCTTCATCATGGGTGTTATTCTGTGCATAAGAGGAAAGCCAGCTGTCAGAGTGTCTCGGGGTGATGTGAGACCGCTTCATCATGGTTGTTATTCTGTGCATGAGAGGAAAGCCAGCTGTCAGAGTGTCTCGGGGTGATGTGAGACCGCTTCATCATGGTTGTTATTCTGTGCATGAGAGGAAAGCCAGCTGTCACAGTGTCTGGGGGTGATGTGAGACAGCTTCATCATGGTTGTTATTCTGTGCATGAGAGGAAAGCCAGCTGTCACAGTGTCTGGGGGTGATGTGAGACCGCTTCATCATGGTTGTTATTCTGTGCATGAGAGGAAAGCCAGCTGTCAGAGTGTCTGGGGGTGATGTGAGACCGCTTCATCATGGTTGTTATTCTGTGCATGAGAGGAAAGCCAGCTGTCACAGTGTCTGGGGGTGATGTGAGACCGCTTCATCATGGTTGTTATTCTGTGAATGAGAGGAAAGCCAGCTGGCAGAGTGCATCAGTCACTTGTAACATCAGAGTTATTAACTGAGTCCCCAGAAAGGATTATCATCACCAAGATGAAGAAAGAACCGCCTTCGCTGGCCTCAAATCCAGTTGTCGTTATTGTTCGATCCCCACGGTCGGCGAGGGATTTATTTCCCAGTCAACTCAGTGCAGACTCTCCTCGGAAGCCGAACACCCCCGTGTGCACGCATGCGCACGATACAGATCCCAAGTTCACAGCGGAAGTCTCAGGGCTTGGAAACATGAATACACGCATGCAGGAAGAAAAGTAAAGGAGGAAAAAAAGGGTAGCGCCGTATACTGTATGGCAGCTCGCTTTCCCCAGGTAGGGTAACCTCACAGGACTATATACAATCTTATCCTTATCCTTGTGTAGAGAAAGCTACAGCATGCGCTTAAAATGGATTCCGCATTTGATCTGGTCAAATCAGTAAGGAATCGGATAGGGGAAGAAACTCTGTCTGTGTATTTCCTTGGCCGTGCATATTTTTGCAGTTGTTTCCCTTGGATAGATCGCTGTCGCTTTTACCGCATTACCTGTGCTGGTCTTCGGCGACAATTTTGCATCGGTGTTAAATAAATGATCGACCCGGAATCGCTTTTGAAAGTCAAGCAATTTATGAGGTATTTCATGTATCTACCGATATAATTGAATACATGTTATATTATTTTGTTTTAAAGTGGATAGTCAAACGATTTAAAAAAAATCAAAAAAATCAGAAGATGAATACTAATTATAGGAGGTTTATGTTGCCACCTTCCTCAGTTATACCGTAAACTACCTTGTAAACGCCCAGTGTGTATAGCGTACTGTATATTGTAAACGCCCAGTGTGTATAGGGTACTGTATATTGTAAACGCCCAGTGTGTATAGGGTACTGTATGTTGTAAACGCCCAGTGTGTATAGGGTACTGTATAGTGTAAACGCCCAGTGTGTATAGGGTACTGTATATTGTAAACGCCCACGCCCAACACATTTGGACTAACGGTGTACAAAAACAATTTTTTTCTTTTCTTTTTTTCTTCTTTTTTTTTCAATCCGCACGCACTACGTTCATATTATTCGTTGGTTTCACTTTGTAACTGCAGTCACAAAATAGCCATGCCTAAAATTGACAAAGTTTTGTGAGACACATTTGATATTGCAGAGCTCGACCTTGGGGACTTTACAGAGATCGAGTGAACACAGTGTTGTTTGAATGCGCTGTGTTTGACACACCGTACTCCCCCTTGAATACTTGGATCAGAGCAAATGACCTGACTACAGATATCATGTTTCATTTTGTGATTTCTGTTTAGACACACGCTGCTAATGCTGGTTAAACGAGGCAGATCTTGTTTCATTTTGTGATCTCTGTTTAGAAACACGCTGCTAATGCTGGTTAAACGAGGCAGATCATGTTTCATTTTGTGATCTCTGTTTAGACACACGCTTCTAATGCTGGTTAAACGAGGCAGATCATGTTTCATTTTGTGATCTCTGTTTAGACACACGCTGCTAATGCTGGTTAAACGAGGCAGATCATGTTTCATTTTGTGATTTCTGTTTAGAAACACGCTGCTAATGCTGGTTAAACGAGGCAGATCTTGTTTCATTTTGTGATCTCTGTTTAGACACACGCTGCTAATGCTGGTTAAACGAGGCAGATCATGTTTCATTTTGTGATTTCTGTTTAGACACACGCTGCTAATGCTGGTTAAACGAAGCACATCATGTTTCATTTAGTGATCTCTGTTTAGAAACACGCTGCTAATGCTGGTTAAACGGAGCACAACCTGAGTCACTATTTCCAGTTTTTGTTCGAGATGTGTGCATTATTTTGTTCACAAACCATGAAAAGGGATTCTTGTGGATAGGTTCCAGTTTCCGTTTTGGCAATGAAGGCACTGGCACTCACGAGAACACGTGCGTGTCACAGAGAAAGAGGGGACACATTTTTGCACAGAAACATAATCATCCTGTCGCTATTTATTACGAGGAACTGATCCTGCACAGAGTACAGATTGTGCAAGTGTTTACAAAGAGGCGAACTCCGAAATTAAGTGTTCTAGGGCCATAATTTCTAGGTTGCTTCCCTTCAACCAACATGCAAAGAACTCGACATGATGCCCTCTGGACAGCAAGGTAACGAGAATTCAAGATCATAGTATAGTGTGAGGTGTGTGTGTGTGCTGTTTGTGTTTGTGTGTGTGTGTGTGAGTGTGTGTGTGCGTTCGTGTGTACGTGTTAGAGTGTGGGGTTAGTGTGGATCTGTTTGTGTGTGTGTGTGTGTGTGTGTGTATGTGTCTTTGTGTGTGTGTATTTTGTGTGTGTGTATTTTGTGTGTTAAAGTGTCTGTGTGCGTGCGTACGTGTGTGTGGGAGGGGGCTGGGGCTGGGCGGGGGGGAGTTAGTGTGTCTGTGGATATATATATATATATATATATATATATATATATATATGTGTGTGTGTGTGTGTGTGTGTGTGTGTGTGTGTGTGTGTGTGTGTGTGTGTGTGTGTGTGTGTGTGTGTAAGGTGTTATTGTTTGAGAGTAAGCGTACGTGCGTGCGGGCGAGCGTGCGTGCGGGCGGGCGTACGTGCGCGTGCCGTGTGTGTGTGTGTGTGTGTGTGTGTGTGTGCGTGTGTGTGTGGGGGAGGTGGAAGAGGGTGTGTGCGTGTTAGTGTGTGTATGTGTGTATAGGGGGGGTAGGGGGATGGGAGTGTTAGTGTATTTGTGGGTGTGTGTGTGTGTGTGTGTTTGTGTGTTTGTGTTGTGTTTAAGTGTGTGCGGTTGTGTGTGTTGGACGAGGGGTCGGTTGGGCGGTTGGGGAGGTGGGGGAGGGGGGGTATTAAAACGTTTGAGGACCATTTGTGATTTTTATCATGTGACATCAAATGACTTTACAGTAACTATTTTCATCAGAATTAAGTTTCTAGTGTTAAGTATTAACCGCGTAGGTGCTTTCTTGTTACTATACATTTTAACAAATGTCATAATACAACCAAGATAGTGGAGAAGCTCAATATTTCTTGTCTATCTCTCTCGAACACACTGACACACACGTACACAGTAGCCGACCAGAGGTTGTGTTATTTCTGTTCAAGAAGGGGGGAGGTGATGGTAGATGGTGGGGGGGGGGGGTGATGGTAGATGGTGGGGGGGGGGGTAGGGGTGATGGTAGATGGTGGGGGGGGTGATGGTAGATGGTGGGGGGGGGGTGATGGTAGATGGTGGGGGGGTGGGGGTGATGGTAGATGGTGGGGGGGGGGGGGTGATGGTAGATGGTGGTGGAGGTGAAGAGGGTGAGATAAGGATTCATGATAAACATTGCCTGTTGTGTTCTGAATGGATCAGACACATGTTGAAATTAGCAGACATTAAGAGTAATGAAAGCTTCACATTACATCTAATTGTTACCGGCAGCTCACAGCGAATAAAACTCGAATACAAATTCCTGAAAACGGCTCTTTCGAGATTAATGCTCAGTAAAGCATGTCAGCAGTGAGCTTTTGCTGTTGTTGCGATGTTCAAATAACATAGTGCAAGCTTAATCTACATCCAGTAGCTACATAAACTGAATTGTACTGCTTCGTTGAAATTCACCAGAATGTTTTGTTTTACATGTGAAAAGCATGTTTCCTTCAGAGATTCACAGAGAGATGTGATAATGATGATACAAAAATACATTTTACAACGAAAGGGGTTTCAAGCTACACCTTCTCTTTAAACCTGTCCTTACATCCAATGACAATTTCCATTACGGATAAACAAAAACAACAGACAAACGAACACACAAACAACGACACAAATCAGCAAGACAAATAGCAAACAAACAACCAACACGAAAACAAAATCAGCAAGTCAGCAAATCTGCAACATGTTGATAGAACCAATACTTACATTAAAAACCCATCATAGCGCATGTTTGCAAGTGGCAGACAGTTACACTCATTATTCCCCCCTCTGCTTCTTTACCTCTGTAAACTTGTAGGGGTAGTTATTTTTCGATAATGACCCAGCAACCAAACAAATAACGACCCAGCAACAGCCTGAATCCTCGATAGTGCAATGGGTTAAGTTGTTCTGTGTCGGTACTACTTTCTGCGACTGAAAAGTTCCGAATGCTCTAATGTACGCAGTATACATCTCTGGAGCAAACAATACAAACATACCGCATTTAAATTAACAACTACAGGCCTGAACACACGAATCTCCATATAAAATCCATGAGTTCGGTTGTTTTCTGAATCTAGATCTGCCGTGCTCAAACGTTCATCACAAGCAATTTTCCAAGCAAGTAACTCATACTTTGTCTAGCGACAAGAGTAGTTCCCCTTCTTTTCACTCAGTTTCTTCGACAACAGACTGCAATCCGACGGTCAGTTTTCAACAATATTTCATTCAATAAACAGATCACACGCAACCAAATGCACACATCTCATCAATTTAAACAACATAAAGCGGTTTCATACACTATTTTCCCCAGAAAACTGAACTTCATACCGTTTTTAACGTTGGAACACGGGTGCAAAAGTTCGTCTGCTAGTCCCATTTGACGAAAGAACATTATCCTAAGCGATACCAAAACATATACAGAACTCACAATATCTGCCTTTGCCGCCACAGCAGAATAACAGCATATCTGTGTACTTGATTTTAGTCCAAAATAGGAAAACTGACAAGAAGTGTTAACAGAATGGAATGATTTGCACGGAACTATACAACCGCGCATTAATCAATCGCCTGCGCAGGTTGACTGGTTGAGTGAATAGGATTCGATCAAACTTTCGCAAACTTTCATGATCCGCGAACTTCGACCATTATTTTTAATAATCACTGAGACTCGGCATGTAACCTCTACTAATGGTACCAACGTTGACGTCAATGGCAAATATTACAATAGGGGAAGCTAAGGGCCCCTAATATGGACCACTTTTTACATTTAGTCAAGTTTTGACTAAATGTTTTAACGAAGAGGGGGGAATCGAGACGAGGGTGTGGTGTATGTATGTATGTGTGTGTGTGTGTGTGTGTGTGTATGTGTGTGTGTGTGTGTGTGTGTGTGTGGGAGGGGGCTGGAGGTTGCGGGGCAGTTAGTGTGTGTGTGGATCTGTGCGTGTGTGTGTGTGGATCTGTGCGTGTGTGTGTGTGTGTGTGTGTGTGTGTGTATGTATGTGTGTGTGTGTGTGTGTGTGTGTGTGTGTGTGTGTGTGTGTGTGTTAGTTTTAGTGTAAGCGTACGTGCGTGCTTGCGTGCATGTGTGTGGGGGGAGGGGGGAGGGGGGTGGGTGTGTTACCGTGTCTCTGGATCTGTGTGTGTGTGTGTGTGTGTGTGTGTGTGTGTGTGTGTGTGTGTGTTGGCGTGTATACGTGCGTGCGTGCGTGCGAGCGTGCGTGCGTTCGTGTTTTGCGTTTTTAAGTGTATGCGTGCGTGCTTGTGTGTGTGGGGGGATGGGGGGGGGTAGGGTGTGTGTGGTTCTGAGTGAGTGAGTGTGTGTGTGAGTGTGTGTGTGTGTGTGTGTGTGTGTGTGTGTGTGTGTGTGTATGTGTGTATGTGTGTGTCTGTGTGTGCACACGTTTGTGTGTGTGCGTGGGTATGTGTGTGTGTGTGTGTGTGTGTCTGTGTGTGTGTGTGCGTGTGTGTGTGCGTGCGTGTGTGTGCGTGTGTGTGTGTGTGTGTGTGTGCGTGCGTGTGTGTGTGTGTGTGTGTATGTGTGTGTGTGTGTGTGTGTGTGGGTGTTGGAGGGGTGTGGGAGAAGGGGTAGTGTATCTGTGGATCTCTGTGCGTGTGTGTGTGTGTTGTGTGTTTACTCAAGGTGTTCTAGAAGTCCTTAGACTCCCAGCTCCTCGCAATGCCTCATGCTATTTACATGGACGTACGCATACTGCAATCGTTTATCGGCGATGACACACATTTTCATTTATCTCAAACTTTCCTTTGCAAAGAAAACAGCTTTCAAAGAACACTACCCGTCCATGTTTACTTGCTTGTCATGGTGCAAAAAAAAAGGGGAGTTTACAACAATGATGTATAAACATCTCTGAAAGGAGTGTTACGTTTCTCACACTCACTGCATATTGTGGGATGTTTTGGAAAAAATGCTCCTTCCAAAACGAGTACTTACAGCTGGTACAATGAATATAAATCGGGTTTGTGTCTGAGTGTGTGTTTTTGTGTGTCTTTGTGTGTGTGTATGTTGTGTGTACGTGTCTTTGTGTGAGATGGCTGGGGCAGGAAGGGGGGGGGGGAGTTAGTGTGTCTGTGGATATATATATGTGTGCGTGTGTGTGTGTGTGTGTG
>NC_090260.1:17124258-17126183 GCF_037325665.1 Littorina saxatilis | reverse complement strand
AATCAATACACACACACACACACACACACACACACACACACACACACACACACACACACACACACTCACACAGATCCAAAGACGCGCCAACTCCCCCCCCCCCCAACCTCTAGTTCCCCCACACACGCACGCATACACTTTAACACACATACAGATCCATAGACGCACTTATCCTCACCCCCAACAAACCCCTCCCCCAAAACACACACACACACACTCATATCCACAAACACACTACCGCCCTCCCCCATCACCCGACACAAACACGCACGCACGCACGCACTTAAACAAACATCACACACACGCACGCACGCATACACATAAATACACCCCCCAACATACACACACGCACGCACACGCACGCACGCGCGTACGTCCGCTTACACTAAAACAATCAACACACACACACACACACACACACACACACACACACACACACACACACACACACACACACACACACTCATATCCACACACACACTACCCCCCTCGCCCATCACCCGACACATGCACACACGCACGCACGCAAACACGCACGCACGGACGTAAACAAACATCACACACACACGCGAACATTCACACCCACTCTCACACCTCCCACTCCAATCACTCACACACACACACACACACAAACACACAAACACACACACACACACACACACACAAACACACACACACACACACACACACACACACGCACGAACGAGCGTACGTACGCTTACACTAAAACAATATACAAGGATCATTTTTGATTGATCCTGGTTTTGATGTTGTTGTTTTTTATATTTAGTCAAGTTTTGACTAAATATTTTAACATCGAGGGGGAATCGAAACGAGGGTCGTGGTGTATGTGCGTGTGTGTGTGTGTGTGTCTGTCTGTGTGTGTGTGTGTGTGTGTGTGTAGAGCGATTCAGACTAAACTACTGGACCGATCTTTATGAAATTTGACATGAGAGTTCCTGGGTATGATATCCCCGGACATTTTTTTCTTTTTTTCGATAAATGTCTTTGATGACGTCATATCCGGCTTTTTGTAAAAGTTGAGGCGGCACTGTCACACCCTCATTTTTGGTTTAAACATAAGTTTATTTTAACAAAGGTTACAATCATGACATGTATACAAAGTTCACAGAAACAGCAACAAGCTAGAAGCTTATAGTGGTGTTCCTGCATGACAGTACAACATAAGGCGGTAACGGGTGAAAAATTTGTCTCAATAAACCAAATCTATTAATAACGTAATGAACGTTGCATAATGATTATAAAGAAAGACAGTAAAGGAAGGAAGGAGGGAAAGAAGATGAATAAAAGAAGAGGGATGGGTAGGAGATGTGCAGAAGTTAAAGTTGTTGTCCGGCTTGTAGAGCATTTATTCTGACTTACCCAAAGCGGCCTGAACGTTCAATGAACGAGTGTACGGTGGAAAAAATTTTCCTGTTCAAATCTAAAGAATACTGTCTGTCTCCGTTTAAAAGGTGGGGGAGGTGAATTGTGTGATTAGGGAGGGTATGTATAGTTTCTTGACGTGCTTCGCGATAATTTGGACAATCGAATATGAAGTGTTGTACGGATTCGGACGGGAATCCACAGTCACAAGATGCATCTGTAGCAACGTGACGTCTCACTAGATCGTTATTGAGATCACTTATATATAACCTGAGCTTACAGTGAATTATTTGTGACATGCGATCTTCAGAATAAAAATAACACGGCGGACTTAAATCGTTTTTTGACAAAAAGTGCTTAAATTCACTTAGGGAATCACTAAGTTTTATATAGTCTGGTAAAGAATTCCAGAGTTGTGTAGTAGATGGGAGAAATGAGTTTCTATATAATTCAGTTTTAAACGATGGAACTTTCCAAATTGGTTGAAATTTTTGTAAAGTAATGTTCGACGAAGCCCGGACTTCGGTATTGCATTTCAG
>NC_090260.1:17081758-17116758 GCF_037325665.1 Littorina saxatilis | reverse complement strand
ACGCACGTGTTCTCGTGAGTGCCAGTGCCTTCATTGCCAGAATGGAAACTGGAACCTAACCACAAGAATCCCTTTTCATGGTTTGTGAACAAATGCACAAATCTCGAATAAAAACTGGAAATGGTGATCCAGGATGTGCTTTGTTTAAACCAGCATTAGCAGCGTGTTTCTAAACAGAAATCACAAAATGAAACATGATCTGCCTCGTTTAACCAGCATTAGCAGCGTGTGTCTAAACAGAAATCACAAAATGAAACATGATCTGCCTCGTTTAACCAGCATTAGCAGCGTGTTTCTAAACAGAAATCACGAAAAGAAACAAGATCTGCGTCGTTTTACCAGCATTAGCAGCGTGTGTCTAAACAGAAATCACAAAATGAAACATGATGTCTGTAGTCAGTTCATTTGCTCTGATCCAAGTATTCAAGGGGGAGTACGGTGTGTCAAACACAGCGCATTCAAACAACACTGTGTTCACTCGATCTCTGTAAAGTCCCCAAGGTCGAGCTCTGCAATATCAAATGTGTCTCACAAAACTTTGTCAATTTTAGGCATGGCTATTCTGTGACTGCAGTTACAAAGTGAAACCAACGAATAATATGAACGTAATGCGTGCGGATTTAAAAAAAAAGAGAGAAAAAGAAAAGAAAAGCAGAAATTGTTTTTGTACACCGTTAGTCCAAATGTGTTGGGCGTGGGCGTTTACAATATACAGTACCCTATACACACTGGGCGTTTACAATATACAGTACCCTATACACACTGGGCGTTTACAATATACAGTACCCTATACACACTGGGCGTTTACAATATACAGTACCCTATACACACTGGGCGTTTACAATATACAGTACCCTATACACACTGGGCGTTTACATTATACAGTACCCTATACACACTGGGCGTTTACAATATACAGTACCCTATACACACTGGGCGTTTACAATATACAGTACCCTATACACACTGGGCGTTTACACTATACAGTACCCTATACACACTGGGCGTTTACAATATACAGTACCCTATACACTGGGCGTTTACACTATACAGTACCCTATACACACTGGGCGTTTACAATATACAGTACCCTATACACACTGGGCGTTTACATTATACAGTACCCTATACACACTGGGCGTTTACACTATACAGTACCCTATACACACTGAGCGTTTACATTATACAGTACCCTATACACACTGGGCGTTTACACTATACAGTACCCTATACACACTGGACGTTTACATTATACAGTACCCTATACACACTGGGCGTTTACACTATACAGTACCCTATACACACTGGGCGTTTACATTATACAGTACCCTATACACACTGGGCGTTTACAATATACAGTACCCTATACACACTGGGCGTTTACAATATACAGTACCCTATACACACTGGGCGTTTACAATATACAGTACCCTATACACACTGGGCGTTTACATTATACAGTACCCTATACACACTGGGCGTTTACAATATACAGTACCCTATACACACTGAGCGTTCACAATATACAGTACCATATACACACTGGGCGTTTACAATATACAGTATCCTATACACACTGGGCGTTTACAATATACAGTACCATATACACACTGGGCGTTCACAATATACAGTACCCTGTACACACTGGGCGTTTACAATATACAGTACCCTATACACACTGGGCGTTTACAATATACAGTACCCTATACACACTGGGCGTTTACAATATACAGTACCCTATACACACTGGGCGTTTACAAGGTAGTTTACGGTATAACTGAGGAAGGTGGCAACAGAAACCTCCTATAATTAGTATTAATCTTCTGATTTATTTATTTAAAAAAAACATCATTTGACTCTCCACTTTCAAACAAAATAATAGAACACGTATTCAATATATCGGTAGATAGATGAAATACCTCATTAATTGCTTGACTTTCAAAGCGATTCCGGGTCGATCATTTATTCAACACCGATGCAAAATTGTCGCCGAAGACCAGCACAGGTAATGAGGTTATTGTGACAGCGATCTATCCAAGGGAAACAACTGCAAAAATATGCACGGCCAAGGAAATACACAGACAGAGTTTCTTCCCCTATCCGATTCCTTACTGATTTGACCAGATCAAATGCGGAATCCATTTTAAGCGCATGCTGTAGCTTTCTCTACACAAGGATAAGGATAAGATTGTATATAGTCCTGTGAGGTTACCCTACCTGGGGAAAGCGAGCTGCCATACAGTATACGGCGCTACCCCTTGTTTGCTCCTTTACTTTTCTTCCTGCATGCGTGTATTCATGTTTCCAAGCCCTGAGACTTCCGCTGTGAACTTGGGATCTGTATCGTGCGCATGCGTGCACACGGGGGTGTTCGGACACCGAGGAGAGTCTGCACTGAGTTGACTCTGGGAAATAAATCCCTCACCGACCGTGGGGATCGAACAATAACGACAACTGGATTTGAAGCCAGCGAAGGAGTGGTTCTTTCTTTCTCTTGGTGATAATCCTGTCTGGGGACTTTTAATAACTCTGATGTTACAAGTGACTGATGCACTCTGACAGCTGGCTTTCCTCTCATGCACAGAATAACAACCATGATGAAGCGGTCTCACATCACCCCCAGACACTCTGACAGCTGGCTTTCCTCTCATGCACAGAATAACAACCATGATGAAGGGGTCTCACATCACCCCCAGACACTCTGACAGCTGGCTTTCCTCTCATGCACAGAATAACAACCATGATGAAGCGGTCTCACATCACCCCCAGACACTGTGACAGCTGGCTTTCCTCTCATGCACAGAATAACAACCATGATGAAGCGGTCTCACATCACCCCCAGACACTGTGACAGCTGGCTTTCCTCTCATGCACAGAATAACAACCATGCTGAAGCGGTCTCACATCACACCCAGACACTGTGACAGCTGGCTCTCCTCTCATGCACAGAATAACAACTATGATGAAGCGGTCTCACAATCATCACCCCCAGACACTCTGACAGCTGGCTTTCCTCTCATGCACAGCATAACAACCATGATGAAGCGGTCTCACATCACCCCCAGACACTGTGACAGCTGGCTTAAGTTTCCTCTCATGCACAGAATAACAACCATGATGAAGCGGCCTCGCATCACCCCCCAGGGTTCTCGAGACAAGAAATAATGATAAACAATCCCTCTCAAGTAGGTCACATGCAAGTAGGTCACATGAAAAGAGGTCACAAGAAAGTAGGTCACATGAAAGGTGGTCACATGCAAGTAGGTCATTTGCAAGTTGGTTACATAAAAAGGTCACACGCAAGTAGGTCAACCACAGGTAGGTCACACGAAAGGAGGTCACATGCAAACATACATGTCACATGCAAGTAGGTCACAAATATTTCAGTTGCACTGAGATCTGCTGCCTGCTGTACCTTCCGGGGCTCTATTTCATTGATCACAATGATTCTCCCGAAATCGGAGTATGGCTGCCTAAATTGTGTGGGGAAAAAAGGTCGTACACATACAAACCCGCTCGTGCAAAAACACGAGTGTACGTGGAAGTTTCAGCCCATGGACGCAGAAGACGATAATTATAGCTGTGTAACCAACTTGGACATTTCACACACAATTGTGTTTCAGCCCATGGACGCAGACGACGATATAGCTGTGTAACCAACTTGGACATTTCACACACAATTGTGTTTCAGCCCATGGACGCAGAAGACGATATAGCTGTGTAACCAACTTGGACATTTCACACACAATTGTGTTTCAGCCCATGGACGCAGAAGACGATATAGCTGTGTAACCAACTTGGACATTTCACACACAATTGTGTTTCAGCCCATGGACGCAGAAGACGATATAGCTGTGTAACCAACTTGGACATTTCACACACAATTGTGTTTCAGCCCATGGACGCAGAAGACGATATAGCTGTGTAACCAACTTGGACATTTCACACACAATTGTGTTTCAGCCCATGGACGCAGAAGACGATATAGCTGTGTAACCAACTTGGACATTTCACACACAATTGTGTTTCAGCCCATGGACGCAGAAGACGATATAGCTGTGTAACCAACTTGGACATTTCACACACAATTGTGTTTCAGGGCTCCCCATCTAGAGAGTCCCGGGACCTCCACTTTCAATGTTTAGAGGGTCCATGGACCCCGTCAGTGAAATTTTATAAGGTCCCAAAAGTCCAGGAGCCCCAAAGCGCTAGGCCTCCTGTACTGATAATACATTGTGCTAACACATTGTTTGATATCAAGTGGTTTTGTTGTGGGAATATTCCAGGAGAACATTTAAACATTACCGTGTTTTGTTGCATTAAAACAAAAACACACACACGGGTGCGCCCCCCCCCCCAGATGCTGTTTGAAAGAGGTATTTTGGATCTCTCTTTGTTAAAAAACAAAAACAAAAAAAAACAAGTACGTTTGCTTGGTATGGGGGTGGAGCTTCTGTTAGATTATTTCCATGACTGAGAGCCAGTTGTTGACAGAGAATTAAGCAAATTTAACTGGTGCAGTCCGTGAGACTTGAACTACAATCACATTGACAGGCTTGCATTTGAAACTTCTCGGTGATGATCGTGGATTGACGTCCACCAGAAGCCTTTGTGAGGCTTCAATACGACTTTTTGCAGAAGTCAATCCTCGACCATCATTTCAAAGTTTCAAATGTAAACCTATCAATGCCATTGTGTATACGTCCTCTTCCATCCTGTTTGAAAACATGTGTATCTTGTGCTCGGTGTGTGCGATATGTTTCCTCCTGTGCATGGCTGGATCTGTCTGAGCAGTGTATTCGTTCACCGTTCAAGTCGCCCAACAAGCTTTTCCCCAGCAACCAGAGCATCTTAGACCAAAACCTTTACCGGGCACAGCAACATCTGCATCGGCTTCAGCTTCCTTTTAGATGTTGTTCCCGCGTAAAATTGGCATTTATGCTGGCACCAAACTAAGCTAACGACTACAGTCTCAAAAGAGTTCCTATAGTACGCACGATAACGGATATTTAGTACGTCACGGGACCCGCTCGTTTTTTGGTTAAATGCGTCCCCCTCCACACATGTTGAGTACGTCATTTGGTTTAATGCGTCCCCCTCCACACATGTTGAGTACGTCTTTTGGTTAAATGCGTCCCCCTCCACACATGTTGAGTACGTCATTTGGTTAAATGCGTCCCCCTCCACACATGTTGAGTACGTCTTTTGGTTAAATGCGTCCCCCTCCACACATGTTGAGTACGTCTTTTGGTTAAATGCGTCCCCCTCTACACATGTTGAGTACGTCTTTTGGTTAAATGCGTCCCCCTCCACACATGTTGAGTACGTCTTTTGGTTAAATGCGTTCCCCTCCACACATGTTGAGTACGTCATTTGGTTAAATGCGTCCCCCTCCACACATGTTGAGTACGTCTTTTGGTTAAATGCGTCCCCCTCCACACATGTTGAGTACGTCTTTTGGTTAAATGCGTCCCCCTCCACACATGTTGAGTACGTCTTTTGGTTAAATGCGTCCCCCTCCACACATGTTGAGTACGTCTTTTGGTTAAATGCGTCCCCCTCCACACATGTTGAGTACGTCTTTTGGTTAAATGCGTCCCCCTCCACACATGTTGAGTACGTCTTTTGGTTAAATGCGTCCCCCTCCACACATGTTGAGTACGTCTTTTGGTTAAATGCGTCCCCCTCCACACATGTTGAGTACGTCTTTTGGTTAAATGCGTCCCCCTCCACACATGTTGAGTACGTCTTTTGGTTAAATGCGTCCCCCTCCACACATGTTGAGTACGTCTTTTGGTTAAATGCGTCCCCCTCCACACATGTTGAGTACGTCTTTTGGTTAAATGCGTCCCCCTCCACACATGTTGAGTACGTCTTTTTGGCTTCTGGTGCGTATAGGACGCAGGGATACACATTTTGGGGAACCCTGTGTTCGTTTACAGACATGCATTGGGCACGAGGTTTTACGATTCCATCAGTTGTGTGTTCGTTTACAGACATGCATTGGGCACGAGGTTTTACGATTCCATCAGGTGTGTGTTCGTTTACAGACATGCATTGGGCACGGGGTTTTACGATTCCATCAGTTGTATTATAGGTAGTAGAACATGCAAAGAACTTTTTCAAAATTTCAATTCTCTGCTTGGAAAACAGACGGTTTCCAGCCTCCCCACCACCCATGACCCCAAGGACCTGCCAACTGTATTTTCTGACTACTTCACTGAGAAGATCGAAACCATCAGAAATAGCTTTCCTCCACCAGTGGCTTCGCCTCCGGCTTCACAATTCTCTGGTTCTTTGTTGGATAGCTTCATTCCTGTATCTGAGCAGTTTGTTTTGAAGATTTTGAAGAACACAGTGCCAAAGTCTTGTGAGCTAGACCCCATCCCCACCAACTTGTTTTATGAAAACCTTGACCTTTTTCTTCCCATCATAACCAACATAATCAACTCTTCTCTCACTTCTGGCACTGTGCCAATGGACTTGAAAACTGCAGTAGTTAAACCTTTGATCAAGAAACCATCTCTGGATAAAAATCAGTTGAAAAACTATAGGCCTGTTTCCAACTTGCCATTCATTTCTAAAATTCTGGAAAAAGTAGTGCTTAGTCAGCTTCTCTCCCACCTTGAAACCAACAACCTCTGCAACCCTCTTCAGTCAGCGTATAGGGCTGGCCACAGCACCGAGACTGTTTTGCTTCGTGTTGTGAATGACATTCTTTCTGCTCTGGATAATGATGACCTATCAGTTCTGCTTCTCTTGGATAACTCAGCTGCGTTCGATACGATCGATCACTCTGTTCTGCTCTCTCGTCTCGAATCTGTTTTTGGCATTCACTCTACCGCTCTTCACTGGTTTAGTTCATATCTACAGGGCCGTAGTCAGTATGTGTCTGTCAATAATCTCTCATCTCCTCCATCTCCTCTCTGTTTCGGCGTTCCCCAGGGATCAGTTCTAGGCCCAGTTTTATTTGTACTATACACCACTCCTCTCTCTGCCGTCATCAAGCAACACGCAGTCAATCACTACCTCTTTGCAGACGACACACAACTCCAACAAGCATGCAAGCCTACAGAAATCCAAGCGGTGACGCACACTCTCCAAAACTGCACTTCAGATATTAAATCATGGATGACAAACAATATGCTCAAGTTAAATGATGACAAGACTGAATTTCTTCTTTTCTCTGGAGCTTCCTGTTCGACCACTTCCCTTCCAGCCTCCATCACAGTAGGTTCTAGTGACATTTCTCTCTCTGATAGTGCTAGGAATCTTGGGTTCATCATGGACTCCCACCTCTCAATGAAACAACACATCAAAAAAGTCTGTCAGACATGTTACTTTGAGATCAGAAGAATAGGTTCCATAAGCAAATTTCTCACTGTTGATGCCACTAAAACTCTCGTTACATCCTGCATTCTGTCCAGATTAGATTACTGCAACTCCCTTCTCATAGGCTGCCCTGACTCCACTCTCCAACCCTTGCAAAAAGTACAACACTCTGCTGCACGTCTCATTTTCAGAGCACAGCATCGACAACCCTGCACTCCTCTCATGAAAGAACTTCACTGGCTTCCTGTATCTGAACGTATTAGGTATAAAGCTGCCTGCTTCTGCTACAATATCATCTCTGAATCGGCACCTGCCTATCTTTCTGAACTGGTCTCTCTCTACACTCCCTCTCGCACCCTTCGTTCTTCTGATGATGCTCGACTTCTCTGTCAAGGTCGCTTTAAACGCAAGGCTCATGGCTTCCGCACGTTTTCGTATTATGGACCTCAGTTATGGAATTCACTCCCCTTTCAATTACGTCACTCTCCATCCATTTCATCTTTTAAGTCCAATTTGAAAACTCACTTGTTCCAACAACACTACGGATAGTTCCTTAGTATAGAGTCTGGGGATGTGAGATGTGCATGATGTGTTGTTTGAATCTGACAGTGATTGTATGATTTTTGTATACATGTATTGTTGTCCCGCGCTTTGAACTTTTGATAAGGCGCTTTATAAATGCCCGTTATTATTATTATTATGTTCGTTTACAGACATGCATTGGGCACGAGGTTTTACGATTCCATCAGTTGAGTGTTCGTTTACAGACATGCATTGGACACGAGGTTTTACGATTCCATCAGTTGTGTGTTCGTTTACAGACATGCATTGGGCACGAGGTTTTACGATTCCATCAGTTGAGTGTTCGTTTACAGACATGCATTGGACACGAGGTTTTACGATTCCATCAGTTGTGTGTTCGTTTACAGACATGCATTGGGCACGAGGTTTTACGATTCCATCAGTTGAGTGTTCGTTTACAGACATGCATTGGGCACGAGGTTTTACGATTCCATCAGTTGTGTGTTCGTTTACAGACATGCATTGGGCACGAGGTTTTACGATTCCATCAGTTGTGTGTTCGTCAACACCTCGTACACACTGAACATTCAGGTGTACTTTTAACATCCAGCTTTGTAGTTAGAAAATGTCGTGTCGGTCTTTTCACTGATACATCCGTTACCTACCTTTTACACAAAAGCATTTCAGAACCTAAACAATGTATGGCTATGACAGTATGTACCTACATGTGCTTTATGGAGGAAAACATGTTGCGTGCTTTCATCATCACCATGGTTACATACGTTACCGATGCATACGTTACCGCTTCGTTAGCATACAAATACTGAATGTTGAATTGTGAAAAATAACACAGATTGCATTTTATTGCAAGCCCATTTTTTCTATGCAAACGTAGAATTAGTAAAGTGAAGCCAACACCTAACATGTTATTAAATTAACTGTCCTGCATATATAACGTTGATACATAAATTCACTATACTGTGCATACATGAATGATGACAACTGTTTGCTTTTATAGGGTATCATAGTACACTCTTGTTGAGCAGTATCTGTCATAACTGCTTGTCTTTTGTACTGAAAATGTCATGCTCCGTCTTATCCAGTATACGTATCGATATACCCGTATGTTCCGCACATTGTAAAAAGACATCTGCCTCAATAAAAAATGTGAAGATATTTAAAAAAACAAACATATTTTTCAACGAATAGTGATGTTAATTACAAACAGGACGAACAGCCCTTGTAAAAGAAACCCCTGTACGTCCTGTGCCACTTCTTTTGTTGTCAATTCTGACGTGACGTGTGCACCTTATTGCAAAGAAAGGGTGTAATTTGCACCCCCTCCCCCCCCCACACACACACACTCTTCGGTTGCAACACAATGCAACACTCCACACAAACGGTCCAGAAAGTTCATTAGGTACAAGGCAGGCTCTGCTGGAAGCTCTTTGTTCAACAGGTAGACGGGCGCTGTGGCGGGGTGGTAAGACGTCGGCCTCTTAATCGGAAGGTCGAGGGTTCGAATCCCGGCAGCGGCCGCCTGGTGGGTTAAGTGTGGAGATTTTTCCGATCTCCCAGGTCAACTTATGTGCAGACCTGCTAGTGACTTAACCCCCTTCGTGTGTACACGCAAGCACAAGACCAAGTGCGCACGGAAAAGATCATGTAATCCATGTCAGACTGAGTTCGGTGGGTTATAGAAACACAACAATACCAAGCATGCCTCCCCCGAAATCGGCGTATGCTGCCTGAATGGCGGGGTAAAAACGGTCATACACGTACAAATCCACTCGTGCTAAAATCATGAGTGAACGTGGGAGTCTAAGCCCATGGACGAAGAAGAAAGAAGAAGAAGAAAAAGAAGAAGAACAGGTAGAGTGTTTGTTTCTTCTGTCTTGAATGATAATTTTTTGTCATCATTTTCACGAGTTTTCATTCACAGCCACCTAGGAAATAAATCTCATGTTCCCCATGCAATAAATCCCCGGTTACCAGAGTTTATAAATGGATAATCAAAAGCAAACCCAAACGCTCCGGGATTCTTCGGCGCTTTTCATTGTCGTTTCGCCAGACCTGGACAGACGACACTGTTTTTGAAAAGTTCCAAAAACGAACTGGCAAACTGGCAAAAATAAATACAAAACAAAACTATTTCATGAAAGGTCATAAATTCATCACAAATAAATGAAACCTAGCGATATGTTCCGTCTACTTACAAAGTCATGGAGTGCGTGTATCTGTGTTTCAATACACAGTCTGACAGACGTTCGGAGAAACTTGACACGAACGTCAAGTCAAACCCCTGACACACACATTTTGACCCGTGCACAAGACGTTGTATCAATACATGAAGCGCAAAAAAGAAATAATAATAAAAGCAAAGAACATAGCAACAAGATATGCAAACATCTAACATAGCCAAGCAAGCAGAATGACAGGTCTAATGAAAAACAAAGAGGCAATGAGTCGGAAACAAGATCGTGATTCTTTCCTTCGCTGCACGACGCAAATCTTCAGTGACCTTCGACCCAACGTGCCTTGCTGCACGATGCAAATCTTCTGTGACCTTTGACCCAACGTAGCTTCCACATTCGACCACTAAGCTTAACACTGTTTTCAACTGACAACCGAGGGTGGGAGGAGGGGGGGGGGGAGGGTACTGAGAGGAACCTAGAGAACTGTGCATCCTCAAACCTGACATATTCATCCCAACATTTCATGAACTCAAAACACAGAAAGTTGCTTCCACACGCCAGCTTTGATTGCAACAACGTGCTGGAGCCCCAAAACATGTATCATCAAAACGGAACTCAAAGCAGGGCTCCCTGTGTTGATTTGGCACTTATTTTCTCACAACCAAAATGATGACAAAAACGATGTTTGGTGGTTTGTTTTCAGACCAGCTTTTTTGTCGGTCAATAAATATGAAACAAAAGACGATATGCTCCCCCTCGGACCGACAAAAAAGCTGGTCTGTCAACAAGCCATCAAACATTGTATAGTATTGTCCTGAGAGTGTTTATAACAAAGTTATTACTTGTTTTGCGAGGTAGGGGCAGACAAAATCAAAAAGTCTTAGAATTACGTCACATTAGTTTTGATTCATATCCATATAGCATGTGTCAAAATCGTATCGTTCTGTGCTCGTAAATATCTGTTCAAACTTCACCACAAAAAGTACCCCCGCCACCTAGATAGCAGTGCCCAAGGTGAATAAATCAATTAACAAATAGAGTTAAAATAGCCAATATTCGCACTCTCATCATACAATCTACTATGTTTATACCAGGTAATACGTAAGATGAGAAAAGAATCTCCCACTCAGACGACCTTTGACCCATTCCCAGACACATGAAGCTGAAGAGTGAAAATATATTCCTCTTTGGCACAACCTGAAACCTGCACACTGACACTGGCACTCAAAACAACATTATTTAAGAAAACGAAAACAGGAGAAACAAGTATAAACATGTATTGAAACAAAAAACTCCGCCCGGTTCTGGATTTTGAACCCGTGATCGCCGAGTTCGCAGCGCAACGTCGTATCCGTTACAATTATAGAAAGATAACGCCTGCCGACATTAACGCATACGCACGGCGCAACGCCTGCCCACTTACACGCACAAAGACAATCTTATAGGGCACTATATCAAAACACTTGGCTGTATATGGGTACGACGCACAAAGACAATCTTATAGGGCACTATATCAAAACACGTTGCTGTATATGGGTACGACGCACAAAGACAATCTTATAGGGCTATATATCAAAACACTTTGCTGTATATGGGTACGAGTGACGACCCCAAATCCATTCTCCCATTGTTGACAAGATAACACGCGATAAATACTGTGTGTGTCAACTGATTCCGTTCATACACCGGATGTTTCCGTTCATCCGCATGGTTCACATTGGTCCAATATCACACGCATTTGTACTTTTTGCTATTTGAATTTCGTACGAACGGAAACATGCACTTGTGTACGAACAGAATTTCGTGTATGAACGGAATCTGCATGTTGTCAAAACACAAGTGATTGTACAAAAGCCATGGGTTTCTATAAACGTCTGTTCACGCAAAATGTCGTATCAGGCAATGGTTTTGGTGATCATGTGCAAATCAAGGATCAGATTCGCTAACAGAGCAAGAAAAACAAGAAAATGTAAATAAAAAATTAAAAAAATCAGGCAATTTTGCCACGTTCGGCCCGCGTGTGTTATCATTAGGATGACCAGCACCTTATCGTACACATAGCCCAACCATTTCTTACCACAACGTTTTTCCCCAAGCAAGTGACGAAAATGAAGCTGTATGAACGGAAACATCCGGAGGATGAACGGAATCAGTTGACACACCGTGAAATAGGCTTCGCGTAAACGGAGGTGTAGCTTACACACAGATTACACTACATTTCTGACCCAGACAGGGAGAGAGAAAAAACATAGAAGCCGTTTACAGCGGTGAGGCGCTTCATTCTGTTACTGTACTCGTTGTTCACTCCGTCGATCCAAATATTCTTAGTACCCTTAGTACCCTAACTTCCTGTTCGTCGCTGCAATGCGTGCCTCAGCTGGTATGTCTATCTCTATGAACAAATTTGATAAAAGGTATCTTAACAAAGTTTGAATGCTTACTTTTTAGTCGCATCTACTTCGTCAAAGGTTACATCTAAGCCCTGACTGTTTTATAATGTCAACTTTACGTCTGATTGAAGAGCAAATAAACAGTTGTGTTTTCCGACGAATATTCCACTTCAAACATAAAATATGGACAACGAAGCTTCAAGGTTGTACAGCTAGTATACATTCATGCTGTGTTGCTAAATTTGATTACCAACCATAACAGCACTGAAGAGTTGTTCGTGAAGTAAATCAGTGTTTTGACTTGCATTTGATACGCTCTCCCGGGATTCTGTGCTTAGTTGCTCCCCCTATAAGCCTTAGTACACTCCCCCAAATATCAGTAAATTAGAATTAGGCAAATGTAACCGTTATTGAGCAAGCTGCAACCCTGTCAACCTATGCCGTACGTTTATCAAACAACAGACATCTGGTTGAATCGTTACCTTTGCTTTTCTCTGCCTGAATATCAACATACTATGCACTGCATCATCATTCAAACATCAAACTTTGTTTACACTCTAGTACACTTAACCTATGTGCTTAGAAGTGGTTCTCCCCTTTGTTTCTGCTTCGAGTCACGCACGCTTAGTTTGGTATTTGTAATTTGTTTTTGATTAAACATAGCTTGAAGAGAGCATCTATGTGCACATGTTTTGTTGCATACTTGATAGCTGTGTGGTTTTGCTCTTGAATGGCCATATACATGAGACTCATAATTACGTGCTTCCATAGATGCCTTCTCGCAAACAGCACATTTATATCATGAACACCAGGCTAGAGAAATTCAAGTTTTACGCCCTCACGGCAAAGCCATTCGGGGCATGTTCCCGGGTTTGAACCCGACTTTAGATAGGATACGTAAGTGTATGCATGTTTAGGTGGTATCAGCCATCTGCACTTATGGCAGAATGACCGAGGTCTTTTACGTGCCACTTTAGTGACACGGGGGTGAGAGATGGATACCGTCTCTGGGTCTGCACATAAAGATGACCCGTGTCCACCCCGGCCCGGATTGGAACCAGCGACCTTTCGATCACAAGTCCAGTGCTCTACCACCTGAGCTACCCGGGCCCCCTCAAAACACCAGGCTCTCCTGTGGTCTTCTAATGTACCTTTGTGCTTGTAGCTTTTTCCACACTCTGGGCACAGCTCCACCCGCAGTTTTCATGGGTGTTGACGTCATCAAAGGCTCCTTTGTGACCTCTTATTCTTAAGTAACATCCGAAAAGCTGTCTAAAGTCACTACTGACAGCTCCATCTGTACACAAAAAAACTCCGTACCGATAAATAACTAATTCAGGAAAATATAGACAGTCATTGCTAAATCAGTGGTGTATTTGTGTGTATTTGTGTGTGTGTGTGTGTGTGTGTGTGTGTGTGTGTGTGTGTGTGTGTGTGTGCCTGTGTGTGTGTAGACTGAGGTTACACACATCGTCTCAGTCAGTCAGTAGATAGTAAAAATAGTGGTCGAGGTTTGCGGATCATGAAAAAAGCGAGCTTCAGTTAAATACTGCAAGCTCGCATTTTTCATGATCTGCAAACTTCGACCTATAATTTGTTACTATCGACTGTGACTCGTGTAACCTCTACTTATATATATATCTGGAAATATGTATTTATGTTGAAGTTCGACTCGAAATACCCTTCTCTTATGAAGTTAAACAAGCCGATAACTGTACGGAAAGCAAAGGTAAACTGTCGGGGGATCGTACTAAGAAAAGAAATCACTTACAGGGGAGCGTATCAAAGGTGGTCGGGGGAGTGTATCAATAAAATTCCGAGCGTCGTAATTAATTGTCCAAAATAATAAAGAAAGATAGAAAGCTTTAAAATGACCATTGGTTCAAAGCAATGTTTTAAATTAAAGAATATCCCTGGATAAACAAATCAAAGCACAATAATTGCTGCCTTGAGTTAAACGTAGGGAAAGGTAAAAATAGACTAAACAATACTTGTTAGAGCACAAACCGTGTAAATGCTCTTCGAAATGCCATCCAAATTAGACATCTGAAAGCATGTAGTTAGCTTAGTACATTAGCAAGCATTACTATCAAAACCAAGTGACACAATTGACAAAAAGAATCTTTTTTTTATTCGTTTTAGTATGAGACTCACCTTTATCTCGCGTCGTTTCCGCCAACAGGATGCTAGGGGGAGTGTACGAATAATATTTGGATTGACGGCGTGTTGTTAGGAAGGCAACAATTTCAGTTCAGGACAAAATGGCCGTCCCAACAGTGAAACTGTCGTCTGGTTATGACATGCCGATGGTGGGTCTGGGTACCTTTGATTTGAAGGTGAGTTGTGACATGCCGATGGTGGGTCTGGGTACCTTTGATTTGAAGGTGAGTTGTGACATGCCGATGGTGGGTCTGGGTACCTTTGATTTGAAGGTGAGTTGTGCGAGGGAATGCTAATGAAAACTACAACAACCGTAGTTTGGAATGGAGGACACGGTGGATAAATGTCGCTGTGTGTGGGTGTGTGTGGGTGTGGGTGTGTGTGGGTGTGTGTGGGTGTGTGTGTGTGTGGGTGTGTGTGTGTGTGTGTGGGTGTGTTCTCTGTGTGTGTGTGTGTGTGTGTGTGTGTGTGTGTGTGTGTGTGTGTGTGTGCGCGCGCATAAGTCTTGAGATTATATCACAGGTCGGTGGAACAAAAAAAATCCATGGAGAGAAAAGTCAAAACATCAAACCGCAGGCATATGAGCCAAACAAAAGACTTGGTGTTACAGGAAGGAGTGGTGCTTTAATTAAAATAATATACATTCCTTCTCCATTGGCAATCATGTACACCACTTTAGTTCTTGCACTACGGTCATCCTTCCAATCAGACACATAGCAACAATCAACAGCTTGGCTGTTTTCTGTGCAGAGCGGCTACATTTAGCGGAATTTATGTTCACAGATTGACATGGGTGTCATTTACGGAATGACTTAATCAGCAAACAATGGCCACTCTGCACAGAGAGCATGCAGTTGATCTTCGGTATGTGTCCAAGTGGAACTACATTCTTGTCCTGTGTAAACCGCTACTGTCATGATGTGCTTGATGACTGACACGAGAAAATAAATGATTAACTTCATGAAATTCTTGTCCGGTGTAAACCGCTACTGTCATGATGTGCTTGATGACTGACACGAGAAAGTAAATGATTAACTTCATGACATTCCTGTCCGGTGTAAACCGCTACTGTCATGATGTGCTTAATGACTGACACGAGAAAGTAAATGATTAACTTCATAACAGTCTTGTCTTGTGTAAACCGCTACTGTCATGATGTGCTTGATGACTGACACGAGAAAGTAAATGATTCACTTCATGACATTCTTGTCTTGTGTAAACCGCTACTGTTATGATGTGCTTGATGACTAACGCGAGAAAGTAAATGATTAACTTCATGACAGTCTTGTCCTGTGTAAACCGCTACTGTCATGATGTGCTTGATGACTGACACGAGAAAGTAAATGATTAACTTCATGACATTCTTGTCCGGTGTAAACCGCTACTGTCATGATGTGCTTGATGACTGACACGAGAAAGTAAATAATTAACTTCATGACATTCTTGTCCGGTGTAAACCGCTACTGTCATGATGTGCTTGATGACTAACACGAGAAAGTAAATGATTAACTTCATGACAGTCTTGTCCGGTGTAAACCGCTACTGTCATGCTGTGCTTGAAGACTAACACGAGAAAGTAAATGATTAACTTCGTGACATTTTTGTCCTGTGTAAACCGCTACTGTCATGATGTGCTTGATGACTGACACGAGAAAGTAAATGATTAACTTCGTGACATTTTTGTCCTGTGTAAACCGCTACTGTCATGATGTGCTTGATGACTAACACGAGAAAGTAAATGATTAACTTCATGAAATTCTTGTCCTGTGTAAACCGCTACTGTCATGATGTGCTTGATGACTGACACGAGAAAGTAAATGATTAACTTCGTGACATTTTTGTCCTGTGTAAACCGCTACTGTCATGATGTGCTTGATGACTGACAGGAGAAAGTAAATGATTAACTTCGTGACATTCTTGTCCTGTGTAAACCGCTACTGTCATGATGTGCTTGATGACTGACACGAGAAAGTAAATGATTAACTTCATGACATTCTTGTCCTGTGAAAACCGCTACTGTCATGATGTGCTTGATGACTGACACGGAAAGTAAATGATTAACTTCATGAAATTCTTGTCCTGTGTAAACCGCTACTGTCATGATGTGCTTGATGACTGACACGATAAAGTAAATGATTAACTTCATGACAGTCTTGTCCGGTGTAAACCGTTACTGTCATGATGTGCTTGATGACTAACACAAGAAAGTAAATGATTAACTTCATGAAAGTCTTGTCCTGTGTAAACCGCTGCTGTCATGATGTGCTTGATGACTGACACGAGAAAATAACTGATTAACTTCATGACAACTTCGGAATAAAAGGACTACCTCTTGTCACAGATTGTTTGAATCACTTTTCATCAAAATAAAAAGTATCGGCCCCGCGGAGGGAGGTTAAACCCCAACAAGCAATCCACGCACCTTTCTTTGTTGGGGGAAGGGGGGGGGGATCTGAGGCGATTTGGCCAAAGGACGTATCTGAAGGAGGATTAATTATGGCCGTCTTATAAAACCGTTCTTTTTTTCTTTTTCAGATGAAAATATTTTCCAAACTTCCCTGACTCACCATAAACCAGCATTTGAATTTGCCGCCTAATGTGAACAACTACCGTACACTACCTTGTCTCCGCCCAGTATCGAGTAAACCCTCAAACCCTATTTTGGGTCAAATTTCGCGCACAGGGTACAGTATCGAGTTAACGCCCACCCCCTATTTCGGGTCACATTTTGTGCACAGGGTACAGTACCTAGTAAACGCCCACCCCCCATCTGTGCGTAAGTGTAGAGCGATTCAGAGAAAACTGCGAGACCAATCTTCATAAAACTTTACATGAGAATTTCTCAGTATGATATCCCCGGACATTTTTTTAAATTTTTTGGATACATGTCTTTGATGACGTCATATCCGGCTCTTTGTAAAAAATGAGGCCACACTGTCACACCCTCCTCTTTTGATCAAACAGAATAAAATTTTGGTCAAGCAATTTTCGATGAAGGCCGGACTTTGGTATTGCATTTTAGCTTGGAGGCTTAAGAATTAATTAATGAGTTTGGTAATTAAAAATTTGAAAATAGTAATTACCATTATTTAAAAAAAAAACGATCCAAAATTAATGTCATCTTATTCTTCATCATTTTCTGATTAAAAAAACATATACATATGTCATACATGTACTTGGATTGAAAACTAGCTCTGAAAATTAAAATTCTGATCAAAATTAAATTTCCCGACTTGATTTAAAAACAATTGCATCTTATTTCTTGTCGGTTCCTGATTCCAAAAACATATAGATATGATATATTTAAATTAAAAACAAGCTCAGAAAGTAAAAAAAAAACCCAGCAATACAGAAAAGCGTGCTACCCCGCTCAGCGCAACCACTACCGCGCTATTCTGGCTAGTCAATTTCACTGCCTTTGCCACGAGCGGTGGACTGACGATGCTGTACGGTCTTGGTAAGAAAAGAATGCAGTGCGTTCAGTTTGATTCTGTGAGTACGACAGCTTGACTAAATGTTGTATTTTCGCCTTACGCGACTTGTTTCACTGTTTCCCTTTCTTGGAGATGACGAGATTGGAGATGACGAGATTGGAGATGACGAGATTGGAGATGACGAGATTGGAGATGACGAGATTGGAGATGACGAGATTGGAGATGACGAGATTGGAGATGACGAGATTGGAGATGACGAGATTGGAGATTCGTCCGAACCTGAAGAGGCTGGAGAGGTCGACTTGGAGGGGTTTGAACATAACGAATGAACAGACTGGTGTTTGCTGACCCTCTATCCATTTGAAGGCAAGACGTTGTCGCTCATGTTCATTTTCCCCTCATTGGGTGACACACTGACAACACATATAATCTTTTAAACGTGACTTATCTTGTCACACTTGATTGTGATATTTGTTTATATGCTTAAATGCTGATCTCGGTTTGTCGATCCACCACAGACCTGGATTAATCTTTTCCAGTTAGCATTATCTTTTGAAGTAATAAACTTGTTAACAGACACAAAGCAACAAGATTTCCTTTGTGGTTTGCTTGCAGATTTGTGCAGATTTCTGTGTATATGTGTGTGTGTGTGTGTGTGTGTGTGTGTGTGTGTGTGTGTGTGTATGTGTATGTGTGTGTGTGTGTGTGTATGTGTGTGTGTGTGTGTGTGTGTGTGTGTGTGTGTGTGTGTGTGTGTGTGTGTGTTTAGTACAACCAGCCATACATACGTACGTGCCTGTGCTCAAGATTGTTTTGTTTTCATTGTAAACTATACAGCTTAGTACAACGTGTGAAGCGAGAGTTGAATGCTGTGTTGTGTTCATTGTAAACTATACAGCTTAGTACAACGTGTGAAGCGAGAGTTGAATGCTGTGTTGTGTTCATTGTAAACTATACAGCTTAGTACAACGTGTGAAGCGAGAGTTGAATGCTGTGTTGTGTTCATTGTAAACTATACAGCTTAGTACAACGTGTGAAGCGAGAGTTGAATGCTGTGTTGTGTTCATTGTAAACTATACAGCTTAGTACAACGTGTGAAGCGAGAGTTGAATGCTGTGTTGTGTTCATTGTAAACTATACAGCTTAGTACAACGTGTGAAGCGAGAGTTGAATGCTGTGTTGCATGTCAAGCTTCAGAGATATAGAATGGCTGACCCATTTCATTTCTTTTAGCGTCAACATCGTTTTGGACACTACCAGAAAGAAACCCACTTTATGCAGACAAGTATTTTGTATCTGAGGCGGAAAGCACACTCTTTGCTTGTCGAACAATGAACAGTGTTGGTGTTGCATTGCGTTTTGTATTTTGTACCTGAGCTGAAAACACACTCTTTGCTTGTCGAACAATGAACAGTGTTGGTGTTGCATTGCGTTTTGTATTTTGCACCTGAGGCTGAAAACACAGCCTTTGCTTGTCGAACAATGAACAGTCTTGGTGTTGCATTGCGTTTTGTATTTTGTACCTGAGGCTGAACACACAGCCTTTGCTTGTCGAGCAATGAACAATCTTGGTGTTGCATTGCGTTTTGCAACTACACAAACATGAGACTCAAAGTCCGCCCTGTTCAGATTATTCGTTTCCTGCTTGAGGTGGATATCCTTGGCACAAAGGGTCAAAAAAAAATAAACCCTTAAAAAAATAATGCCATATTTTTGAAAATTAGCCCTTATTTTTGAAAATATGCCCTTATTTCTAAAATGAGGCCTTATTTTCCATAATTAAGGCCTTATTTTAAAAATAAGGCCTTAAATATTTACAGCCATGGGGAAATAAGGGCATAATGAAATAAGGTCTTATTTTTGTTAAGAAATAAGCCCTTAAAAAAATAAGCCCTTTCAAAAAATATGTCCTTATTTTTCTGCGCATCGCTACTGCGCATCCGGACATTCGAAAGCGATCAAGATGTTACACTGATATAAATCAAACAGTCATTTCATGTAAACAATGCTTACCTTGAGCGCACCCACACCTCATCGGAAGAGGACGTTAAAACTAATTATCATCTCTCTCTCTCTCTCTCTCTCTCTCTCTCTCTCTCTCTCTCTCTCTCTCTCTCTCTCTCTCTCTCTATCTCTCTCTCTCTCTCTCTCTCTCTTTCTTTCTCTCTCTCTCTCTCTCTCTCTCTCTCTCTCTCTCTCTCTCTCTCTCTCTCTCTCTCTCTCTCTCTCTCTACCGGCACGGTTGGCCTAGTGGTAAGGCGTCCGCCCCGTGATCGGGAGGTCGTGGGTTCGAACCCCGGCCGGGTCATACCTGTAAAGCCGAGCGGTCTTAGCTTCACATTAACTCTAACTGTCTGTGTCTGTGTCTTAGATGTTATACGTGTTTGAAGGTCATTTGTCAGGATGGCAATCACACGACAGGACAAACAGACACACAGAATATAAACTCAAGAAGAGGCAGGTAAAGTTCGAAATTGTATTGCATCAAAACAAATCATAAAAACAACTCAATACAAGGCGTTGGTTCTTTTCAGAAAATATATCTGTACATTGGTTCACTCTATTCCTGTAATTTTCCTACTCCTTACAAAAATATTCTAAGTCCAAAAATGGCCGAAAATTTGGGCATGACCCGTAGGTACCCTTAGCAAAATACGCTACTGAAAGCAATATCCTATGTCCTAAAATGGCCGAAAATTTGGGCAGAGGTTCGGGGCCTGAGTAAAAATAAAGTAAAAGAGCAAAGCGACGCCACTTTACTCGCCGTGTGGTAACCTGGGACTGCGGAACGTTTGTTTTTAACCCTGTCAGTTCAGTCCACAGGGCGGAGTCCGGTATACCATTTAGACACTTAAGCCAGGTTGGTTGCCAAAACTCCGGAGGACAGTTTAGAGATAACAACAAATACTTTGTACTAGGTTGGGAACCTCCCACAACCGTTCGGTACTAAGGTTGCCTCCCACAACCTTTTCCACAGGCACAGAAGCAATGCTGTAACTCTAAGTGGGAAGTCCGGTATACCATTTAGACACTTAAGCCAGGTTGGTTGCCAAGACTCCCGCCGAACCTTGAAAACTAGCAGCTTATATACCTTCCATGACTGTCCCTGACGTCACAGCTAAGGAACCAATGAAAACGTCGCACTGGGATCACATAACAAAATGGGGAGGGAGGGGGGAGAGTTTCGAGGCTGCTATCAGTCTCCATACAAGCTACAGTTAAAACCCCTCAAACATACACAAAAACTCCTGTACTAAGAAAACTACATCAAAAACGCTATAAAGATATACATCAATAAAATGGAGATTCTACGACGCATCATTTGATACCAAACACTCATTGGTTATCAACACTGTGAACAAAGTGCAAAACCTCTGACTATTATCTCGCAAAATAGTCATGTCACACCAAAAATGTATGCAGTTACAAGTTAACCACAGTCAAACACAGTGTATATTCAACAGGCTTCTCATATGTAGATGATAAACATAAAATCTACATTCTACTAAACAAATGAATACAGACTACATGTTTATATTGAATACATGGGTAAAAGAAAGAATGATATACATGTAAAAGCTACATAAAAGACGAAAGAGAGAGAGAGAGAGAGAGAAGAAAGAGAGAGAGAGAGAGAGAGAGAGAGAGAGAGAGAGGAGAAAGAGAGAGAGAGAGAGAGAGAGAGAGAGAGAAAAAGAAAGAGAGAGAGAGAGAGTGTGTGTGTGTGTGTGTGTGTTCGTCTGTGTGTACCAAGTATTATTCAACATGGAAGTAAAGAATCAGATCAAGCTGGAAAGGAGGGTTGGGGGGGGGGGGGGGGGGAAAGGTGAGAGTTGGATGTCGAAAAACAATGCTTTCGCGGGCGGTCCACGTGCTCAAAATTAAGCCGTAGCGATTTAGTGACCTAGGGTTCATATCCCGTCAGTCAAGCCGGCGCCATCGTGTCAAAACCAATTAACCAATTAATTCTACCGCAAGAGAACAATAGAAAAGTACTATATCATCCTTATCTCCGAACAATTTACTAGGGGAAAGAACAAATATGATTTTAGAGTGTGAATCTTAATTCCACACCGTTTCGATACTAACCTAGATAATATATTCTGCTCTCTACACTTTCTCTTCTTCCTCACTCTATAAACTTTAAGAAGAAAATTGCATATGGAGAAAAGACAAAACAAATATTCATGTAGTCGCTTTTCTCCACAATGCCCCCCTCCACAAAAACAGTTTGCCCTCAAACTGAAAATGACCGAGGGTATTAAAACTTCTTAAAGCAAAAGCAAAAATATAGTCCTGCTGCTAAGTATACATCAAACACTATAAGTACTCATCCTTTTACACAAAGCAAAACTCATATTTACAGAAAACCAGTGAAACACCAATGCCTCTCTTTCTTTTGCTTCTAACACCAAATGTAAAAAAACGAGCGGAAGAATAAGATATGCGTTAGAAACACCATTAGTAACGCCGAACCAACAACCTCTGTTCGTTCTTATTGGATTCCAACTCAAAAATAGTGAATTTGGCCCAAACCAAATAAAAGCACCTCTCTCAGCTTCTCAGTTCTATTATCATTATAAATTTCAAGCAGAAAAAGAAAAAAAATATATTGTTACAAAAAAAATATTAGAATTATGCGATTATAATTTCTTTCACCGACAACAAAAGGAGAGACGTTAAAAAAAACGTCGAAATAATTTGTTTCTTCGCGACCTTCCCAATGAAATAAGTGATGTATTTTACAGGTTACAGTAAAAACAACGAAAACAAAAAAACTGTTATAGTGACACAAAATTGTTATAAAAGAACGTTAGACTTTCCACTCTAGTCTTCTGTTCCATTTAAAAAACAACCACACACCGATTTACTTCGCCATGGTTACTCAGCATTGAAATCAAAAACATGTGTAAACAAAATTCCCAGAAACATTCAAAAGAGATAACAACCAACAAAACCAGATTTCTCAAACGTATTCATGTTCGCCATTTCAGCAAGTACGAGAAACCTTTTATAGAATAAAAAGACTAAATGTATACTCTTACCAGTCGTAAGTGTACATGAACACCGCATCTGTTGTCCGTCCCCATCGTAGCAGTCTTTGAATCGCACACACACAACGCGGTAACTCCTCTAACGTCTGTCTTTCTCCTTCTTTTGAAAACAATCCTAATTGACTCATGTAACTGATTAACTCAATGTCTTTGATGCTCTACATAATAAAACCTTCGATCGTTGACGTCATCGTTGTTGGAGTTGCGGCGACATCACGGATGCGGCGTTGACGACGATGATGTTACGTCGCTCCGACGTCATCTCGTCACAGCATCGGCGTCGACATCGGCTGGCGCGTCCTCGCGGCGCCAGACAGCTCCCTCCGTCACAGCAACGACATCAACATCGACTGGCACGTCCTCGCGGCGCCAGACAGCTCCCTCCGTCAGGCTCATGACTGTGGGGCAGGATCACACACATCTGTCTGGACCCCTCTGGAAACTGTGATGGGGTTCCATGGTTCGGCCGCCCATGTGGAACGCAGAACGTATATCACCCCATCCGGCATAATAGCACGCTCCTCCTTAATGACCAAACTGGCCGAGCGTGTCGGATACCGAATTTTAGGGGTGATCTTCCTGGCCTCCTCCCGTACCCGACGCAGAATGTAGGCCGGGTGTTCGATGGAATATTGGGAAGGCGCTCCGAGAAACCTTAGTCGAGGGTCTATCTGTTCCTCCCACCTGGACTCTTCAATCGGGCCCGGACGTCGCCACACTGGTCCATCGTCATTGCCGTTAGACAGTAGCAGGTCCACCGCTGGTTCTTCCACCTGGTCATGGATCGCCACGGGTCCGCTGTCGACGGCCAGCAGAGTCGCCTGTTCCTCGGGTGATGCAATGTTTATGCCGTCAGTCCTTGGACAATCATCTTCATCTGCCGATGACAGTGTGACAATTTCGATGGTGTGGTCCGACGCTACTGGCTGATCATAGTGTTCCCACACGTCCTCTTCAGCCTCAGCACGTGATGTCGAGGGGATAGGAGAAGTCCTCAATGTGGTTGGGCGAATAGTTCCAATCAGCGCTCCTCTCCCAAAGTCCCAGGCAGGTGTACGGGGCCCGTCCTCGTCACTATCGTCGCTGATCCCTAATACTTTATTTGCGATTGTATCTGCTCTCAGTAATTCAGCATCGATGTCGAATAAAATTAATCGACCTTGTCTTTCTTCATACGCACTCTTCTCTCATGAATGTTTTTTTTCATGCCGATTCCTTTTTGACATCCTGATAAAACGTTTGTCACAATACTTGCATTGGTAGAAAACCATCTCTCGCCTTCCACGGTGCCAACCCGAGTGACTGAATTTCAGAAGATGACTATCCTAGACACGGATGGAGGAGAGGGTATCCCCCCATCCCTTTTTTTGTTCCACTTATTAATATGCTACGCTGTGTCCCGTCGCCACGCCGTCTTTCTTGTCAGAGCGGTGTTGAGTTGCTTTACAATTGTCTAAACAATGCAAGGGATGCCACCACGCGCCGCTAACCCTAGGGTGACCATCTGTCAGCGGCGTTCAGCGGCGTAGTTCAAAGGGCGTCTGAGGTCACTCGTCGGGTTTCCACCGGATCAAAGGTTGCGTTGTTGTTTTACCGCCGTAGATTCGGAGTTTGATTTTTAAGATGATTTGAGGTTCTGTGTTCCTCTCTTTGACAACTTTCTCGGTCTCTGCAATAAGTTCATGGATTGGTGACCGATGCGTGTCTTCGGGACCCCTCGTTGTAATCTAAGTCCCCTTCCGAGAAGTCCATCTCTCAGGCTCCCTCGCTGCTGGATGCACTTAGCTCTCCAGTTGATCAGCCCACCCGACCTATGTGGCCGCATAGGTCCAGCACACGCCGCTCAAACCGCTCTTTCGGTTATGCTTGCCTTGCCTGCCCTCTGGTAGGTCTTCCGTACCATACCCGCCAGTGCCACCTAGTGTGACACCAGGTCAAGACGGTTCCCAATCCAATCCCCCGCAGGTTGTAGGACTACACCCATGGCAGAGTGTATATGACTCTTCTGTAGTAAGTTGTTGCAACAAGAAAAAAACCAAATGTTTCATCAGCTCCGGCCGGACGCTGTTGACTCATCGTGAACCCCTCAATCTCCTCTAATGGTCAAATCTCAGTCTATCAGGCGGACGACGAGTCCTGCTGGTTCGCCGTAGCTTCGTTGTCGCCCCTGTTGTCATCTGCATCTCTCTGTGACTGTTGTCTGTCTCGACACTCGTCATTTCCTGATCCATCCCCACATCAGGCTCTGTCTGAGTCCCCTTTTGATTCTCCACATCATTGTAGATCCAGCTTATGGGCGGGTTCTCTGTGTAGAACGGCTTCAAGTGGTCAACATGCACGACGAGAGATGTGGCGTCCTTGCTTGACTGAATCTCATAGTTGACCTCACTTGTCTTGCCCAGCACCAGGTAGGGACCGACATATCTTGAGTTCAGTTTGTTTTTGTTCAGATTTGGGGGATAAAATCTGAGCACCCATTGACCTCTCTCAAAAAGTCTCTCCCTTGCGCCTTTGTCATAGTTCCTTTTCTGCCTCTCTGCCGCTTTTTGAAGATGTTCTCGGGCAAAGTCGAAGCTGGCCGCCGTCGTTTGTCTCACCCATTCGACATACTCAACAGGACAAAGATGAGTTGGAGTGGCTGGCTCTGTCCCGTACATGAGGTCGATAGGCAGGGTGATCTCACGACCCATCATCAGCAGGTTCGGGCTGCAGCCTGTACTGTCGTGCCTCGTGGAGTTGTAAGAGCAAAGAATGTAAGGCAAGTGATGGTCCCAGTCTTCCTTGTGATCATCGCAAAACTTTGACAGCATATCTATCAGCGTACGGTTGAGTCTTTCAACCTGACCGTCAGACTGTGGGCGATATGGTGATGTCCTCGTTTTCTTCGCCTCCAGCAGGTCGCACAATCGCAGAAACAGTTCTGATTGGAATTCGGGCCCCTGGTCGGTGTGGATGACTCTAGGTATGCCGAATATCAAGAAGAATCGCGTGACCAAGACATCGGCTACCGTGTAGGCCTGGTGGTCGGCCAGAGCATAAGCTTGACTCCACTTGGTGAAGTAATCACTGACCACCAGCACACATGTGTTACCGTTCTCCGTAGTCGTTGGGAAGCTGAGGATGTCCATGGCAATGCGACCAAAAGGTTCAGCTGCAATGTCTTGTTGAAGAGGGGTTCTGGCTGGTCCACTTCTTTGCTTTCGAAACTGGCATTGTTCGCAAACTTGGCACCACCTTTCAATGTCGTTTTTTTGTTGTGGCCACCAGAAGCGATGCTGAACGAGAGCAGTTGTCCTCTTGATTCCCTGATGTCCTCCCAGTCTGGTATGATGAAGCTGATCGAAGACCTTGCGTCTGATTTCGTGTGGCGCTAACACTTGATACTGACGAACTGGATGTGACGCTGACGGCAGCCATCGTACCAGCAACCCGTCTTTTATGTCGAGCCGCGCCCACTGCGTCCAGTAGATGCGCATCTCGGCCGCCTGGTTCTTCACAGCGGCCCATGGTGGTCGTCGGCCGGCCGTCTTCCAGGTTTTGACCGTTTTCATAACTTCGTCTTCATCCTGCATTCCGCAGAGCTCAGCCTCCGTCACGGTCTGTAGCCAGCAATCATTTCGGTCTGCAGGCTTCTCCCGCTGTTGGTCACGTGCCCCTTTTCTGTTGCCTGAAGGTTGTCTGACGTCATGCACTGCCCGCAGAAATGCCGTCTGTTCTTCCTGCTTTTCCTTTCTCTCGCAATGGTTGCAGTCTTCCTGGTGACACGGGCGTCGAGACAGGGCATCTGCGTTGGTGTGCTTCTTGCCTGGTCTGTGTTCAATGTTGAAGTCATAGGTGCCCAGCAGCTCTAGCCATCGGGCAAGCTGTCCCTCTGGGTTCTTGAACGACAACAGCCATCTCAAAGCGCCATGATCTGTCCTAACTTTGAAATGCGCCCCGTACAGAAAATGGTGACAGTGTTTTACTGAGTCCACCACCGCCAACAGCTCCCGTCTTGTTACGCAGTAATTCTTTTCCTGCGCCGATAGCCCTCGGCTATAGAACAAGATCACTTTTTCTTCGCCGTCTTGGACCTGTGATAGGACAGCGCCGATCGCTGCGCCCGACGCGTCTGTGTCGATGACAAAAGGCCCTTCTTCTTTCGGGTATGCCAGTATCGGAGCTGTAGTTAAAGCTTGGACCAGAGTGTCTTTCGCCGTTTGACACTCTTCTGTCCACTGGAAAGTAGCTTTCTTTTCTGTCAGTCGATGAAGAGGCCTCGCGATGTCAGCAAAACCGCGGACGAATCTTCGGTAATAGCTGCAAAGCCCCAGGAAGCTTCTGACGTCTGTCACCGTCTTAGGAGTCGGCCAATTCTGTACGGCTTCTGTTTTTTTCAGATCCGTCTTCACGCCTTCGTTGGAGACAACATGCCCCAAAAATTCGACCTCCTTCCTGAAGAGACGACATTTTTTCGGCGACAGCTTTAGCCCAACGTCTTGTAGTCGGTTGAGGACCTTCTGCAGGTTGTCCAAGTGACCTTGGAAGTCTCGAGCATGGACTATCAGATCGTCTAAGTAGATGAGCACAGCTACTTGGTCCAAGCCCTTGAAAACCATTTCCATTAACCGCTGGAATGTGGCTCCAGAATTCGACAAACCCATGGGAAGCACGGTGAACTGCCACAGCCCTCCATGGGTGACGAAGGCCGTCTTCTCTGAGTTCTCCGGATCCATCTCCACCTGCCAGTAGCCGCTTGCTAGATCGAGAGTAGAGAACCAACAGGAACCTTCAAGAGCGTCCAGGGTATCGTCGATCCGCGGCAACGGAAAAGAGTCTTTTCTCGTGACTGCGTTGAGACGTCTGTAATCTATGCAAAACCGCAGGGAACCGTCCTTCTTTCCAACCAGGACCACAGGTGATGCCCAAGGGCTGCAAGACGGTTCGATGACTCCCAGTCTCAGCATTCTCTTGATCTCTTCTTCTGCGGCAGCTTTCTTGGCCCGCGGGAATCGACGGGGTGCCTGCTTGATTGGTGCAGCCTCGCCCGTGAAGATCCGGTGTCTAACAAGGCCTGTCCTCCCTAAATCTTCTTTATTCTCAACGAAGGCTTTCGTGTTGTCCTGCAAAAACCGCAGTAGTTTCGCTTCTTGCTCCGCATTTATCTCCCCCGTGCTGTCTTTGAATAACGTTTGTAGTGCTGGAGACAGATCTGTAACGTCACTCGAGGAAGGCTGGACGGATACACTCCGCAAATATGCAGGTACAGGGCTGCCGTTTTTGCTCGGTTCCATCACGTTCAGGGCCGTCTCGCACACCCCAAGCGTCGTGCCCTTCCTCAGCAGCTGGTCTTCGTGAGAAAGGTTGGCAACGCGGATTGGAACGCGTTCTCCCCATGGCACCAGCGACCTGGCAATCAGCAGTCCCTGGCGAAAAGCCAGGCCTCTGTCGGCCTCCAGAATCAAAGGTTCGTCGCTCGGGTCTGTCTTACAATCGCCCTCCACGATCATTTCTGTCCCCGCCGGCACCATTACATCTTCGGCTGCTTGGATTTTGCAGACTGCATCATGATATTGGTCCCACTCGTCATCCGTCGTATCGATTGCTAGTTCGATGTTTTTCTTCCTGGCGTCGAGGATACAGTTGAAGCGGGTGAGGAAGTCATACCCGATGATCAATTGTACGTTCATTGGAGCCACCATGAACCTGTGGATGACGATGTGGCTCCCTGCGACTTTAATTTTGAAGTCAGCTTGACCCTTCACTGAGACCAGTTGCCCGTTTGCTACAGTCAGGTGCAGTTGGACTGGTCGAAGACTTGGCTTGTTGTTCTCTGGTAGCCGGTCATAGACGTCAGGATGCATGATGGATATCGAGGCCCCTGTATCTATTAGTGCAATTAACTTGTCTTGTCCTATTTCTACTGCTACGTATGGTCCGCCCTTCTCCTTTTGGTCGAATGTTTCAGTGTCAGGTCGTTCGTCTTCTTCTTCTTCTCCAGCCGACACGTGACCTCCGGTGTCGACTACTGCTCGTTTCCCGACTTCCGGTTACGTCCCTGTGCCTGCGGTTGTGTTCTCCTCAGTCCTTCGATCCGTTCGGCACAATTCTCGATCAGGTGCAGAGGGCTGTTACAGAAATAGCATTTGCGTCTGTTGTCTTTGTCTTTCGTAGTATTATCCTTGGCGTTTGTCTTCTCTTGTACAAGATAGAGCTCTGGTTCGTCTTTTGCTCGCCGTCTGGACCGAGCTTTCTTGAATGACTCAAACTGAGTCGCCAGAGTGACCGCCTCTTCTACCGTAGTCGGCCTTCCTTGAAGAACGGCCCACTCCATGTCGCCGTCGGCCAAGCTATCCAGAAAGCTTGTCACAGTCAACTGTTCCCAGAGCTCGCCTCTGGCAGTGGGGTAAGCTCTCCTGGTCATCCCCTTCAGGTCCAGGGCTAACGCCGACAAGGACTCGCCTCTTTTGCGGGTTCTGTTGCGGAGCGACGCTCTATGCATTTCTGTCTGATGACGTGGTTCAAATCTTGATTCGAGTGCGTCGACCAGAGCTCTGTAGTCTCCCCTCATGTCAGGGTCAAGTAGCGTCAACACGGAAACGGCTTGGTCCCTGAGAGATGCAGCCATCTCCATCGCACATCTTCCTTGCGACCAACCGTTCATTTTTGCCACGATCTCAAATTGGACCCGGAAGTCCCCGAAGCTTGACTTTCCGTCGAAGTTAGGTGGTTTTCTGTTGGTGCCTCGCTCCACCGGAGCTGTCTCCCGCAGATGATGTGGGAAGCCAAGATTCTGGCCACCCCAATCCCTCGTTGGTCGATCGATGTAATGACGTGTCGGCGAAGCCCAATGACGTGAAGAAACGTCTTCGCGGGGGCGACCAGGGCCTGGGCTCCTAGTCTCCCGTCTTGTGGGCGAAGCGAAACGATGAAGTGATTCCCCCTGGCGTTGAGGAGAATCATAGTCAAGGAGCTCGCTTCCCCGTGCCCGTATCGGTGAAAGGAGACGATGAGAGGGACGATCCTCTCCATCCGTCGATGAGATGTGTAGTCTGTCCAGTTGTCCCGTCGGTAAAGCGAAGTGATGCGAAGAGCTGTCCCCTCGTCGAGAGAATGGGTAACCAGGGAGTTGGCCACCCTGTTCTCTCATCGGCGATCCTTGCCCAGTAGCTCCGGCGAGAAGCGTCTCGGCCTCCACCCAGTCATCGGCGAGGAGTCCCGTTCTGCTGCCCCAAGCGATCTCCTCGTCTCTGCGGGTCCGGTCGAACGCCCTGCCGTGATGGTCATCCTTCGCCGAGGCAAGCGTCTGTTGTGGTACAGCCCTGCCAGTCAGTTCGATCCCGCTGTCCAACGGAGGTAGGCGACGACCCTTGTCGTCAGTACCGCCTGACGCCCGCAGGTCTTCTTGTGAACCAAGGTCAGACATCTTGCTTCGCAGCAGTCCAGAAAAATAAACAGTCACTGGCTACGTGACTGAGAAAAATAAAATAAAAACAAAGGGATGGGATCTTCTCCTTCTAAGTAAAGATAAATGGAAAGCTACCTAAATTTACAATGAACAAACTATAACCCCACTTCTGACACCATTTGTAAAGCCGAGCGGTCTTAGCTTCACATTAACTATAACTGTCTGTGTCTGTGTCTTAGATGTTATACGTGTTTGAAGGTCATTTGTCAGGATGGCAATCACACGACAGGACAAACAGACACACAGAATATAAACTCAAGAAGAGGCAGGTAAAGTTCGAAATTGTATTGCATCAAAACAAATCATAAAAACAACTCAATACAAGGCGTTGGTTCTTTTCAGAAATATATCTGTACATTGGTTCACTCTATTCCTGTAATTTTCCTACTCCTTACAAAAATATTCTAAGTCCAAAAATGGCCGAAAATTTGGGCATGACCCGTAGGTACCCTTAGCAAAATACGCTACTGAAAGCAATATCCTATGTCCTAAAATGGCCGAAAATTTGGGCAGAGGTTCGGGGCCTGAGTAAAAATAAAGTAAAAGAGCAAAGCGACGCCACTTTACTCGCCGTGTGGTAACCTGGGACTGCGGAACGTTTGTTTTTAACCCTGTCAGTTCAGTCCACAGGGCGGAGTCCGGTATACCATTTAGACACTTAAGCCAGGTTGGTTGCCAAAACTCCGGAGGACAGTTTTAGAGATAACAACAAATACTTTGTACTAGGTTGGGAACCTCCCACAACCGTTCGGTACTAAGGTTGCCTCCCACAACCTTTTCCACAGGCACAGAAGCAATGCTGTAACTCTAAGTGGGAAGTCCGGTATACCATTTAGACACTTAAGCCAGGTTGGTTGCCAAGACTCCCGCCGAACCTTGAAAACTAGCAGCTTATATACCTTCCATGACTGTCCCTGACGTCACAGCTAAGGAACCAATGAAAACGTCGCACTGGGATCACATAACAAAATGGGGAGGGAGGGGGGAGAGTTTCGAGGCTGCTATCAGTCTCCATACAAGCTACAGTTAAAACCCCTCAAACATACACAAAAACTCCTGTACTAAGAAAACTACATCAAAAACGCTATAAAGATATACATCAATAAAATGGAGATTCTACGACGCATCATTTGATACCAAACACTCATTGGTTATCAACACTGTGAACAAAGTGCAAAACCTCTGACTATTATCTCGCAAAATAGTCATGTCACACCAAAAATGTATGCAGTTACAAGTTAACCACAGTCAAACACAGTGTATATTCAACAGGCTTCTCATATGTAGATGATAAACATAAAATCTACATTCTACTAAACAAATGAATACAGACTACATGTTTATATTGAATACATGGGTAAAAGAAAGAATGATATACATGTAAAAGCTACATAAAAGACAAAGAGAGAGAGAGAGAGAGAGAGAAGAAAGAGAGAGAGAGAGAGAGAGAGAGAGAGAGAAAGAAAGAGAGAGAGAGAGAGAGAGAGAGAGAGAGAGAGAGAAAAAGAAAGAGAGAGAGAGAGAGTGTGTGTGTGTGTGTGTGTGTTCGTCTGTGTGTACCAAGTATTATTCAACATGGAAGTAAAGAATCAGATCAAGCTGGAAAGGAGGGTTGGGGGGGGGGGGGAAAGGTGAGAGTTGGATGTCGAAAAACAATGCTTTCGCGGGCGGTCCACGTGCTCAAAATTAAGCCGTAGCGATTTAGTGACCTAGGGTTCATATCCCGTCAGTCAAGCCGGCGCCATCGTGTCAAAACCAATTAACCAATTAATTCTACCGCAAGAGAACAATAGAAAAGTACTATATCATCCTTATCTCCGAACAATTTACTAGGGGAAAGAACAAATATAATTTTAGAGTGTGAATCTTAATTCCACACCGTTTCGATACTAACCTAGATAATATATTCTGCTCTCTACACTTTCTCTTCTTCCTCACTCTATAAACTTTAAGAAGAAAATTGCATATGGAGAAAAGACAAAAAAAATATTCATGTAGTCGCTTTTCTCCACATACCTAAGACTTTAAAATTGGCAATCTAGTGGCTGCTCCACCTGGCGTCTGGCATTATGGGGTTAGTGCTAGGACAGGTTTGTCCGGTGTCAGAATAATGTGACTGGGTGAGACATGAAGCCTGTGCTGCGACTTCTGTCTTGTGTGTGGCGCACGTTAAATGTCAAAGCAGCACCGCCCTGATATGGCCCTTCGTGGTCGGCTGGGCGTTAAGCAAACAAACAAACAAACAAACAAACAAACAAACACACTCTCTCTCTCTCTTAAAGGTACTGAACTTGTCAAATCCAGGTGCACGGAGCCCCTGGGGCTTTTAGTCATACCTCAGGCAGCTATCCGTTAGAAGAACTACCAAGTTTCATTGACTTGCACCCAAAGAGTCAAGAACTGCGATTTTTTTACGAATTAATTTCGTACTCGGACCCGGCTGGTCTTGACCTATTTTTGGATCTAAATTTAGATCAGGTAGATCATCACATCATGCACAAAAAGACACGTCACTAGCAAACTATGTCAGACGTCATCATGAGTTTGCGTAAAACAAAATGGAGGCCGGAATCATTCAGTTGAATCGAACTCCGACCAAACACCAACGTAATAACTAGGTTAATTTATGCACTCGCGTGAACAAGAAACTGTCGAGCTTCACAGATGTAGTCGTTGGGTAGTTTTGGGTTTGTTTTACTACCATAGGAGGATTTTTGAACTGTAAATGCACTCAGCTGCAACAAAAACGCAAAACGAAGGTTGTGAGCTGCACTGTGCCTTTAACAAATAATACACAATGACACAAAACCCCAAAATCTCACTGACAGCGCGTTATGACTCGAGCCTGTCCCGTCCCAGAGTTCATAGCGAGTCTCTATGAGCGCGTCGTCAAGATCACGTGACTGACTGGAGGGACGTGGCCAGAGTGTGCTGGCTGTGTGTCCCCGTGTCTATTTATCACTGCTTGTTGTTTGAATGTCAGTTAAAAGTCTGGGTTTCTCAGGGCGGCGTCACTGTTGACTTGTGCACACATACAGTTCAGAACATTCCTTACTGACGGTCTTTACTTGAGGCCAAAGTCGACAAAGTCTTTTTGAAAAAAAATCAGTTCCGAAGCTTAGTGAAGCATAATCCGCCAAATTTACTCGAGGCTTCAGGTTACTTACTTCTACACTGATGACCAAAACTGAGATTGTTTTTGACTCTGTGTTTTTGTGCATGAAATGACTTGGCGTTCCTCTGTCTGATTTGACTTGGTGTTCTTCTGCATGACATGACTTGGTGTTCTGCATGATATAACTTGGTGTGCTTCTGCCTGATTTGACTTGGTGTTCTTCTGCATGATTTGACTTGGTGTTATTCTGCATGATTTGACTTGGTGTTATTCTGCATGATTTGACTTGGTGTTATTCTACATGATTTGACTTGGTGTTCTTCTGGCTGATTTGACTTGGTGTTCTTCTGTCTGATTTGACTTGGTGTTCTTCTGGCTGATTTGACTTGGTGTTATTCTGTCTGATTTGACTTGGTGTTCTTCTGCATGATTTGATTTAGTGTTCTTCTGCATGATTTGATTTAGTGTTCTTCTGCATGATTTGATTTAGTGTTCTTCTGCGTGATATGACTTGCTGTTCTTCTGGCTGATTTAACTTGGTGTTCTTCTGCCTGATTTGACTTGGTGTTCTTCTGCCTGATTTGACTTGGTGTTCTTCTGCCTGATTTGAATTGGTGTTCTTCTGCGTGATATGACTTGCTGTTCTTCTGTATGATTTGACTTGGAGTTCTTCTGCTTACTCGAGTATCCGTGCAATTATCAAACCAGTCCCTCCCCGGCACATTCGGAAGCCAGAGAGTAATACAATATTGTGTGTGTCCCTGCATAACTGTGAACACAAACCAGCCAGCAAACCAGCCCACCAGCCAACCAGCCAACAAACCAGCCAACCAACCAGCCAACCAACCAGCCAACCAACCAGCCAACAAACCAACCAACCAGCCAACAAACAAACCAACCAGGCCAACAAACCAACCAACCAGCCAACAAACCAACCAACCAGCCAACAAACCAACCAACCTGAACATCTGATCGTTTACTCAGAGGTAAGATTATGTTTGTGTATGTGATGGTTATATCCTTGATACACTGGCTTTCTGCTCGTATATGGTTTATTTATCAAATCAACTCGACTGCTAACGTTCCAAAACTCCAGACTAAAAACAACAACAACAAGAAAGATCATCTATTTGAACGTGTGTTTTTTTCTTGTTTTTTTTAGTATTGATTAAGAAGAGAGAGAGAGAGAGAGAGAGAGAGAGAGAGAGAGAGAGAGAGAGAGAGAGAGAGAGAGAGATATAGAGACAGAGAGATATAGAGACAGAGAGATATAGAGACAGAGACGTTGCCGTGATGAACATGTACAACATCTTTAAAAAGAAAATAAAATTTTTTTTTTGCTAACATCAAA
>NC_090260.1:17044258-17076758 GCF_037325665.1 Littorina saxatilis | reverse complement strand
AATATCAGCATATTTTGGACATTTCAAAACAAAGTGAATTTCATCTTCGGTCTCGTTTGCGCAGAATGGACACAAGTAATCTACAGCTGTTGACGACCGAATGTGTCGTAATCGGTGCACTTTGAGTGGCGAGACACCAAGTCTTAACCTAATCAGGCAGTTTCTTGCTTTGACGTGCTTCAGGTCATTTAAGTATGAAGACATAGATAAGGCTGACTTGAAAGTGCTATAGAAAAGGAATCGTTCTTTACTTTGTACGGTTTCTATCCACTCTTGCTTGTATAATGTGACTAGTCTGTTCTTGAATTCCGTTATGAACGCATTTTCATTTCCAACGCCTTGTTGAATCCAAACTTGGTCAAAGCCGTATTTATATAGCACATAGCAAACTGATGACGCCCATGTTCTTTCATTTTGTTCGTGTAAATAAAGCAGCATTTTATAAGCTTTCTGTGGCAATCGATGACTAGGCATTTTCAGGATGCTGATGATAAAATCGTTTATTTAACGTCACTCTGTAAAAACATTGGCGACATTTGTCTTAGATTAAGAACACACACAGGCACGCACACAAACTTTCCCTTTATGTACAGTGGTTCACCACCCTCCCGCCCCCCGCACACTCTCGCTCATCTAATTAAAAATGGTGTTAAGAGATACTTGGATATAAAATGGTATTTTTTAAAAGTTCTGATAAAAATATATAGTAGCTGTATGAGAAGCAATGGCGTCAGCCGCAGCAATGTCTCTTCATATCCAGGGACCAAGTGGGTGCGTGTGCATAAGTCCAGCGATAAGTTTGGGACCTTGCCACCCAAGGTCTTTATTAAAACTTAAAAGATAGCTTAATTTTTCCTTTGAGGTATTTGGCAGAATATTTCTATTTGAGTTTATAAACTGAGTCAGGGGTTGAAAGTGGCATGAGTTCAAATCACACTCCAAAGTCAAATGAGCAATGGTGAGGTCGGATTGACAGGTGCATTTAAGCTCCAGAAATTGGTAATTCCCAGCTTCTGCCCTTAGGCGGTTAATCCTTTTTATTACACGTGGGCATGCATTATAGGTGTTCATCTGTTTTGATGGGGCTTCCCGAATGAGCCAGCCAGAGCTTATAGCCTTGTGCATATATGTGTTCCTCCATTCTCTCCAGAGAAGAGAGTCTGTAAGGCTACTGATCTCAGAAGCAGACAATGGCAGGTCTACCTCGGAGGCGCCCATGCCTTGGGCAGCTTCTTTAGCGGCTTTGTCCGCTTTCTCGTTGCCAGGCACGTTCACGTGTGCTGGACACCAGACCAGGTTAATCTCGCTTCCTTTTTTATATTTAGTCAAGTTTTGACTAAATATTTTAACATCGAGGGGGAATCGAAACGAGGGTCGTGGTGTATGTGCGTGTGTGTGTCTGTGTGTCTGTGTGTCTGTGTGTGTGTAGAGCGATTCAGACTAAACTACTGGACCGATCTTTATGAAATTTGACATGAGAGTTCCTGGGTATGAAATCCCCGAACGTTTTTTTCATTTTTTTGATAAATGTCTTTGATGACGTCATATCCGGCTTTTCGTGAAAGTTGAGGCGGCACTGTCACGCCCTCATTTTTCAACCAAATCGGTTGAAATTTTGGTCAAGTACTCTTCGACGAAGCCCGGGGTTCGGTATTGCATTTCAGCTTGGTGGCTTAAAAATTAATTAATGACTTTGGTCATTAAAAATCTGAAAATTGTAAAAAAAAATAAAAATTTATAAAACGATCCAAATTTACGTTTATCTTATTCTCCATCATTTGCTGATTCCAAAAACATATAAATATGTTATATTCGGATTAAAAACAAGCTCTGAAAATTAAATATATAAAATTTATTATCAAATTTTTTTTTTCGAAATCAATTTAAAAACACTTTCATCTTATTCCTTGTCGGTTCCTGATTCCAAAAATATATAGATATGATATGTTTGGATTAAAAACACGCTCAGAAAGTTAAAACGAAGAGAGGTACAGAAAAGCGTGCTATGCAGCATAGCGTAACCACTACCCCGCTCTTCTTGTCAATTTCACTGCCAATGCTGTGAGCGGTGGACCACGAGTATACGGTCTTGCTGCGTTGCATTGCGTTCAGTTTCATTCTGTGAGTTCGACAGCTACTTGACTAAATATTGTATTTTCGCCTTACGCGACTTGTTTATAATTTTATTTGCCAGCTCCTTTATGGCAATGACAAGATCATGTCTTTTTGATCTTTTGTTAGATCTCAATGCTTCAATGGCTGCTTTGGAGTCAGAGAATATAGCTATCTTTTGAGGAGGAGTGTTCTTGAGATTGAGATGAACAAGCGACATGCAGATGGCAAGGAGCTCAGCTGAGAAGATCGAGTTTCTGTTGCACAGTTTAAATTTCCCAGTCATGTCATCGCTGGGGATTACAAAAGCTGCGCCAGCCTTCTTGTCATCCAACACTGACCCGTCTGTGTAAACATGAACATGGCCTTTGTATACAGTATCAATGTGCTCAAGGGCTTGTATCCTGAGTAATAACTGATCATCCTTTGTAGCTGTGCAATATTCTGTGTCAAAATTCATTTCTTTCATTGTCCATGAGGGATCACGAGATATGGGGTTTTGGGCCACATCATTTGGGTCGACACTGATTTCACTAAAGAGTGAAGCATTGAATTGAGCCAGTGAGGAGAAAGTAGTGCCAAAGTGGGCCTTTTTGTTTTGGACATGATTGTAATGGGGTTGTAGCTCCTCTTTTGTTGAGTTTTGCACTGTGTTGGCTCGAACATTGTAATCTGCGCAGCACTTACGCCGCCACATGTCAAGAGGGAGGAATCCTGCTTGGTGGTATACAATGGCCTGCTTTGAATGCCTTGGGTGTCCGAGGGCAAGCCGAAGGGCACGACATTCCGCTGACTGTAGCTTATCAAGCCATTTTCGAGCCGACGAGAAGTAGGCCTCCTGTCCATATGATAGTCTTGATCTTATAAGAATAACTGGGCAGCCAGTATTTTAAGAAGGTTGATGGTCTTATTTGCTTTGCTTAAAAGATACTTTAAGTGAGCAGTCCATAGTCCATTTGAGGTGAAAAGTACGCCCAGATATTTCACCTGCTGACTGGGTGAGACAACAGATTTATCTAGTGAGAACTGTATCTTTTCTCGATCTTCCAGTTTTCGGTTTGTAAAGACAACGAATACAGTTTTCTCGGCAGAGAGAGTGAAGCCATTCTCCCGCATATAGTTCGCAATGTTATCTATAGCTGTTTGCCACTCTTTAGAGAATTTGTGTTCTGTTTTATAGGTTTTGTTTTGATACTCTTTGCATAGAGCAATATCATCCGCATAAAGCGTCAGTTCGGCTCCATGTGTTTTAATTGTCGATATGTCATGCAGCATAATGCTAAAAAGCAGTGGTGCTATTACTGAGCCCTGTGGCACTCCCATGTCAACTTTGCGAGTGGATGATTTGGCACCTTTATAATCAGTTTGAAAGGATCTGTTCAGTAGAAAGCTTTTTATGTATTGAAACATATTACCACTGATGCCTAATTGCTTCAATTTGAACAACAATCGTTGGTGCCATACTGTATCGTAGGCTTTTTTGATGTCAAAAAAGACAGCAAAGAGAGACTTCTTGCGTGAGAGAGCTTTCTTAATTTTAGAGGACAGTTTAGAGGACAGTTTTACAATGTGATCTGAGACACCCCTGCCTCGACGGAAACCGGCTTGGCACAGGGGTATTACCTTTTTTCTTTCCATTTCATCTTCTAGTCTGGATTTTAGTATTCTTTCATAGATTTTGCTCAGATGGGAGGTCAGAGATATAGGGCGCCAGTTGGAAGGGTTAGCTCTTGGTTTTCCAGGCTTTAAAATGGGGATCACAACAGCCTCTTTCCAAGCTGTGGGAATCAGGCCAGACTTCCAGCATGTTGAATAAAAATCCAGTAAAAGATTTAATCCTTGGTTTGGTAAATGTTGTATGACCTGATAGTTTATTGGATCAGAACCGCAGGCGGATCGGACTTTTGTCACCGATGCTATAGCCGTTTTCAGTTCTTGAATGGATAAGGGAGCATTTATTTTTAAGGAAGGGTTGAGTTCAGGATGCGCAACCAAAATTGTATGGACTTATCAAACGTGTTGACAAATAACGGGTGTCTGCCAGTTTCTCCATACACAAGTGTGTTTGGTGTTTTCATGCTTGTGTTCAGAAACCTCTTAAGGGCAAACAGATGCACCTTTTCAATAGGTGAATGGTCTGCATCAAGGCCCCAGACTTCTGCCGCATAATTGAGCATGGGCTGGATCTGGGAGTCGAATAGTTTATAGAATATGTTTGGTGATCTTTCCCCTTGAGTCCACAGTACCTTAATGTGACAGGGGAGGCTACCGCTCCTTTCACAGCAGACTGCACCCGAATTGTTGGCCTTTAAGTCAACACCCGTGGTTTGTGAGATTCTGTTTGTGATGGGGTCTGGTGGTTTCCGATTGTCTGTATGTTCATGGAAACCTTCGGGTTTGCATAACAGTTTTTATAGGGCTAAGAAATTAGCCCTAACATTTTCAATCCTGTTTGATTGCACTTCGCTTCCCGAGGTGATCGTAGTGTTTCGGCACACGGTTACATCTGGCGCTGGGAGCAGGGTTGGGATTCGGCATGATATGTTCAGGTAATGGCATAGTATGACCACTGAACATTTTCGTGCTGTTCCCATTCTGCGAACATGGGATGGACAGTGGTCTCCCGGTTCGGAACTTCGGGACGAAGTTCATTTCAAACGGGGGCGATTGTGACAGGGGAGGCTACCGCTCCTTTCACAGCAGACTCTGCAGCCGAGTTGTTGGCCTTTAAAGTCAACACCCGTGGTTTGTGGAAATCTGTTTGTGATGGGGTCTGGTAGTTTCCGATTGTCTGTATGTTCATGGAAACCTTCGGGTTTGCATAACAGTTTTTATACGGCTAAGAAATTAGCCCTAATATTTTCAAACCTGTTTGATTGCACTTCGCTTCCCGAGGTGATCGTAGTGTTTCGGCACTCGGTTACATTAAAAATACCAATCACACCCTTTCTTGCACGCAGCGCTAAATCGTTCAGCGTGTGAGAAAATGTCAACCTTGTAGAAAAGTAAATTCCCAAGTATTTATACATGTTCACAGTTTCCATTACGTTATTGCCATACATCCATTTTTCAATAGCTGCAATGTGGCCTCCATTTCTGAAGATAACTATGTTAGATTTTTCTAAATTAACAGTCAAGCCAAGATTACAAGCAGTTTGATATAGCACGTTTATCTGGTTCTGTAACCCACACACAGTGTCGGAAATCAAAATAACGTCATCTGCGAACATGAGAATCAATATCTCAATAAAATATGGGATAAGTTGTATACCGTGTCGTCCTTTTCGCTTAATTTCGTCCGCCAATTCGTTAATGAAAAGTGAGAACAAAATTGGACTATTTATTTCTCCCTGCTTCAGGCCTCTCGGACACATGAAAAGGTCAGTGACCTCGGCTCCTGCCCTAACTTTTGCTTTAACAACGTTGTACATACTAAGTATGGCTTGGTACATTTTACCTTTTATTCCTTTGCTTTGCAACACCTTCCACAGCTTTGTACGGTCTACTGAGTCGAAGGCCTTCTTGAAGTCAATAAAAGCAACGTATAGTTTTTTGTGTGACAGTAACTGTCTTTGTACCATAGCAAATAGAGTAAAAATATGATCGGTCGTACTGTACTTTTTACGAAAGCCAGCTTGACTTTCATTTAATAGGTTGTTGGATTCTACCCAACTTGTTAGTCTTTTGTTTATGATAAAGCTGTATAGTTTGCTGCAAATATTAAGTAATGATATGCCTCTATAATTGTCTGGATTGTTAATATCCCCTTTTTTATGAAGGGGGTGAATGATGGATTCAGACCAGTCTTCAGGATATGAACCTGATGTAAACAGTTTGTTGAAGAACCGGACTAGGAATGGTACAACATGAAAAGCTGAATTTTTGAAAAGCTCACTAATAACACCATCTGGCCCTGCAGCTTTACCATTTTTCAATGCTCGTATGGCTTCGTAAACCTCTGTTTCTGTTATGTCATATTCCAGCATCTGGGTACTCTCCAGTTCATTTTCATCTACTACCTCTTGTGCTTCATCAACAGTAGGATTGTTTGCGTCCGTTTCTGTGAATGTGTTGAATACATTGTAAAAGTGTTCATACCATTGTTCAGTTTCTATTGTGTTAGCATTAGTTGTTTTTCTTGATAAAGACCTTATGGTTCTCCAGAATGTTTTAGGATCTTTGCCACTTTTTTGCAACAGTTCAATTGTTGCTTGTCTGTGGGCAACTTTTTTGCATCTGTTAAGTTCGTTGTACTCATTTCTGTTTTGTGTGTACACAAGTTTGTCTAGATTACCGTTGTGGACATTTCGTAAGTCATGTCTTACAGCTTGCCTCTTCTCTTTGCATTCAAAATCAAACCATGCCTGTTTACGTTCTTTTCCTATTGTTATACTTTTTTTCATGCATTCGCCAGCTATAAGCAGTCCTTCTGTAAACTTTCTAATCGAGGCATTTACATCCATGTCTATTTTGCTTTCTGCTTCAATAAAGCAGTGTTTTACCTCTTCAGAAATTACACATGACATAAATTTTTCCCTTTTATCTGGGCACCAAACGAGTTTGTCAATTCTATACGTCCCTGGTTGTTTTCTATCCAACTCATGCATTTCACTTTGTATTTGAATGTAGCACTCAACATGCATATGTTTTGACACAATTTTTTCCGCTACGTGCACTCTGATGTGCAAATCAAGGAGGAGAGAGAGAGACAGAGAGATAGAGAGAGACAGAGAGAGAGATAGAGAGAGAGAGAGAGAGAGAGAGAGAGAGAGAGAGAGAGAGAGTGGGAGAGAGTGGGAGAGAGTGACGGACGGACGGACGGCTGTACGTGCGGACGGACGGACAGACAGACAGACAGACAGACAGGCAGACAGGCAGACAGGCAGGCAGACAGAACAAACGAACGAATTGTTTACTGCGTAGGCCGTCGGCCCATTTCAAAAAGGAAACAGTGGGCTGGGGAAGTGAACGATAAACTCGAAAAATACACAATAGTTGGACATTCTGACTGTTGGAACAACGCGTCATGGAAACCTTTTTTTTGTTATCACTGTCAGTGTCTTTTCTCAAATTGTAACTTTTTTCACTGGATCATTCACGATAGGGGGTGGGGGTTGGCGGACCCATAACGGACTATATACTCTCGATTTTCTTGTTTTGTAAAGCATTGAGTATAAAAATACGCTGTCAAGCACCTTTCATTGCATATTCTGGAATCAGACATAATTATGTTTTAAGTCAAATCGTACACAGTTGGACCAGCTTGAGCATCTTTTCACAGTAGCGTCGAGTTTATACATATCATTGTTCACTCTGACTGACCGTAGCGTCGTGTTTACATATTGTTGTTCACTCTGACTGACAGTAGCGTCGTGTTTACATATTGTTGTTCACTCTGACTGACAGTAGCGTCGTGTTTACATATTATTGTTCACTCTGACTGACAGTAGCGTCGTGTTTACATATTGTTGTTCACTCTGACTGACAGTAGCGTCGTGTTTACATATTGTTGTTCACTCTGACTGACAGTAGCGTCGTGTTTACATATTATTGTTCACTCTGACTGACAGTAGCGTCGTGTTTACATATTGTTGTTCACTCTGACTGACAGTAGCGTCGTGTTTACATATTGTTGTTCACTCTGACTGACAGTAGCGTCGTGTTTACATATTGTTGTTCACTCTGACTGACAGTAGCGTCGTGTTTACATATTGTTGTTCACTCTGACTGACAGTAGCGTCGTGTTTACATATTATTGTTCACTCTGACTGACAGTAGCGTCGTGTTTACATATTATTGTTCACTCTGACTGACAGTAGTGTCGTGTTTACATATTATTGTTCACTCTGACTGACAGTAGCGTCGTGTTTACATATTATTGTTCACTCTGACTGACAGTAGTGTCGTGTTTACATATTATTGTTCACTCTGACTGACAGTTGTGTCGAGTTTACATATTATTGTTCAATCTGACTGACAAGTGTTTGTTCGCTTGCACATAATTTATTATGCTTGATTATTGGACAAGAAAAAGAAAAATGCAAAAGACCAATCCATCGATTGCTGCACATGAGTACACGAACCCACGTAAAAGGCAGAACATGCAGACTCTGCATGTCACCGCTTGTTTAGAGAAATCGCGAGAAAAATCCCTTGACGAGCACATAAGGAAAGATCCATAGCGATCTCATAGGACAGCCTATAATGTGTGCCGCTTTAAAATCACACCTGGCACTTTATTTCATTTTGACTAAAAGGCTACAATGACGGCGTTTGAACTGTTCTCTCCGTCTGCGCTCTGCCCTCACTTGCAACAAACAGCACTCTCTCTGACACTTCAAACCATTGACAAGCAAACCACAAAGGAAATTTTGTTGCTTTGTGTCTGTTAACAAGTTTATTACTTCAAAAGATAATGCTAACTGGAAAAGATTAAACCATTGACGCTGGTCAAAACTTCTTAAAAAGCGGTTGTGAAAAGCTTTAAAGTGAGCATTGACCATTGGGGTGTACACAAAACCAGGACTATTGCCTTTGGTTTGTATGCATCCAGAGGAACAGCGAATTAGGAGTGACAAACAGATTGGGATTGTTGAGGGGAAGATAGGGGGTGGAGGTTGAAAGGGGGGGGGGGGGAGACCAAGAGAGTGACTACAAATGGGGTTGTATTATTTGCTTATATGTACTCATTATGACATGGGTTTTCATAGACTTCTGTAGGCCTTGTGCAGTTTAAACCAGTATGTTTGCGTTTGAAGGTTGTATTTCATTATGCGCTGTATTTCAACTGTAAGAAATGATAAGGTGGCTGACCTGTTTTAGTTGCTTCTAAGTTTGCATCACTCCAGACACATTGTTCAGGCAACATAGTTAATTTTTTTTAAGAATCTGTTGGGAAGGAACTTGTTTGATGCCAAATAGTTAACTGAATGACAGAGGGAGCAGCAAAATATTGCTTGTCTTCTTAGCTCAGTTGTTAGTGACCGGCACGGTTGGCCTAGTGGTAAGGCGTCCGCCCCGTGATCGGGAGGTCGTGGGTTCGAACCTCGGCCGGGTCATACCTAAGACTTTAGAATTGGCAATCTAGTGGCTGCTCCGCCTGGCGTCTGGCATGATGGGGTTAGTGCTAGGACTGGTTGGTCCGGTGTCAGAATAATGTGACTGGGTGAGACATGAAGCCTGTGCTGCGACTTCTGTCTTGTGTGTGGCGCACGTTATTATGTCAAAGCAGCACCGTCCTGATATGGCTCTTAGTGGTCGGCTGGGCGTTAAGCAAAACAAACAAACAAACAAAGTTGTTAGTAAAGTGCGCTAGAGACCATGAGGTCGCCGGTTCGAACCTTGCCATGGTCGGTACATTTATATCTGAGTGATCGACAAGAAGAAGAAGAAACAATATACGAATTCAGTTTAACACTGAATTTGTCATCGCATCATTGCGTTACTGAAAGGTTTCTCTCTCTCTCTCTCTCTCTCTCTCTCTCTCTCTCTCTCTCTCTCTCTCTCTCTCTCTCTCTCTCTCTCTCTCTAGTTTAGTCCCTCTTTAGGGCGAGGGCCAGATGCAAAAAAGCATATCTATGCTTATTCTTGTCACCCTCGAAAAATAAAGATTTGTCATTGTCATTGTCTCTCTCTCTCTCTCTCTCTCTCTCTCTTTCTCTCTCTCTCCGTATCTCTCTCTCCCTCTCTTTCTCTTTCTCTCTCTCACACACACACACACACACACACACACACACACACACATACACACACACACACACACACACGCACACACACACAGACACTTGATACATGTATAAAACGAGCAGTAAAACATTAACAACAAGTTTTGAAAATTTAATTTAACACTTAATTTGGCATTTGTGTGTGATGCAGACGGATAGACAATAACATCAATGCAGACAATGAACTGGGACAGGCTCAAGGGAGGGAAAGGGTCTGACTAATTACTACGCGACCGCACGCGACCACACGCGACCTTGCACTACCTTGCGCGACCTCAAACTAAAGAATGTACATGTAATATTTTTATATATATCGTAACTTCACAACAATGTCTTACTTTATACCAAGTATTAAGTCAAAGAAATTATAAATAACGGAGTTATAATGTATTTTGCGACGAGCTATCGAGCTAAAGGGAAATCATCGTGGTTCAGCGTCCGACCATGTTCGCATTAATTTAAGAACGCAGTCTCAACCTCAAACTAGATAATATTCATGTAACATTTATATATCTAGTATCTTCACAACATGATCATACTTTGAACCGAGTTTTAAGTCAGAGAAGTAAAAACAAAGTTAATTCTGATGCATTTTCAAAGAGCTAGCGAGCAAAAGTGCAAACATCGGATGATTTCACTTTAGCTCGATAGCTCGTCGCAAAATACATTATAACTCCGTTATTTTTAATTTCTTTGACTTAAAACTTGGTATAAAGTCAGATAGTGTTGTGAAGATACTATATATATAAAAAATAGTACATGTACATGCTTTAGTTTGAGGTCGCGCAAGGTAGTGCAAGGTCGCGTGTGGTCGCGTGCGGTCGCGTAGTAATTAGTCAGACCGGAGGAAAAGGTTTACTTGGCAACCTATGAGTGCGTGAGGCCTAGCTGGTGTGTTATTTGTTTTAATCTGATCGTCCCTTTAATTAATCCTACATGGCTATCCGCGACCGATGCAAGTTCCTTTTGTTTCTCAGTTTCCATGGCATTCTCCATGCTTAAAACTGTGTTTGGATCTATCCCAGTCAAAATGAAGTCGGTTCTAAGGTGCTATTATCTTTTCTCCTTAGTTACTTAAATCTTGTTAAAAAATCCTGATCAACCTTAAAAAAGTTATAACTCTTGTGGGGGGGGGGGGGGAGCTTGAGGGATGAAAGGAGGTGGGGGTGGGGGGGGGGGGGGGGTTGAGGAAAGTCGATCAGGAGGACATCCTACAGCGCCAGAGGGTTAATTAGGCCTAAAAAAAAAATAGGTGTGGTTACGGTAACCCGACCTACCCTATTTTTAGGGGCCGATCCTATAACTTTTTATTACATTTGTCAACAAAACAAAAAAACAAAAAAAAACCGAGTGCAAAAAACGCAATGAAAGCGAAAGCGCCCGTTCGCACACTTATTTCCCGGTCAAGTACCGTACTTTCCGGGTCATAAGGCGCGACTTTTTTCCTCGAGTTCGACCCCTGTGTCTTGTATAACGAAGCGCCTAATCCGTGTATGAAATACGAAAAATGTGGCCCCCTGCGTCCAATGGGTGACTGGATTACAATTTTTTTTTTAAAGAAGGGGGTGCGTCTTAGATAACGAAGCCCTTGTCACCCGGAAAGTACGGTAGGTTTAATTTGTACACATTAGAAAAAAAAGTAAAAAAAAAAAAAAAGTGATTGCCTATCTACCTACCCTATTTTTTTGGGCTATGTTACCGTAACCACACCTATTTTTTTTTTTGGCCTTAGTAGAGAGACAAATTTGCTATTAAGATGTCGGAAGATTTTAAGTAGACGTAATTAAGATACTTTCCGGAAGAAATGTGGGTTTTTATGGATACAAATAATCTGCTTGCAACAGAGTAATGTTCAGAAACATGGAAACCCTTCCCCTTTGTCACGTTTTAAAGTCAAATGAATGACCTAAAACGGTCAATTACTGCTAACTGACTAACCACACCACGAGCCACTCTTGCAGTCACACACAAAAGTTAGAAACAACAAAAGTATAAGTTCTAGACGTTTGATTGATAGACGTCTGTTTATATACACTAACTCTCCACCTCCCTCTTCTCGTGAAGCCAATAATGTTTTACGACCAAGTCGTAAAATAACAATAAAGACAACTGACAAAACCAGTTAAAGTTTATGAAATAATAAGAACACGCTGAACCGTGTAAAGTTAGAAAACACTTAGCTGCTCTGTAAAAAGTCTTAGCCTGTACAGGCGTTAACACTCCACGTTGTCACAACTCAAAGTTCGTCATAAAGGGTTAGAAAGATGACAAGGTGGGGGGCGTTTACGCATGGGTGCACTCAACTCTCGGTGTAGCCAGGGTCCATTCGATGAAACGCAGTGGCGCAGTGGAGCAACACCAGTAACAGCCGTAGAACAGCAACCGTACAGCAAAGGACAGCAACAGTGTAGCCCGTCTTCAACAGCAAACAGGTTGCAGCCAGGTAGCAAACGTCTAGCAAACGTACAGCAACACATCCAGCAACAACCGGCATCAACCAGCAACAAGCGGCGTCAACCAGCAACAAGCTGAAACAAGAGCAATTGGTGCAGTGACCATGGCAACAATCCCCTGTCTGCCGTACAACAACTCAAATGGGGAGAAACCCAAGCTCTCCTGAGGAACCTCGCGGTAAGCAAAAGGCAGTGCTGGGATGTACCTATCCCACGTGCGTGGTTTCTCCTGAGCTAGTTTCCTCAGCATGGTTTTCAGGGTACCATTAAACCTTTCCACCAGTCCGTTGCATTGAGCATGGTAGGGAGTGGTGAAATGCTGCTCGAGCGATAGCAACCGTGCTGCCTCTGCCATCACTCCTCCCGTGAATTGAGTGCCTCTGTCGGTGAGAACCTCTGAGGGAATTCCCAACCGGGACCATATGGTGACCAGTGCCTCAGCCACACGTGTGGCTTCAATAGACTTCAGAGGGATGGCCTCCGGATATCTAGTGGCGTAGTCTACCATGGTCAATATGTATCTGTTTCCGTCCTCAGACGCAGGCAAGATGAGACCGATAATGTTCACTGCCACCCGACGAAAGGGTTCGTCGATGAGTGGCATCTTCTCTAAGGGGACCTTCCTCACCCTTCCCTCAGCAACCACCTTCTGGCACTTGTCACACGACGCGCAAAAACGTCGGACGTCTTTGCAAAAGCCTGGCCAGTAGAAACGGCACCACACACGGTCCGTGGTTTTCTTGGTGCCCAAGTGACCCTCAAGTATGGAATCGTGCGCCGTTGCCATGACACCTTCGCGAAACTCGCGAGGCACCACCACCTGCCTGAAAGATCTTTCCCTGTTGCTGAACTCTCTATACAGCAACTTCTTCTCCCTGAGAAACTTTGACCTCCCGTGTTTCCCGCTGAGCTTGACCTTCCCCGACTTCGCATGCTCACGAGGAGTAGCTAATGTCGAGTCCGTGTCTTGAGCCTTCGCGAGAAGCACTGGGGTAACGTTTCCCAGGGCTGCTCGTGCGGCAGGTAAGGGTTTGAGAGGTTGGTTTTCTCGTTCCGCCTGTGCCCGCGTGAGTACAGAAATGACGTCGGGAGTCCGATATACGGGAACCTCCCTGATGACGCCGTCCACAAACTGGACACGGTTTCCAATGAGTAGGTCGCATGGAGGATCGTCCATGACGACGGCCACAATGGTCCCCGTGAACAAAGGCGTTACGACCTTGATCACAGCCGTGTTCAAGTCGCACGCGTGAGAGGCCTCGGCCATTCTCACCTTCAAGCTGTCGCCTGTGTAGGCCTTTGCCGGAACTAAACTTGCCCGGACCACAATCATGTCTGCCCCAGTGTCTCGCAGACCTTCGCCCTTCACTCCGTTGACATACACCTGACAGTGTGGCTGAAAGTGTTTCTTGGAGCAAGGCACGCAAAGTTGCGGAATTCCACGATCGAGGACAGCATCATGCAAACATATAGACAGCTCAAGACAAGTAACTTTGTGGTGTATATCTGTTATATGTTTGAAGTTTATTTAAACCATTTAGTATTAGTGGTTTGCTGTCTTCTTTCTGGAGTCAGGCTTGCATCAAGTTTGTTTGATAGATTTTCACGTTTTGGGGGCAACTTTCGTTTTGCTTGATTTTCTATGGAAAAAACCCACTGCGTATAATATTTTTCTTTGTTTTGTGTTGTACTGAACCTAATTAATTAAAATAACATCCATTTTCACAGTATTTCACAGTTTTATTTTTGACTGGAAGTGTGAGAGAATGAGAAATGACTGAAATCAATACCGTGAAACCTGACTTAAATAGATTGTTTGATAAGTTTTAGACACAACCGTCGAACGCAGAAGAAGAAGTTTTAAAAGTTTATTTGGCAGAGAAAGTGTTCGAATAAAAAAGCATTTGAAAAAGTGAAAAGAAAAGTAATGGAGAAAGAAGTAAGTGAAAGTGGGTTGAAAATGCTAAATGTGCACAGTATGCAAGAGTCTTTTTATTTACAATGGGTCGGACGTTTGTATGAAAAGAAGGGAGAAAATTGGACGTTTATACCACTATGGTTTCTGGGACATGTTGTTTCAGGGTATGGTTGTTTTGATTTGAATGTTAAACCGAGTAAGGAATTGAATTTGACAATGATTGGAAGCCCATTTTGGCAGAGGGTAGTGTGGACACATTTGAGTTACAAGCTTAGGATGGAACATGATAAGATTGATGTAAACAATTTTTATAAACAGATTTTATGTGATTCGGTATAAAGGGAAAATGTTTTATTTTTATTGGAAAAATGCTGGGATTGAAAGAGTAAGTGATTTGTTTATAGTGGAAGAAAAGAGATTGAAGTCAGCAGCAGAGGTATATATACAAATTGGAAAGAATAATGCAAATATTTTATTGGATTATTGGGCATTAATAAACGCATTACCCAAAGTATGGATTAATTGGATTGAAAATAAACATATTATTGTCCAGATGGATAAGCAATTGTTTGATGGTAGCCTGTATATGATAAAAATAAGCCAAATACGAAAAAATATAGAAAAAAAGTGTAATTACTGCTGTAAAAAATACTTTGTGTACATAAGTTTTGGTTGAGGAAGTTCGGTGTATAAGTAGATAAGGAAATTTGGTCCCTTGCCTATGTTTCCAAAGAAGTGAGGTTCAGAGAATTGCAATGGAAAATTTCACATAACATTTATCCAACAAATATTTTATTACGTAAAATGCAAGTCAGAGAGAATAATGGATGTTGTATATGTTGTACAGAAGTTGATTTTGTCGAACATTTTTTTAATCAGTGTATATCAGTAAAGTTGTTTTGGACGAAGATAGAAAATTGGATAGAGAAAAAGATTGGATTAAGGGTTAAGCTTAAGATGCAGGATATAATATTTGGCTATCAAGACACAAGTTGTTGTAAAAAGATGAGACATTTTGTAAATCACGTAATATTAATTGGGAAAATGTGTGCTGGTATTTTTAGAAAGACAACTTGTCGGGGATCAGTGTTTTTTTAATTTTTGAGTTTCAAATATTAAGTAAAAAATTTAATTTGTAAATAAGAAAAAAAAAAAAATTACAACAGGATCCAGCTGGTATGCATCTGCAATAATTCAAATATCCTGCCTACATCAGTACGCACTGTGCAACACAAACACATTTGATTTAAAACTCTAAGCATCGCTGTTTCGATTATAATGTGAGTCTAATGACACAGTAACACACACACCACTAACTATGCAGTGGAAAAACACACCAAAAATACCATTGAAGCTCAGTGCATGAAATGATTTCTTTTTTGCTTGTGCGGTGAATTCCAAAGAACTTGAACTTGAGCGTAAAGTTAAAAATAACATACTACTATACTATTTTTCATTCTTGCTCTACTTCACTTCAGTACTTTGATCGGCCAGTTTGGGTCACAAATAAGCAAACACACTAATGGCATTTCCAATACTAGGGAAAATAATATCTACTCGATTCTTAACTCGCCTAGAACAGCAATATACAATGCGCCCCATTCAATGCACATAATTTATCAACACTCAACTTTCTTTTTTTTTTTCTTTTCTTTCTTCTTTTTTTCTTCTTTTCTTTTTGAACCTCAGTTACAATATGACTCGCTATGAGTATGATACTGTGAGCGAAGCTGAACAGTTTAAACGTAAACAGATTGGGTTATAAATAATAATAATATCATTCTTTCGTTTAACATGGACAATCTTCGAAAATGTACAATATTTTCAATCAATTATAATTTAGCTATAATTCTCTCCATCAACTGGCATTTGCACACTTTCTCTCTTTCTCTATCCTCTCTCTCCCCATCCTCTCTCTCCCTCCCCTCCCCCCCCTCTCTCTATCTTTAATCGTCCTCTCTCTCTCTCCCCCTCTCCCCTTCTCTGTCTCTCTCACCCTCCCTGCCACTCTCTCTCTCTCTCTCTGATACTGTGAGCGATGCTGAACAGTTTAAACATAAACCCTACCATTCTCTCTCTCTCTCTCTGATACTGTGAGCGATGCTGAACAGTTTAAACATAAACAGATAGGGTTATAAATAGCAATAATATCATTCTTTCGTTTAACATGGACAATCTTCGAAAATCTCTCTTTCTCGCTCTCTCTCTCCCACCCCTCCCTCCGCTCTTTCTCTACCTCTCTCTCTCTCGCACCCTCCCCTTTCCCCCCCTCTCTCTCTCTTCCTCTCTCAATCTCAACTCTCAACTTAGAAGTTCAACTTCAACTTCAAGGATAAAAAAAACCCAAGAAATGTAGGTTGTTGGAAAGCTTGTTATTGACGTAGAGGTTACATGCCGAGTCTCAGTGATTATCAAAAATAATGGTCGAAGTTAGCGGATCATGAAAAATGCGAGCTTCAGCGAGCTTTTTCATGACCGCGAACTGAGACCATTATTTTTGATAATCACTGAGACGAGGTATGTAACCTCTTTATCCCTCCTTTCTTCAGTTATTCAAAGAAAAGAGGAGTTTTTGTGCGAAAGTTTGATCGAATCATATTCACCCAACCAGTCTACCTGCGCAGGCGATCGATTAATGCGCGGTTGTATAGTTCCGTGCAAATCATTCAATTTTGTTAACACTTCTTGTCAGTTTCCATGTTTTGAACTAAAATCAAGTACACAGTTATGTTGTCTTTATGCTGTGGCGGTAAAGGCAGATAGTGTGTGTTCTGTTCATGTTTTGGTATCGCTCAGGAAATATTCTTTCTTCGAATGTGACTAGCAGACGAAGTTTTACACCCGTGTTCCAACGTTAAAAACTGTATGAAGTTTAGTTTTCTGGGGCAAAATAGTGTATGAAACCGCTGCATGTTCTTTACGTTGATTAAATGTTTGCAATTGATTGCGTGTGATCTGTTTATAAAATGAAATATTGTTGAAAACTGACCGTCGGATTGCAGTCTTGTCGACGGATGCAGCCGAAATCTGGAAGGGGAACTACTCGTGTCGCTAGACAAAGTATGAGAGTTACTTTTCCTTGGAATCTTGCTAGCGATAAACGAGTGTGCACGGCAGATCTGAATTCAGAAAACAACCAAACTCGTGGATTTTATATGGAGATTCATGTGTTCAAGTCTGTAGTTGCTGGTTTAAATACGGTATGGTTGTATTGTTTGCTCCAGAAATGTCTATTTTGTACATTAGAGTGTTCTGAACTTTTGAGTCGCAAAAAGTAGATCCACAATGTGTACAGTCTCTACCCATGAGCTATCGAGGATTCAGGCCCGTTGTTGGGTAAGTGATTTTGGTTGTTGGGTAAGTTACCGAAAAATAACTAGCCCTACAAGTTTACAGAGAGAAAGAAGCAGAGGGGGGGATAAAAAACAATACGTTCCAGTCACAGATATTTCGACCTAGCTGTCTTTTCAGTGCACAGATAAACAAATACTAATTCAACAGTAAAAGACTGACCCTTTCATTGTTTCAATTCGCATCACCAAACACTGACACAGACTGATCGAAGTTCAACTTCACGAAACAATTAACTTGGCTCTGCATTTACCAAACCTTGATACGCGGTGCAGTGAACTGAATGCTTCGATACTATGCCTGAGCTGCAAATACTTTCTTAAATAATGAAAACGTCAAAAATAGCGAAGAAACTTACCTGTCAAGCATTCCTGTCGTTGGCAGATTTTTGTTTACCGTGTTTCGGAACTGCGGGCTTGCTAAGGAACGAAAACAGAGTTGTTTCCCCCCGTAATAGCAGACGACATTGTCACTGCAATGCTGCTTTTACACTGATTCTGTAACTTAAACGCAGTTTTGACCTTTGTAAGTGTTCTCTCACACTGTATGCTACCTTTTAAATGCAGATCTATATATTGTTTGTTTGTTTGTGTGTTTGTTTGCTTAACGCCCAGCCGACCACGAAGGGCCATATCAGGGCGGTGCTGCTTTGACATATAACGTGCGCCACACACAAGACAGAAGTCGCAGCACAGGCTTCATGTCTCACCCAGTCACATTATTCTGACACCGGACCAACCAGTCCTAGCACTAACCCCATAATGCCAGACGCCAGGCGGAGCAGCCACTAGATTGCCAATTTTAAAGTCTTAGGTATGACCCAGCCGGGATTCGAACCCACGACCTCCCGATCACGGGGCGGACGCCTTACCACTAGACCAACCGTGCCGGTATCTATATCTTGTGAATTCTAGAGATAGTCATCTACAGGCAGAACCAGTCGTGAAATAAGATTTCGAAAAACCGGAAGTGAAGATGTCGGAGCAAATTGTTTCGAAAAGAAATTAGCGCTGATAAAATATAAACATGAATTTGAGTTTTCTGTGGGATCATAATCGATTTTCTTTCATTTTTTTAACTGAGAATTTGGCTTTTCTTTAATTTAAAAAGATTCAGAGGGACTGTGAGCTAAAATATTGCACAGGGCATCGACGCCAACAGGAATGACGTCAAATGCAAATAGAGCTGTAAGGAACGAGAAATGTAGCGTCATAAAAAGCATGCGTATCGCATGCGAGACGATTTGAAAAATCGTGTGCGCATTCACGTATGCGATACGCACTCGACTCGAGTGCAAAAATCCGTGTTCGATTTTGTGCATGCGTGACGCGCTCGATTCGAGTGCAGAAATTCGTGCCGAGTGTTTTACGCATGCGATCCGAGGGTGCAATGTTTGCTGGGTAGTGTGGAGTTACGAGATACGAAAAGCCGAATGCGAAAGCTTGTGTCAGGCAACCGACTGAGCTCACAGTCACACAGGCACACTTCTTATTCTTGTCGTTCGCTGTTAGATCGTCAGTCCGGACTGCAGGGCAAAACGTGCTGTCCTCTCCAAGTCCTCTTTGGGGCCGTATAGCTTCTTTTGTAGCGCTGTCTCCTCTGGCCAGGTGGTGTCCCTCAGAGCACTGTGGTATGGACAAGCCTGCAGGATGTGCTCTGCTGTCTGATTCTTGCCACACGGACATAGGGGGGAGGGAACTAGCTTCAGCTTTGTGGCCATATGATGGTTTAGTCTGTTATGTCCAGTGCGGAGTCTGAGTAGGACGACTTGTTCTTCACGTTGGAGCAGGTGGTAGTCATCTTTCTCCGCTCTGGTTTTCCTCTTGTTTTTGATGATTGTCTTTTTATATTTAGTCAAGTTTTGACTAAATATTTTAACATCGAGGGGGAATCGAAACGAGGGTCGTGGTGTATGTGCGTGTGTGTGTGTGTGTGTGTGTGTGTGTGTGTAGAGCGTGTGTGTGTGTGTGTAGAGCGATTCAGACTAAACTACTGGACCGATCTTTATGAAATTTGACATGAGAGTTCCTGGGTATGAAATCCCCATACGTTTTTTTCATTTTATTGATAAATGTCTTTGATGACGTCATATCCGGCTTTTCGTTAAAGTTGAGGCGGCACTGTCACGCCCTCATTTTTCAACCAAATTGGTTGAAATTTTGGTCAAGTAAACTTCGACAAAGCCCGCACTTCGGTATTGCATTTCAGCTTGGTGGCTTAAAAATTAATTAATGACTTTGGTCATTAAAAATCTGAAAATTGTAAAAAAAAATAAAAATTTATAAAACGATCCAAATTTACGTTTATCTTATTCTCCATCATTTGCTGATTCCAAAAACATATAAATATGTTATATTCGGATTAAAAACAAGCTCTGAAAATTAAAAATATAAAAATTATTATCAAATATTTTTTTCGAAATCAATTTAAAAACACTTTCATCTTATTCCTTGTCGGTTCCTGATTCCAAAAATATATAGATATGATATGTTTGGATTAAAAACACGCTCAGAAAGTTAAAACGAAGAGAGGTACAGAAAAGCGTGCTATCCTTCTCAGCGCAACGAATACCCCGCTCTTCTTGTCAATTCCACGGGCACTGCCTTTGCCACGGGCGGTGGAGTGACGATGCTACGAGTATAAGGTCTTGCTGCGTTGCGTTGCGTTCAGTTTCATTCTGTGAGTTCGACAGCTACTTGACTAAATATTGTATTTTCGCCTTACGCGACTTGTTTCCTTGTACTGCAGCTGGGACGTGACTTTGGGCATTTTGCGGTGTTTAGGGACAGAAAATAATTGGTTTAGTCCTGTTTCATCGGGAAGTTAGCAGAAAAGGGTATGCTATCGACATTTGTAAAGCTGAAAAACATTCCCGAGAAGAATTTTAAGTTGTCAGTGTATGCTGCCATGCGTTGCTCAGAATCACAAAAGTCGCTCTGTATTGGTCTATGCAACGGGCTCACAACGAGGCAAATCGCTTCACGATGGCGACGAAGAAAGCACGATTGCTGCGAGATATGAAAACTTGAAGTTGTACTTCTTAAACTAGTAGACGATTCGGTCAGTGAAATCGTCAGAGAGAATGTAGTTATGATGGGAAATTTAGCTGGGGTAGTCCCTGAACCTTGAAAAGCGGTGGATCCCTCGGGTCACGTCGAAAACCACGCCGAGAAGATCGAAACACGCTACACGGCATCGCAGTGTAAACACCGCCGCCATCTTGGATAAGGCGGCGGGCGGTGGGAGAGCATATACCAAAGCCGCTCGCTGAGTGCTTCGCGAGCGCTTTCCTGCACTACCCTAAGAAACGGCTTTTTGTCATTCGCACTGCGAGCGACCCGTGGCGAACCGCTCTGGGCAACTCGTCTCTGTTGTCGATAGAAACATCGCTGCGTGGTACAGATGGGTAAACCGGAACCATGCGTCTTTGTTATTGACAATATGCTTTTTTTTGTTTGTTTTTTTTGCATTTTATTTCTTTTATATACACATAAACACAGCATAACATACAGCATACACCGATTTTATCAACAAAGCGCATACACACGTGCATACCTGGACAAGACACAGACATAGACATAGACAGTAGGGTGGGTTGTTGAAAAGACAGGGGATATGGAAGGGGAGGGGGAAACTGTGGGGGAGGGGAGGGGGGGAGGTGGGGACGGTGGTCACAATTTAGCCTCCAAGTATACATGGGGTTTAATTATCGGCATAAAAGTACTGTATAACCTGTTATGAGTAAATGGGTCAGGGGATATCACATTCAAAAATGTTCATACGAAATCAATCAATACAATTATCCTATAGCATCAATGAAAAAAGTGTCTATATAAACACCACTCTTTTTCAAATTTACCATAATAATTATTTACACTAGCATTATACTTTTCGATCAAAAACCTTTGTTTAACAATTTTCACAAAAACATTTAGTGTTGGGACTGTCTTATTTAATTTGGCTCCAAATATACTTTGTTTGGCAAGGAGAATAAACAAATCAAAAACAGCATCCGTATGAAAGTTGTCTAAATACCCTAAAATGACAAGCTCTTTTGACAAATTCAAATTACTGCAATGTGTGAAATTTTGACATAACCATTCTGTGAAATCAGACCAAAAAAGCTTAACTCTTGTGCACTCCCAAAACAAATGTTCTAAGGTTTCCTCTTCCTGTGTACAAAAGCTACATAGTGATGTGTCAGAAATTTTCATCAAAAATAACAGGCGTTGAGTGGGAAAAATTCTATGTAGTATTCTATATTGGAACCACCTTAGGTATGTGTCTTGTGTAGTTCGCCTTATTGTCAGAAATACCTTTCCAACATTTACATCAAAATTCAATAAATTAGCCCATTTTTCCATGCACTGTAGATTGCCATCATTTTTCACAAGATGGGTATATATATGTTTTACTCCACCTTTAGCTATTTGTTTCCATACAACATCATCACCAATATGAAAAACATTGTTAAAAACTGCATCTAACTTTAATCTTTTATGAAAATTCTTAACTGAGCGCATAACGCCCTCGAAAAAAACAAAATTCAGTTGTAAATTTGGATGTTTCAATTTAAAATCGTTATATGACAAAAACCCATCGGCTCTCATCAAGTGACCGACTGTAATAATGCCGTTTTCCATCCAATTCCTGTTAAAAATAACCTTTTTATCTATGCAAATATGTACATTATAATACAGACGCTCTGAAGCAAAATCACTCAAGGAGATGGGGACACATTTGCATGCAAAATGTTTATAATGTTTGAAAACATCTCTCCAGAAAGGATTCTGAACTCTTTGCATCAATATGTTTCCAAACTCACCTCCTCTCTTGTGAATGTTATGTACAAGTGGACACAGAGCTTTTAGAAGTTTAGTTACTTTTCCTTCACTACAAAGGACTCGCTGTAACCATGATATCTTCAGAGCTGACAAAAAGCATTTCAAATCCACCATTTTAAGCCCCCCCCCCCCCCCTCTTCAAGGGGATGCTTTTGGATATTGAGAAAAATGGCCGACTTCCGTAGCATTATGCTTTGATGATCAGAAGAGACCATCCAATCACAGCCCCCGAATTCCCCCCCCCCCCCCCCCCCCCCCGTGTTCAGCAGAATAGCTATATATTCCGTAGCTTCATGCGGAAAGGGAACCGTTGTCTACACTCAACGACATGGACCATTCTGGTACTTGTTGCTGACAAAAACATGATTTTAACACAGAATTTAATGTCAGAATAGCTATATAAATGCTATTGTGTTTTCATCGTAGCAATAGGGTCCGATATTTAGACTCGAACAAGTATAATGCGACTCGTCTTCGACTCGTCGGCATTATACTTGTCTCGTCTAAATATCGGGCCCTATTGCTACGCTGAAAACACAATAGCTGTTAATATACGAATTTCCCTAAATCAACCTTTAAAAGATTTTAGTTTCTGTACCAGGCTTTTTTTCCTGCTAGGGTGTGTTTGAGTCTAACAAAGAAGCAACTAAGAGAAGAAAACAAATCGACTGCGGGGTTCTATAACCTTCATCTACGTTACCGGCTTTTTGTAGCAAGAGAGAAACAATAAATGTTCCAACTTTTGATATGGCGTTCGCCAACAGGAGCACATATACTACGAGAAAGATATTGACAGGCCCGTCCGGTGACACCCTGCTCTGTCGTCAGGTGAAATGCAAGTGCCCGTCATCTACGTTACCGTCATCTACATTACCGTGCGTGCGTGCGTGCGAGCGTGCGTGCGTGCGTGCGTGTGTGTGTGTGTGTGTGTGTCTGTGTGTGTGTGTGTGTGTGTGTGTGTGTGTGTGTGTGGTGTGTGTGTGTGTGTGTATGTGTGTGTGTGTGTGCAAAAAATCCACACTATACAACTGCTGAGGACTTTTAAATTTTGAAGAAATTTTGTTTCTAAACTGAGCAAAAAAATTATTGCACCCATTTTCGTACCCCAACTAAAACATTTATTCCCTGGTTATTTCGTTCAAACTTTATATGCCATTAAAGGCCTTTCACTTGGCACACAAAGATTTCTGTGATAGGTATCACGTGACCGCCGCCGATGTAAGGGTACCCCCAAAATCGACCTGATAAAAAAGTCGGGCACCAATTAACAAATCGACAAAAATTCAGAATAGGCTTAACTTGGCAACTTGGACACACGAGGAGATAGCCAAATCAATTATCTATTTAGAACAGGTTGTTTTGTTTTGCTATCTTGTGCATCTCTTGTGTAATGTCATTTCTACTGATGCAGGTGTGGAGCGCATGAGCAGTAAAAAACAAGAGGTTTTTGCGTCCATTATGAGGGGTACAACGCCCTTTCGGAAATTTCTGTTCGCTCTTCCAATATTAGTTAAGATGTTTCAAACCAAGACGTACGCGTTGATGTACACGTTCACATTAAATTGAAAACGTTTTTGAGTACAACTGAAACGAATTAAAACATATATTATCTGACTAGTGTACACACCCATGTTTAGTAAAAGCACCCATGCTTCGTGAATACAGGTCCCAGGTCTCACCAGCACATTTCTTCCACGTCGAGTGTTGAGCCGCGCATCCTCATGTGAAACCTTTAATTTGTTTTTCTCCAGGCTGGTAGCGTAAAGGCGTGTAAAGCTGATATCTCCCGTTTGACTACTGTTAGGAACATACCGTATGCGCCACAATTCCAAGCTACTCAATTGAGCCCAGAGTACCAGAGATACCTGACAAATCCGTAGACAGAGAAACAGACAAACAGACAGAATGAAACCTATACGCCGCTTTATTAAACAAAGGTGGCGTAAAAATGGACCGTTCACGTTGTTGTCTATTGACAGCGGTTATCGCTGAGTGCCTTGCAGAACATACTGCGGCCAAGGATGATTAGACAATGCTGTAGCTCTGCAATCATCCACACAAAAATTGATCATGTTTACAGGACTAGCTAACGTTAACAAGTGATTGTACTTAAATGGTACTTTGGCAGTATTTGTAACAATCATGTGTATGCATCAGGGACCTATAGATATAATCTATAAAGTTGTGTACCAAAAGTGTGACATGCATCATAGAAATTGAAAGTGTCTGAATAGGTCGTTATTACGGTTTATGTGACAAGCACATTACGAACATCTGTAGAGCTGCATACACTGAGATCAGAAAAATCAGCAGCATTAGACATCTTCTTTCCTTTGACGCCACCAAAACTCTTGTCTGCTCTCTCATTCTCTCCAAATTTGACCACTGCAACGCTCTACTCACAGGCATTCCCCAGCACCTCACAGACAAACTTCAGAAAGTCCAAAACACAGCAGCTAGACTCATCTTCAGGGCAAAGAAACACGACCACATACAACCACTTATGCAACAACTACACTGGCTTCCTATATCTTCCCGCATCATACACAAAACCGCCAACATCTGCTTCAACTCTTTCACTGATCCTCACTTTCCTGTCTATCTTTCTGAACTCTTGCATCCTTACACTCCATCCAGACAGCTTCGCTCATCCACTGACAGCAGAATACTTTCCACCCCACGCACCAAAACCAAAACCACTGGCGACCGTTCTTTCTCCTTTTCCGCTCCCACTCTCTGGAATCAACTTCCCCACCCCATCCGTCACTGTAAAACCTCTTCCACTTTCAAAAAGTCCCTTAAAACCCACCTTTTCAAGTCTGCTTACAATACCCGAAGCACACGCCTGCCTCGTGATATGCTTTTATCTGCCAGCATTCCAATAAACTCACTAGTTAAATATTTTTATTGGGTAGTCTCACATTATTAACACTATAATATGTACTACTGTTGTTGTAAAATATGTTTTAAACGCTTACTTAATTCTTTTTATGTGTTTAAATATTTGTTGAATTTATTGTGTGTGTGTGTGTGTGTGTGTGTGTGTGTGTGTGTGTGTGTGTGTGTGTGTGCGTGAGTATGTGTGTGTGTGAGTACATGTGTGTGTGTGTGTGTGAGTACATGTGTGTGTGTGTGTGTGTGTGTAAGTGTGTATGTGTGCTTGTGTGAGGTTGGGTGTGTGTCAAAATGTGTTGTGCAATATGGCATGAAAATCTTTTTAGATTTGTTGTTAAAAATTACAGCTTTGTATACCATGTTTATTATCTTTTACGAAGTAATTATAGTTAAATAGTCTTTTATGTTTTTTATTTTGATCGATTTTTTAGGATTATGGAGTTTTATGCACTGCCTTTTATAGTTAACTAAATTTTTGTATTTGAAATAGTCCATTGTAGTCGGTGTAGGCCTTAAGCTTATCTTAAAGGCTTACTAACTCGCTCCCGTGTTTACGATGTGTAGTTTGCCCACAATCGATGTCAAATGCATCATAAGGCCATATAATGACGATATGTCGCAATGCGCGGACCATATACATGCATTACAGCTTGTTCTAGCCTCTGAAAAAGTGAGGATGTCAACAAAGACGCGGAGTTATTTCCCTTGCGTCAACGCTACCTCTGTTGGCAAATCTATAAATAGGACGATCTAGATCAAAATAAAAATTCAAATATCTCAACATTTAAGGGGTCCTAGACCACAATATCTTGCAGGGAACTTAATTTAGCATGTCTCCAGCTGTGGGTAAAGCAATTAGCGTGAATAGTCATCAGCTTTCTATGCCTTTAATCGTTTGTCCAGTATTTAATTTAATTCTCTATTTTTGTATGAACTCAAATGTTTAGTGTTCTTAGTATGTCTTGCTAGGCTAAGTTCTAATTTATCAGAGTATGTCTGCGTGTGCTTATACCTAGTGATATTGTAAAGCGCATAGTGCTTTTAGTAATGCGCTATAGAAATCTCCTTAATCTATACATATAAATAAAAGAGAGTGTCTGTCTGTCTGTGTGTGTGTCTGTGGTCGCCATACCTCTGAGATGGCAAGAGGCAGGAACAAGATAGTGTGCACGTACACTCCCTAGGTGCCGCAGATGTGCACCTGGGTTTTAGTTTCTTGATTCATTGTTTCCTTTCTCAGATTATGGACCTCCCATTTATTGAATACAGCCTATATGGTGCAAGACCAGTTCAGTGCCTACTGTTCACCTGTAGCAAGCACATCATGCCAGTGATATTAGAGACTTGCTATTGCTCCTATGAGGGGAAGAAATGAAGAATGAAAAATTAACTGGACAGTTCCAGAAATTTCTAGAAGGTAAGGGAGATAACTCTTTTTTGTCTGTGGTCGCCATACCTCTGAGATGGCAAGAGGCAGGAACAAGATAGTGTGCACGTACACTCCCTAGGTGCCGCAGATGTGCACCTGGGTTTTAGTTTCTTGATTCATTGTTTCCTTTCTCAGATTATGGACCTCCCATTTATTGAATACAGCCTATATGGTGCAAGACCAGTTCAGTGCCTACTGTTCACCTGTAGCAAGCACATCATGCCAGTGATATTAGAGACTTGCTATTGCTCCTATGAGGGGAAGAAATGAAGAATGAAAAATTAACTGGACAGTTCCGGAAATTTCTAGAAGGTAAGGGAGATAACTGTTCACCTGTAGCAAGCACATCATGCCAGTGATATTAGAGACTTGCTATTGCTCCTATGAGGGGAAGAAATGAAGAATGAAAAATTAACTGGACAGTTCCGGAAATTTCTAGAAGGTAAGGGAGATAACTCTTTTTTGTCTGTGGTCGCCATACCTCTGAGATGGCAAGAGGCAGGAACAAGATAGTGTGCACGTACACTCCCTAGGTGCCGCAGATGTGCACCTGGGTTTTAGTTTCTTGATTCATTGTTTCCTTTCTCAGATTATGGACCTCCCATTTATTGAATACAGCCTATATGGTGCAAGACCAGTTCAGTGCCTACTGTTCACCTGTAGCAAGCACATCATGCCAGTGATATTAGAGACTCGCTATAATTGCTCCTATGAGGGGAAGAAATGAAGAATGAAAAATTAACTGGACAGTTCCGGAAATTTCTAGAAGGTAAGGGAGATAACTCTTTTTTGTCTGTGGTCGCCATACCTCTGAGATGGCAAGAGGCAGGAACAAGATAGTGTGCACGTACACTCCCTAGGTGCCGCAGATGTGCACCTGGGTTTTAGTTTCTTGATTCATTGTTTCCTTTCTCAGATTATGGACCTCCCATTTATTGAATACAGCCTATATGGTACAAGACCAGTTCAGTGCCTACTGTTCACCTGTAGCAAGCACATCATGCCAGTGATATTAGAGACTTGCTATTGCTCCTATGAGGGGAAGAAATGAAGAATGAAAAATTAACTGGACAGTTCCGGAAATTTCTAGAAGGTAAGGGAGATAACTCTTTTTTTGTATCCAAACAAAGGAGGTAAAGCTAATCATAATGGGATAGCGAGCGTCTTAAATTGCAACAGGGCTCCGCTTACTCCCGGGCGAAGAGAAAGAGAGTGTCTGTCTGTCTGTCTGTGTGTGTGTGTGTGTGTCTGTCTGTCTGTGGTCGCCATACCTCTGAGATGGCAAGAGGCAGGAACAAGATAGTGTGCACGTACACTCCCTAGGTGCCGCAGATGTGCACCTGGGTTTTAGTTTCTTGATTCATTGTTTCCTTTCTCAGATTATGGACCTCCCATTTATTGAATACAGCCTATATGGTGCAAGACCAGTTCAGTGCCTACTGTTCACCTGTAGCAAGCACATCATGCCAGTGATATTAGAGACTCGCTATTGCTCCTATGAGGGGAAGAAATGAAGAAAGAAAAATTAACTGGACAGTTCCGGAAATTTCTAGAAGGTAAGGGAGATAACTCTTTTTTTGTATCCAAACAAAGGAGGTAAAGCTAATGATAATGGGATAGCGAGCGTCTTAAATTGCTACAGGGCTCCGCTTACTCCCGGGCGAAGCCGGGCTTAACTGCTAGTAAATAAATAAATAAATAAAGATATAGACATATGTCACGTTGCCATGCTAAACAAAAGAAAAGTTTAATCTGTTTGGATACGAGGGGTGATCTGAAAGTTGTGTTACACTACACATATGTAACGTTACATGGGCGCCAAACACACAAGACAGATAACTAAAACCATAGATTATAGTAACAAGCTTTTTTTGCTTCACATTTAGAGCGTATTCCGAACAAAATGCAGTCAGGGGAAACAAACTGAACTAGTTATAGGTAACAAAAACGTATTTTTTGGTTGTGTCAAACAACAAACAAACATCGTCTGTGTGAAGTAACAAACAAATCCACTTGTGTGAGTCAATAAATAACATTGAGTCAATATGTAGAGCTCTACAAGATGTACACTGAATGCCCAGAATCAGGTTATCATAGAGAAAAGTAAGGCTATGTTAGCCGAAATCCGAAGGTTGAGACGGTGAGCGCGTCTCCGCGAATACTGTTTTGCCTAATATTTGTGCAAATTGTCAAAGCAAACATGACATATCTATATCTATTTGATTCGGGAACCCTGCCTAAATGGCGGGGTAAAAACGGTCATACACGTAAAAGCCGTGGGAGTTTCAGCCCATGAACGAACAAACAAAAAAAAAACAAAATTCGGGAACTGATCAAAAATGCAAAAAAATCATGTTTGGATTTGTCATTACAATTTTCTTAGTTGGGAAAAAATTCAGCCTCAGAAATTATTTGCCCAAAATTCATACAAATTTAGGGTTAAGGCGATGTGTGGCACTAAAATTAAACTTGGAGAATACATGGAATAACCTAGTGTTCTTGGAAGTCTTTTTTTTTTTTTTTTTTTTGCTTTACGCCCAGCCGACTACGAAGGGCCATATCAGGGCGGTGCTGCTTTGACATATAACGTGCGCCACACACAAGACAAGTTCAAGTTCAAGTTTTATTAGTCCATAACCCATGGGGGCATTTTGAACAATAAATACAATCAATACAATCATGATATATGCAGACCTGTTTACCCTCAACCCGAGGCAAGAGTACTTTCCCAAAAAGTTCAGTGTATTTTTCTAAAAGTTGGTGTACAAGCAAAGCCATAATTATGGGCTAGGGAAAATGTACGCGTGGGTGCAAACGTGTTTGTGTAAGAATAGCATGTCTTGTGAACACCTTCAGAATTTAACTCCTTCCAATACAACAGGGATAAAACAATTTTATTTACCTGTCAGTTTATAGCATAACTAGTGTCTTCCAAACAGATTGATAATGACAAGATGAAGTTCGTGAAATAACTTCTGCGGTTGACATTGCTTCAGCGCGGACTACAGCCTTTTCTTCTGGCAGGATTTGCTTTGCGAATTAACTTCATAATTCCTTGGCAGCTTTCAGCGGATTTCTTTGCACCAACCTTGTCCAGGTCCAGCGAGTGCGTTTCACTGTTATTACAAAATTGAACGTAAGCATAATTTAATTTATTCCCCCCTCTGCTTCTTTACCTCTGTAAACTTGTAGGGGTAGTTATTTTTCGATAATGACCCAGCAACCAAACAAATAACGACCCAGCAACAGCCTGAATCCTCGATAGTGCAATGGGTTGAGGAGTTGTTCTGTTTCGGTACTACTTTTTGCGACTGAAAAGTTCCGAACGCTCTAACGTACGAAGTATACATCTCTGGAGCAAACAATACAAACATACCGCATTTAAATTAACAACTACAGGCCTGAACACATGAATCTTCATATAAAATCCATGAGTTCGGTTGTTTTCTGAATCTAGATTTGCCGTGCTCAAACGTTCATCACAAGCAATTTCCCGCAAGGCAAGTAACTCATACTTTGTCTAGCGACAAGAGTAGTTCCCCTTCTTTTCACTCAGTTTCTTCGACAACAGACTGCAATCCGACGGTCAGTTTTCAACAATATTTCATTTAATAAACAGATCACACGCAACCAAATGCACACATCTCATCAATTTAAACAACATAAAGCGGTTTCATACACTATTTTCCCCAGAATTTACATACTTCATACAGTTTTTAACGTTGGAACACGGGTGCAAAAGTTCGTCTGCTAGTCCCATTTGACGAAAGAACATTATCCTAAACGATACCAAAACAAATACAGAACACACAATATCTGCCTTTGCCACCACATCAGAATAACAGCATATCTGTGTACTTGATTTTAGTCCAAAATAGGAAAACTGACAAGAAGTGTTAACAGAATTGAATGATTTGCACGGAACTATACAACCGCGCATTAATCGATCGCCTGCGCAGGTTGACTGGTTGAGTGAATAGGATTCGATCAAACTTTCGCAAAAAAACTCCTCTTTTCTTTGAATAACTGAAGAAAGGAGGAATAAAGAGGTTACACACCTCGTCTCAGTGATTATAAAAAATAATGGTCTCAGTTCGGGGTCATGAAAAAGCTCGCTAAAGCTCGCATTTTTCATGATCCGCTAACTTCGACCATTATGTTTGATAATCACTGAGACTCGGCATGTAACCTCTACAAAATGACAGTAAGACATCTTAGGCCTGTTGCAGTCTACGCCAAATAAGTTAGGTTAGACAGAATTGAGCTTCCGTGTTTCCTCTAACACAGACACAGGCTAGGGAGGGAATGATATTAACCATGACGGCGGGTTGAGAGCCGGGGGGGGGGGGGGAGGATGCTCATCTCAAGTGCACTATGCAGTATTGAGTAAGAAAGCGATTTGACAAAAACTTTTATCTCCACAGTACACAAACAATGTAGAGTGTGCATTGAGCAATGGTGCCAAGCGTCGATCAAATACATACACAGTGAGATGTATAGTTATGATGACTGGGGTAAGAGTCCATATAACGCACGTTTTGTTGTTGTTCTTTGTTTGTATACTTTTTTGTTTGCTTGCTTACTTCCTTTTGTTTGGTTCATTATGTGTTTGTTTGCTTGCTTGCGTAACTGGGTGGTTGTCGTAAGGTGACCTGGGTTGATCTGTTGGTTGGTTGGTTTGTTAGTTGGTGACGCGGGATAGTTGGTTAGTTGGTGTGTTGGTTGTATGCTTGCTTGTTGTTGGCCTTATGATGCTAGAAATGAATCTCGATTGAAAACTACAGTACTTTCCCCCTCATGCCTAATTCAAATCACCGATCAACCTGTTGAAATAGTATCCACAAGGAACATTCTGTTGAAATAGTATCCACAAGGAACATCCTGTTGAAATAGTATCCACAAGGAACATCCTGTTGAAATAGTATCCACAAGGAACATCCTGTTGAAATAGTATCCACAAGGAACATCCTGTTGAAATAGTATCCACAAGGAACATCCTGTTGAAATAGTATCCACAAGGAACATCCTGTTTCTTTGTGTCGTCATATTGTACAAACTTCGCAGCATAAAGTCACAAAGGTCCATTGCATAGAATAGAGATACTGCAATCACTCAGGCTTGATGACATCCATAGATTTACTACAAACCAGTGATGTCAAAGATTCGCATGCAGCTACACCCTTCACTCTTCTCTGAAAAATAGTGCCCGACATGTCTTAGGATATTGTATGAAAACAGTCTTTTCATTTTAACTAGAGCGTGAAAGCTGTTGCTATATTTGAAAACAACACACACACACACACACACACACACGCAACAACGGATAATACCTTTGACAAACTGTGCTATTGGCACGTGTTAGTATGGCTTTTTCCTCATTAAACAATGTAAAATGTTTAATAAAAAAAATAAACAAGAAGGGCAAAACCCATACGACTCACGTGCTTGACCTTGACATGACCTTGACCTTCAGGGTGAAGGTCAAATAACTAAACCTAGCAATGACATCATACACTAAGAACTGCTTTACACATTTTTCCTACCAAAATACATGTGACCTTGACCCAAGACATAGGAAGTACAATGGTGCTTATTGGCTCTTTCTACCATGAGATATGGTCACCTTTAGTGGTTCACTACCTTATTTTGGTCACATTTCATAAGGGTCAAAGTGACCTTGACCTTGATCATATGTGACCAAATGTGTCTCATGATGAAAGCATAACATGTGACCCACCTAATTTTTAAGTTTGAAACAGTTATCTTCCATAGTT
>NC_090260.1:16931530-17036530 GCF_037325665.1 Littorina saxatilis | reverse complement strand
ATGATTGATGATGATGATGATTGATGATGATGATTGATGATGATGATTGATGATGATGATTGATGATGATGATGATGATGATGATGATGATGATGATGATGATGATGATGGATGATGATGGATGATTGATTATGATGGATGATGATGGATGATGATTGATGATTGATGATTGATGATGATGATGATGATGATGCTTGATGATTAATGATGATCATGATGATGATCATGATGACGATGATCATGATGATGATAATGATGATGACGATGATGATGATGATGATGATGATGATGATGATGATGATGATGATGATGATGATGATGATAGTAATTATGATTGTCGGAGGATAAGGAAAAAATATCACGATTACTAGAAACAAATACAATGTCTTGCTTTGCTTTTTCAGGTATCGAAAATCTTCTTGGGCAAGACAGAAAGGTATTTTGGTTATTTCTGCTTTCATTTTACTTTGTGACATAGATATAATAAAGCACGGCGCTCAAAACTCTTCTTGTGTAAATGAATTCAAAATGGGCGGCGTGTGTAAATCTTTTCAATGTTAGCCAAAATCGTACATGAAGATGAACAAAAGTTTGCCATACAATGTTTGCATCAACATAATTTGACATGTCAACGGTTGGAAAGCAAAACAAACAAAAAAACCAGCTACAAATGTGGTACATATTACAGGAGTTAAATTACCTCCCTTTCTTAAGAAGGTTTTGGATCATTGAGCGTCATGATTAATGTCATCGATCAATACCTTTTGAAAATAATAAGATATGCTAGCGTGGCAGTAAACAAACTTCCTTCCATTGATAACAACCCTTTGCTTCTAGAACATTTACGTACTTTCTTATTTGAATTGTTTTCTTCATTTAGTCTCATGAATCAAAAAACAAGAAAGGTAGGGTGTTGGAACGTTTGTTACTGACAAAACAATACATTCACAAATATATCGACCCAACAGTCTTTTAAGTGCACAGCCAAACAATAACGAAAACTTATCTGGCTGATTTTTCCTTTCGCCTGCCACGAAGCCGCAAGCGTTGGCAGTCTCTTTGATTTTGGATTTAGTCTCATGATAAAGACGATAGAGAATATTCAAAGTTACTGTCATGATGTGCATGCTACAGATTACCAGCTGACGCTGCACCGGCCTTTCACTGTTTTGGCTGTATTGAATAATGGGGAGGTCCATAATCTAAGAAAGGAAACAATAACTCAAGAAACAAAAACCCAGGTGCACATCTGTGGTTACTGGGCAATATCTTGTTCTCGCCTCTTACCATCTCGGAGGTATGGCGACCACAGACAGACACACACACACCCTTACATACATTCTTATGTACTAGCAGTTAGGATACGGCTTTGCCCTGGTTTTAGTGGAGCCATAGAGCCTGCTAACAGTGTTAAGATATGAGTAACCTCCCCTCTCTCGCACATTTCTAGAACTTTGATCCTTGAATAATAAAATATATGGGCTCGCTTAATTGTGACAGGTGTGAATAATCATTCACACAAGCATTCGCCAGTTGGTCATGATAGCAAGAGTTATCTCCCTCAAAGTTCAAGAATATTCTACACATTTCTTGTTCTGAAGTTGCTCAGACATTTAACAACAGGGATAATGTTAAAGCTTAAATCAACATAATTTTATCCAGAAGAAAACGTCAAATTTGGTTCATATGACATGCGTTACCTCCTTTCCTTGAGAAAGCTTTCGATAATTAGGTTGGGGTTAAGCAGATACAACTTCATAATATTGCACCCTTTGAGGATAATAAGGTATGATTGCACGGAAAGAGGTACCTCTGTTGTTTTAGATAACAAAGCAAGAATTACCTCCCTTGAATTCTAGAACACTATTGGATACATTTATTTTTATTTTGAGGGAATGACATGAATAGCATGTTCTGATTTAGCTGTTCTGTCTTCTGACGATTTTTACTTTGGAAGCTCGCTTTTGTGCATTTCATTTTTGGGGTATCTGTGTTGCAGGTTCCACTGCATAGACACTCCCCTATGTAAAATCAATATATTTGCTGAATATTGTAGGAGAATGGATGTCCTTTCCAGCCATATAACTGTTTTTGGGGGGTTTGTTTTACAGTTAACTGTCTTGTTACAAACACATGAATTTAAACTGATAATACCTAGCTTGTTAATGATACGTAATACAGACTTACATACGTGTTGGCGACAGAGAGAAACACTAATTCTGAATAATATCTCGAAGTGTGAGAACGGTAGCAATATAACGATTGCCAGATTCAAAGAGCTTGTCCTTTAATGAAAACTTTACCTGTAAATTGCAGCGATAGACCTGGTTGTAAATAGTTTTAAGCATATGTGGAGCTTGCCATGTGATTTGAGAAAGGAAAAAACCAACATGCATCGATCTCGAATAGCAATATCAGCTAAAGAAATGATTATAAATACTAATGCTATGCTGATAGATACGTGAGGGAATCAGGGGTTATGATTGGATAGTCTTGCACAGCCCTATTTCAGCCATTGTTTCATATTGCTACTGAAGCCGTTCGATCATTATCGTTGATGTTTAAAAAAAAAACATCGCCGTGGATAAAGTATACGCATACCTGGCCAGATTTGCTTCTGTGACTGAGACAGACGGTGCAATTTGCGACAACTAGTTTTTACGCTTCATGAAATACATAAAGTATAAAATACCGTTCTTTGACAGGCAAGGAACCTTGCAAAATAAAAGTAGCTGCATTCTTCGACACGCCGGCATTATACTTGTCTCGTTTTAATATCAGACCCTTTTGCTTAGCTGAAAACACAAAAGCCGTTAATATCCAACCAACCATTTCGTCACACAAATTAGGTACTATAGGGTGTGTGCCCCACCCACCTTGAGAAAATCTCAGCAAAAGTGGTGGTAGAAGTAGTAATATTGGCAATAGTTGTACTTGCAGAAGCATAAGTAGAAGTAGTAGTAGTAGTATTCGTTTGTATTTGTGTTTATTTGTTAATAATAAAGGCTATGTGTGTATCTTGTTACAGTGAACCACCAAAAGAAAGAACAGAAGTACCGGGTATGTGTGTTTGTATGTGTGTGTGCAAAACGTTTATCTTTAGTGGCAGTAGAATAGCATTTAGAAACAAATCAGGGAGCCACGCGTCCTTCTGAAATTAGTTCTTATAAGCATTAAAAACAACAAGAAAGGTTAAGTTTATGGAACGTCTAATTAAAGACAAAACAAAACATTTACAAGAACTTCGACCTACCAGCAATCATAATTAGCAAAGTGTATACGAGTTTGGGTAAGTAATGAACCTACAATGTGAGCTTCCACAATTGCTGTTTGGAGTCGACACCGTGTTCTGTTAAAACACGAGTTTCTGTACATTCGCGAGCTCACGGGGTACACGGATACCACGAGGCACTGCTACTGCTTGGGAATCGCACTGGGCGTGTGTGTGCGGTCTATTGCAAGCATTATTTGATCTTTCTATCCTTACCACGTATAAAGACAATTTCATCTTGAAATAAATCCGGTTTTTTTCCTTCTCCTAAAATGTGGTTAAAACAGATTTACGGAAAACTTCCAAGACAACATCAACATCTAACTTTGCGCAGAAATAGACTGGTTTTGCCATGTGGCGCGCTTTGCCTATACTTTGATACCTCACAGAATAATAGTGTAGTCATTCATTGCGTACCCAGTAGAACGGCTACCGTCATGGATAAGTCTGACCTCGTTTGACCCTTCCTTTGGTATGGTTGCGAGGGGGCTAACTGTAGACATCAATCAATCAATCAATCAATGACGCTTATATCGCGCATATTCCGTGGGTACAGTTCTAGGCGCTCTGCAGTGATGCCGTGTGAGATGAAATTTTATACGGCCAGTAGATTGCAGCCATTTCGGCGCATATTTACCTTTCACGGCCTATTATTCCAAGTCACACGGGTATAGGTAGACAATTATTAACTGTGCCTAAGCAATTTTGCCAGGAAAGACCCTTTTGTCAATCGTGGGATCTTTAACGTGCACACCCAATGTAGTGTACACGGGGGGGAGTTCGGACACCGAAGAGAGTCTGCACACAAAGTTGACTCTGAAATAAATTTCCGCCGAACCTGGGATCGAACTCACGCTGACAGCGGCCAACTGGATACAAATCCAGCGCGCTACCAACTGAGCTATATCCCCGCCCCGACATAACCAAGTTAAGGAAAGGTCACTCTTGCGGAAACTCTGAAGTTCACGCAATTTTGCCAGGAAAGACCCTTTTGTCAATCGTGGGATCTTTAACGTGCACACCCAATGTAGTGTACACGGGGGGGAGTTCGGACACCGAAGAGAGTCTGCACTCAAAGTTGACTCTGAAATAAATTTCCGCCGAACCTGGGATCGAACTCACGCTGACAGCGGCCAACTGAATACAAATCCAGCGCGCTACCAACTGAGCTATATCCCCGCCCCGACATAACCAAGTTAAGGAAAGGTCACTCTTGCGGAAACTCTGAAGTTCCCCCTTGTGCAGTTAGGCAGGTCGAACATGTCTTTTGCGTTGTTTTTGGTGTTAAAAACTGACCTATGATTAAAGAGCAGGCATCGGCCTCGAGGAGCACCGCAATTATGAAGAATTCGTAGGCTTTCAAAACAAAGCAGGGAGGCGGGGGGGGGGGGGGGGGGTAACAAGACAAATATTTAGAGGGAACACCTAACACAAATAATGCTACGTTGGAGCATCAAAGCCTTTTTTCGGAACCGATTGCAATACTGCGTGAATGGAACTGCACATTACACTATCAACTCTCTTTTCAGTGAATGTGTGGGGTGCATAATAGTTTAAACAACATTGACAGAGAACTGAGAACTGAGCCTGAAAGTAAGCGGTTAGCGGGTTTTGACTTAGTCGTTTGCAAACCAGAAAACTATTTTTCTATGGTAGACTTTATTTGATGTAGAAATACTTTTGACAACCTTGTGAACCTTTATTCTGTTTTGTTTTTGACAATTGTTTTTTTTTCCAGCTTGTCCTACATGCGGACAACCATTTGATCATTCGGTAGTAAAAACCTTCGTTTCCGAAATTGACACAGAAGACCTTTTGCACTCGGCCAATCATAAGATTGCGTTCAAGAAACTATTCTGTGCTTTACTGAACTGGCAGGAGGCAACTAGTGTCATCTTTCATATGACGGATTGCCGTATCATGGACCGGTTTTTCTCGCACGCGAAAGATATGCTCATGTCACTTGTTCCTGATGGATCTGGTTACCACGATACATTTGACGGTGACATCATTGATGCCCAACACGTGGTGGTGCGCGTGAAGCCATCCGCAGACAACAAATCATGCATCCTGAGTACGATTGACTTCCACACTTGCTTTTCACACGACGGAGGGCTTGACAAAAAACCAACTCACTTGCTAATGCAGACCTTTCTGAAAAAGGACAACCATGGATCTTACACAGAACAGACTTTGCCAAAGAAAGATGACTTTATTGTTGATCAGGAAGTACTACTTGATGGACACATTCCTTTCACGAGAAATGTGTATCGGCAAGCTAAAGGATCTGAACCAGAAGCACAGGGCAGTGAGCCCAGACAATGGAAAGAAAAGCTCGGAGAATACATTTCAGCATTTTCAAAAGTTCCCGGGGGTGGAACAATCTATTTTGGTGTCAACGAAATGTCAGAGAGAAAAAAAATGAACTGACACGCTTTATTTGCAAGGGTGTGCACCTAGACGAAGAACAAAAAGAAAGTTGGACTCATTTCTGTCATGAAAAGATGAAGGAGATGCTGTGGGTTGCGCATAACCAAATCAGGAGTACCCCAGGAATTGAAGTTGATTTTATCAGACCGAAAAATGCATCAGGAGGCTGTTGTGTTATCAAAGTGACCGTGAAACAGTTCGACGGTGTTGGCTTCTTGCGGAAGGACGGACCAGAGTCATACATACTTGACGAAAATAACAAACCCACTGAAGTGAAACCGTGGGCTGAATGGGCAAGACTCTCTAATTGCGAGGATCTAGTTGTTGTCAGCGCCGATTAGAACGATATTGACCATGTGTATTGTTATGCTTCCACCCTTTGCAAATGTAAAGGCAAATCTAGCATCATGAAAATATGGAATGCCAGCCTGCAGGCCCTTCACCCTGTTTGCTATGGCCAGAACAAGGTGCGTGTGTGACCCTCTACCACGAAGTGAGTCGCATGTCACCTTGCGCGGGTCTGCGCTAGGCTTAATATATACTGTTCAAAAAAAGAAACGCATAGCTTGTAATATTTGGTTAATTTAGTTATATGGCTACAAGGATATCCACCAAACTGCAGAAAATGTTTATCTGGTCGTCGACCTTTCGTCCATTGCCACAAGTAAGCTCTGCACGTGACGCATGCGTTATCAGTGGCTACAATGTCAAAATTGCTCATTTGGCATGACCACTCGTCATGCTTCAGTGTAATCTCGTGAAACTCGGGGAATATTGAGCTCTCACCATGTCTTCCAAAACCCATAAAAGCGGATTGTTCGCCACAAAGAAATCAGACGACAATTCAGCGACGAAAGATGGCCCGATTGAGCAGAGAAGACCGCCAAATTGCATTGGGTCGTTTACAAGCAGGCCAAAGTCAAAGTGCAATCGCCAGGCACTTCCACGTGTCCCAGAGCACCATCAGTAGACTGTGGGTCAGGTTTCAAGCCACTGGCTCCGTTGCTGACTTGCCACGAGCGGGAAGACCAAGGACGACAACTGCTGCTCACGACCGCTTCATACGGCTCCGCCACCTCCGGAATCGTTTCCTGTCGGCCTCATCTTCTGTCCAGGCTCTTCCCGGGCCACACCGATTATCGGACCAGACCGTGCGGAACCGCCTGCATGAAGCTGGTTTGAGAGCTCGCAGACCTCATAGAGGAGCTGTGATCACCCGCCGCCATCGCCAGAACCGAGTGCAGTGGCGCAACCAGCACCTTCACTGGACTGTCCGGAATCACTGGAGACACGTGTGGTTCAGCGACGAGTCCTACTTCCTGCTCCAGCGACATGATGGTCGGAGGAGGGTCTACCGGAGAGTAAACGAACGTTACGCGCCCAACTGTGTGGATGAGGCACCCGTTCATGGTGGTGGAGGCGTCATGGTGTGGGGAGCGATCAATACCGCTGGAAGGAGCACCCTGGTGCACGTCCAAGGGCGCATAACTGCCCAGCGATACGTGGAGGAAATTCTGCGCCCACACGCCCTTCCTCTTCTGGCTGACCAGGATGCCATATTCCAGCAGGACAACGCTCGCCAGCACACAGCACGACTCACCACCCAGTTCCTCACCGACCACCATGTCCAGGTGCTTCCCTGGCCATCCATGTCGCCAGACATGAACCCGATAGAACACCTCTGGGATGAATTGGACAGACGTGTGCGCAGGCGAGAAGAAGCGCCGGCAAATCACCGCGATCTATTGCAGGCACTTCAGGAGGAGTGGGACACCATCCCACAGCAAGATATCCGGCATCTGATTCAGTCCATGCCCAGAAGGTGCCGGGCAGTTGTTGCTGCTCAAGGCAGTCACACCCCCTACTGACTTGACAGCCTCGGCACCCAATCGTATTGATTGACTGATTGATTTGAAGATGCAAATGAACTGTGTGTGCATTCAACTGTGTCCATACCAAATTTCAAACAAATAATCTAAATATTGGATTTTCTGTTAATTTTTTCGAAAAATAAAACAAATTTGGCAAGTAGCAACTATGCGTTTCTTTTTTTGAACAGTATATATTAAAACCATTTGATAGTTTATGTTCCCTTGAATGTATTGTGAAATGTTATTTGTTAGTCTTGTTTTTGTCATGGTAAAACCCTATATACTTTAAGGAGGGAAATGTTCTCACAGCTGAGCCTCGATATTGGGGTAAGACTTTCAGCCATCTTGTTTTTTGTTACATGTAGGCAGTGCAGACTGAGCACTTCGAACAAGGAAAGGTTCTCACAGCTGAACCTTAATATTGGGTTAAGATTTTCAGCCATCTTGTTTTTTGTTACATGTAGGCAGTGCAGACTGAGCACTTCGAACAAGGAAAGGTTCTCACAGCTGAACCTTAATATTGGGTTAAGATTTTCAGCCATCTTGTTTTATGTTCCCCACTGTTGTGTGTTCGTAAAAATGGTCAAAAGACATTGCGGTTATTTTAAGAATGGATGGCGATGGGGGGAGGTGTGAGGGGAGGGAACTCTAAGCTATTCTTTGGTATTGATAATAGCAACATGCTTAGTTTTTCCTAGGACACAAAATGTTTGTGAAAACCAGATGGGTTGAGAAAATGCATTCTATTACTTCCAGCATGGTATAAAAAGAAAATTATTCAATTCAAGATTGCGCGTATAACAAAAACCGACAATGAGAATAATAATGATATTCTGAGTTTCTATTCTCAATGACATTTCCATCCCGTCCGTGGGGGGGGGGGGGGGGGGTTGTAATTCAAAGCTGATATATATTTAGTTATTTGTTGCTTTTTGGGTCCAGCGGACCATATTGACCAAATCACGACCCCCTGATAAACTGCGAAGGAACTCACCAAGGTGCAGATAAACTTATCAGGGTGCGGATGAACTTATCAAGGTGCGGATCATCTCAAAATTTGATTGACTGTTGGGAGTTTCTTCACATACAAGCATCCTAAAAACTGATAAGATAAAAGGATTGTATTGTGTTATATACTCTTTCAACCCCGTAGGGTTATTCAAGGCCGATTTGAATTAAAAGGAATGGCAGAAAAAACAAAACGCTCCAGCGAGTGCAATGGTGATCAGAATACCTGTGTAGGAAATCACGAGTAACACCGTAACAGGCAGAGTTTGACAGTGAAATCCACATTTGATCATTTTGTTTGTTTGTTTGTTTGTTTACGCCCAGCCGACCACGAAGGGCCATATCAGGGCGGTGCTGCTTTGACATTTAACGTGCGCCACACACAAGACTGGGTGAGACATGAAGTCACATTATTCTGACACTGGACCAACCAGTCCTAGCACTAACCCCATAACTAACCTCCCAGCTGCTCAAGAACAAGCTGGAGCGTGTGGTGCGCACTGCTAGCAGGATCGTCGGCTGTGAGCTGCCCTCCCTAGCATCCCTCTATGCCAAGCGCATGCTGTCCAGAGCCCAGAAAATTGTGGCTGACAAGTCCCACCCTGGCCATCCCCTCTTCGAGCGCCTGCCCTCAGGTCGTCGATTCCGTTCCCTGGGGGCACGCACTCGACGTCTCCAGACCTCTTTCTTCCCCCAAGCTGTTTCCTCCCTTAACGCATCCCATCCCTCAGTTGGGCAGCTTCGCAGTCGGTGATCCTGCTGGCGGTGAGCCCACCACATCCTGTGACTCAGTGTTAGGTAGTGGTGGTGGTGGTGGCGGGGAGAGGGGGGAGGGTTGAGTGGGACTTTGATGTGTGATTCCTGATTTCCAAATGTTCAACATTTTCTTTAGCTGCATTATTTTAGTTATTCATGAGTGGGTGGGTGGAGGGGATGGGCTAGTTCTAACTATGCATTAGATTATAAAATTGTATTCTGTGTAGACCCTTCCACCAGCATCTTAGACCACTCTTTTTACATTTTCTTTTAATAGATGATTGTCATTTGTTTTACCTCATGTCTGCCCTGCGTGTGATGGTGTGATCGTGACTGCTGTAGTGTGGGCGTGTGTGTGTTGGTGTGTATGTCAGTGTATGTGTGGGCGTGTGTGTGTGTGTGGGTGTGTGTGTGTGTGCGTGATTTTACCAACACTACGCGAAATTCCTTGTGCTTTAAATGTTTTTTTAATGTCACTTGGCTCAATAAATACTGTATTCTGTATTCTGTATTCTGTATAATGCCAGACGCCAGGCGGAGGAGCCACTAGATTGCCAATTTTAAAGTCTTAGGTATGACCCGGCCGGGGTTCGAACCCACGACCTCCCGATCACGGGGCGGACGCCTTACCACTAGGCCAACCGTGCCGGTATCATCATTTTGTTTGGATCATACCTTGTACATATAACAAGACCATGTCAGCATGTGCTTTTCTTGTTTGTTTCTAACAGGGACGAAGAGAAGATGCCCTTTTGAAGGTATCGAACCACCTTCCAAGAAAAGAACATTGAACTTGGAGGTAAGCTGGAAGAATGTTCTTTCTTTATTTGGTGTTTAACGTCGTTTTCAACCACGAAGGTTATATCGCGACGGGGAAAGGGGGGAGATGGGATAGAGCCACTTGTCAATTGTTTCTTGTTCACAATAAAGCACTAATCAAATTTGCTCCAGGGACTTGCAACGTAGTACAATATATTACCTTACTGGGAGAATGCAAGTTTCCAGTACAAAGGACTTAACATTTCTTACATACTGCTTGACTAAAATCTTTACAAAAATTGACTATATTCTATACAAGAAACACTTAACAAGGGTAAAAGGAGAAACAGAATCCGTTTGTCGCCTCTTACGACATGCTGAGGAGCATCGGGTAAATTCTTCCCCCTAACCCGCGGGGGAGATTAAATTGAACTGCAACTTAATTAACATTGTTTTTGATGGTACTAAGTTGATACTGGTAAAGAAATTTGTAACGATACATGTACAGATGAGATTCCTGTGTTGTGATTGCTGGGACTCTGTGTAGCCTTGCACAGGCTCCGTCAAAGTTAACTCTGTGCTACAACACGATAGGGTCATTCAAGGCTGACATTATTTGATAAAAAGATTGTATCGTGTCATACCCTTTTAACCCCGTAGGGTCATTCAAGGCTGACATTTGACAAAAGGATTGTATTGTGTTTACCCTTTCAACCCCGTAGGGTCATTCAAGGCTGATATTTGATAAAAGGATTGTATTGTGTTATACCCTTTCAACCCCGTAGGGTCATGCAAGGCTGACATTTGACAAGGATTTTATCGTGTTATACTCTTTCAACCCCCGTAGAGTCATTCAAGGCTGATATGAATTAAAGAACAGAAATGGCAGAATAAACAAAGCGCCCCAGCGAGTGCAATGGTGATCAGTCCACCACAGATTTGTGTTTGTTTGCTTAACGCCCAGCCGACCACGAAGGGCCATATCAGGGCGGTGCTGCTTTGACATTTAACGTGCGCCACACACAAGACAGAAGTCGCAGCACAGGCTTCATGTCTCACCCAGTCACATTATTCTGACACCGGACCAACCAGTCCTAGCACTAACCCCATAATGCCAGACGCCAGGCGGAGCAGCCACTAGATTGCCAATTTTAAAGTCTTAGGTATGACCCGGCCGGGGTTCGAACCCACGACCTCCCGATCACGGGGCGGACGCCTTACCACTAGGCCAACCGTGCCGGTAGTACACCACAGATCTGAGCAAGGTTGAAAGTTAGGAATGTAGCATAAGAGTGTGACACGTGGTTCATTCGTTATTACCTTATTACAAAAAGAAAAAGAGAACGGCACTGACGCTACCGGAAATAGAATGTATCAGTGAAATTCTACCATCAATTTAGTAATCGATGCGATGTAAATGATCCTAAAACGTACTGTTGTATGATCACGACATCGTTTAACATTTAGGATCAAATGGTGCCAATGTGTCCACAATGCACTAATCACAGACAACAGTTATACGCTTTACGTCATGTAACTCTCCAACTGACATTTTCTGCCAATTGAAACAAATGACTTTCGACGGAAAATTAACTCCAATATATAAATATTATGTATGATTTTTAATAATTACTTGCACTTTTTGAAAATAAAGCTTTTTCTACGATAAGGTGTTTACCCCCTAAATGTATAAGTCATCCGGTAGAAAAACCGGAAGTATCGTGTACTAAGCATATGTATATGTTTAAAAAGTTAATTGTGTTAATGTAGAACATCTTGCCCATGTATATGTTTAGGTTTTGAATACTTTAGGGGAAAAGCATAGCCATTATTCATTCATCTTCAACTAACACCCCTAATCTCAGGGCCCATTTTGTTAGTGGGGGTAGGGTTTCAATCAGTCAAAAATCACTTTCATTCAATATTTTCTGCCATTTCAAATACATACACGTAATTGCACAATTTCTTGAATTTTAAGCTGCTTTAACTGACTATACCAAGAAAACCTGAACTTTTTGTAGAATTAGTTTTTTGTCCATGATTTATGTTTAAAAATGTCAATTCTTACGACAAAAAATGCTAACGGTTGCCTCACCAGACGACACGTACCTACGACGTGACTCATCTCTCCCAATTAAAATGCATATATTTCGAAATAAGAAGAATCATAACATATTTCACTGTAAAGTGTCTCACTCTAATACCTTCTGGGTTCATGGTGTATTTGGTTAAATGAATTGCAGATAAGGTTTTTTGAAAATGACAACTATACATATATTTTATCAAAACTGAAACTGGTGGAGTGAAAAACAGACCTGTTTTGAAGAAGTCGTACTAAAATCATTTATGGGCTTGAACTTCACAGTTTGCGTGTTATCTTTTAAAGAAAAACCGTTTTCATCATTAACAATGACCTAATTTACATATATACATATCGGTCGGTTTGTTTGTTTGTTTGCTTAACGCCCAGCCGACCACGAAGGGCCATATCAGGGCGGCATCGGTCGGTCATAGTCGCGTTTTTTTTAGAGAGGTAGTGTACAAAATTGTACGTTTAAATTACATGTCCATTATTTTAGTCATATACCAATCAATAGGTAAATGCGCATACTTTTATTGAACGTTACTTTCACTTTAAGATCGCTTCTAACATTTAGTATAATTTCTGACAAATGCACGCTATGTAATAAATTGATAATATTATGGACGCCATGTGGTAAAACCGGAAGTTGATTTATTTTGCGATAGCAAAATCCTTTTACAATGATCACTTTCCTTTTATATTGAGCTGATCTTTAACGTTATGGGTAAAAATCTAACAGATTGAACCAAATTATCCTTTTTCAAGCCTGTGTATGTGTAAACTCTTTTTTGTTTCGACCCGGTTCGGTTTTCGGAGTTGATTCAGAACCATCCATTATGTATCTTATATGACTGTTGTTTTCCTCGGTAAATTAAAAATTGTTGATGTAAAATAATTCTAGCTGTGAGAATAAACAATTTTCAAGATGTTTTTGATTGCGGTTTCAACCAGGCGTTCAGTTAGCTATACATATCGATTGAGAAAACGGCATTTTCTGTTTTGTCGTCCGCCTGTTATACAGATGTTGTTAAAAATAAAACTGTATACGAATTAGGCATTTTACTTGCTGTCTGATCGCAACAATCTTTAGCTTTCGTTTAAGGTATAATTTGCTTATATCCGTATGCAGTCAAGTGGTACATGACGTTTTTTTGTAACCTACCCCCTGCGTCATGGCTGCATTTTTGCAGAATATGGGTCATGTTACAAAAACGCTTCTCATTCTTAGGTGGTTGGGTTTAGCCATTTGTCGTTTACCGAACTGTGGCTGCAAATAAAACGAACTTTCCAAAAAACATAATATCTAATGTGACCACCAAAAGTAACCTTTTCACTATGGGGCGGGGATATAGCTCAGTTGGTAGCGCGCTGGATTTGTATTCAGTTGGACGCTGTCAGCGTGAGTTCGATCCCAGGTTCGGCGGAAATTTAATTCAGAGTCAACTTTGTGTGCAGACTCTCTTCGGTGTCCGAACCCTCCCCCCGTGTACACTACATTGGGTGTGCACGTTAAAGATCCCACGATTGACAAAAGGGTCTTTCCTGGCAAAATTGCTTAGGCACAGTTAATAATTGTCTACCTATACCCGTGTGACTTGGAATAATAGGCCGCGAAAGGTAAATATGCGCCGAAATGGCTGCAATCTACTGGCCGTATAAAATTTCATCTCACACGGCATCACTGCAGAGCGCCTAGAACTGTACCCACGGAATATGCGCGATATAAGCCTCATTGATTGATTGACTATAGCCAACCAGGTGACTAACTAGATATGGTAGTAAATTGCTGATGTTTGTTTCTAGAACCCACAGGACCAGATATTGTAGTAAATTGCTGATGTTTGTTTCTAGAACCCACAGGACCAGATATGGTAGTAAATTGCTGATGTTTGTTTCTAGAACCCACAGGACCAGATATTGTAGTAAATTGCTGATGTTTGTTTCTAGAACCCACAGGACCAGATATGGTAGTAAATTGCTAATGTTTGTTTCTAGAACCGACGGGACCAGATATGGTAGTAAATTGCTGATGTTTGTTTCTAGAACCCACAGGACCAGATATGGTAGTAAATTGCTAATGTTTGTTTCTAGAACCCACAGGACCAGATATGGTAGTAAATTGCTGATGTTTGTTTTTAGAACCCACAGGACCAGATATGGTAGTAAATTGCTGATGTTTGTTTCTAGAACCCACAGCACCAGATATGGTAGTAAATTGCTGATGTGTCTCTAGAACCCACAGGGTTATGTGAGACCTATTCATTGTTGATATGATAAGATGCAACCCAAATTGTCTGATGCCTTCAAATTGACAAAAAGTACCTGATATGTGTTTTTTAATGGTTGCTGTTTCTTTGTCTCTTGAATCCAGTAGGTCAAGTGAGACCGATTTATTGTTGAGATTATTTGATGAGAAGATGCAACCAGTATTTATGAAGCCAAAAGACAAAAGACAGACACATTTGTTTTTTGCTGATTAATATGTGACCCTCCACCACGAAATGAGCCGCATGTCACCTCGCGCGGTTCTGCACTAGGCTTAATATAAGTCCGGGGAGTGTCTGGTAACAGTGTGAGGGTCACCTTAGTCACAGGCTTATAACTCAAACAGTTTTCGCTCTTTGCTAAAACGGTTTTCACCACTGGATAGAGCATAAAAAAACTCTTTAAGAAAATGTACAAATATGAAAATCATGAAAAGGTGACGTGCGACCCATTCCGTGGTGGAGGGTCACATATGTATATATGTATGTTGTCTCTTGAACCCAGAGGGTTATGTGAGACCAATTCCTTGTTAATTTTAATTGATAAGAAGAGATGCAACCCAAACTGTTGGCGGCCTTCAAATTGACAAAAATGACCAGATGTGCTATTTGTGTTTAAAGTTGTTTTTTGTGTAACCGAGTGCCGAAACACTACGATCACCTCGGGAAGCGAAGTGCAATCAAACAGGATTGAAAATGTTAGGGCTAATTTCTTAGCCCTATAAAAACTGTTATGCAAACCCGAAGGTTTCCATGAACATACAGACAATCGGAAACCACCAGACCCCATCACAAACAGAATTCCACAACTCACCGGTGTTGACTTAAAGGCCAACAACTCGGGTGCAGAGTCTGCTGTGAAAGGAGCGGTAGCCTCCCCTGTCACATTTTTTTTGTCTCTTAAACCCAGGAGGTCATGTAAGAAAATTTCATTGTTGAGTTGATTTGATTAAAAAAAAAATAATAAAAAATAAAAAATAAATAAATCCCTGCGCTTAGAACTGTACCCACGGAATACGCGCGATATAAGCCTCATATTGATTGATTGATTGATTGATAAGAGAAGATGCAATCCTCTCTGTTGACAGCCATATAATGTGACAAAAATGAACAGATTCATTTGTTTATTGTACATTCTTGTCTTTTTAACCCAGAAGGTCATGTAAGACAATTTCATTGTTGAGTTGATTTGATAAGAGAAGATGTAATCCTCTCTGTTGACAGCCATATAATGTGACAAAGATGAATAGATTCATTTGTTTATTGTACATTCTTGTCTTTTTAACCCAGAAGGTCATGTAAGACAATTTCATTGTTGAGTTGATTTGATAAGAGAAGATGTAATCCTCTCTGTTGACAGCCATATAATGTGACAAAGATGAATAGATTCATTTGTTTATTGTACATTCTTGTCTTTTTAACCCAGAAGGTCATGTAAGACAATTTCATTGTTGAGTTGATTTGATAAGAGAAGATGCAACCAATATTCATCACGGCCTTGAATTTGATAAAGACGACCAGATATGATTGTTAATTGTTGTTTCTTGTTTCCTTAACCCAAGGGGTCATATAAGACTAATTCATTGTTGATAGTATTTGATCAGAGAAGATGAAACCAAGTCTTCATACTAGTATATGACAGAGACAACCAGAAATGTTTGTCTATTTTTTTGTTTGTTTTTTTTTTTGGGGGGGGGGGGTATTTTTATGTTATTGTTTCTGTTGTTATTTTGCCTCTGGAACCCAAGGGGTCATTTGAGACGCATTCAATGTTGATTTTATTAGCTAACAGAAGTTACGTTGTGCATCGTCTGACATGTGAAAAACGACGGTGATCAGATGTTTAAAGTTTTTGTTTACTGTTGCATGATATTTCTGGATCATGGGAGACAGGCTCATTGTGGATTGTATTTTTTACACACGATTGCACGGCACAGTTTCGACAGCTTCCACATTGTCAGAGAAGATGGATGACATTACAACCTGCTACTTGAAGGACAGGAAATCTTGCTATTCCAAGGAAATGATATCCTACAACTCCAGGGAAATGAAATCCTGCATCTCCATGGAAATGAAATCCTGCAACTCCAAAGAAATGAAATCCTGCAACTCCAAAGAAATGAAATCCTGCAACTCCAAAGAAATGAAATCCTGCAACTCCAAAGAACAGGAATCCTGCAACTCCAAAGAACAGAAATTCTGCAACTCCAAAGAACAGAAATCCTGCAACTCCAAAGAACAAAGATCCTGCAACTCCAAAGAACAGAAATCCTGCAAATTTTTGTTTGTTTGTTTGCTTAACGCCCAGCCGACCACGAAGAGCCATATCAGGGCGGTGCTGCTTTGACATTTAACGTGCGCCACACACAAGACAGAAGTCGCAGCACAGGCTTCATGTCTCACCCAGTCACATTATTCTGACACCGGACCAACCAGTCCTAGCACTAACCCCATAATGCCAGACGCCAGGCGGAGCAGCCACTAGATTGCCAATTTTAAAGTCTTAGGTATGACCCGGCAGCGGTTCGAACCCACGACCTCCCGATCACGGGGTGGACGCCTTACCACTAGGCCAAGAGGGGTTTCACGGTGGGCAGTATACACAGTCTGGGTGATGTGGGTCGTGTACGACCCAATTACTTTTAAAGAAGGATTCAATGTAAAAATATGGGTCGTACACGACTCGTCGCGATATAACCTTCGTGGTTGAAAACGACGTTAAACACCAAATAAAGAAAGAAAGAAAGTCGTACACGACCCATGCCATCGGAACAGGGATACACTTTTTACGGCTTCTAGAAAATTCCTTCTTTTATTCCATATAGGTCCTCCATGACCGACATCATCCGGACTGCCCAGTTCACATTGAGCCATTGTTTATCAGGTGAAGTATTAAAGCTGTCATCTATCCATGGGCTAAGAGTCAGAAAAGAAAGGGGTGAGAGAATTATGTACAGCGAAGTCGGCCTGAAACTTCATCTACACTGTACACCTGACCTTGACAGCTTCATTCAACGCTTGAGCTTTGCGCTGTTTGCTCTCTCGATGCTGAGAATACTTTATTTTCAAGAAGAGTTGAGAGGGGTGCATGGGAAAAAATCTCGTTGTGCCATGTGATTACTGCCATGTCTCTATTTATTACAACGTGCAAATAACGTCACGTAAATCAAGGCGAAAATACTACATTTAGTCTGTGAACCACATTTAGTTGAACTCACGGCATTAAATTTGTTCACCACTAAAATACAGCGTCATCAATCTCAGTGGCAAGGATGCTTTGTTTGTGGGTGTTGAGGGTTTGCAGGGTCTCCTCCAGCAGGTTTTGAGAACTGCCTTTAATTTGGTCCGCCACTGGGTTGTCTTACTTGCTGGTGACCTTCCAGTTCATCTCCACTTGCGCCACCCAAGCGGTCATGGTGATGTATTTGGATACCCCCCAAAGCATGTACCATTCTCTCCAAGACGTCACATGCAAAAAAACAGCAAGTTTCACTCATGAGTACTTTTCCATTTCTCAGCAAATAAAGCTAAAGTTTGAATGAAAAAGGTCAAGTTACAACTAAGCGCTTTTAGGAAATGGTTTTCAGCTTGAAACACAATTTAAAAAGAAACACAAACATAAAACACACAATATATACACACACATAGAAAAACACACACACATATCACAGATTCTGGATCATACATTCAATCGTATATTCATGCGTACACTCAAGAATGTAACAGCTTACTGTCCCATGGAAAGTGAGAAACAATTTAATTACCATAAATCTTGAGTTGCCAAGGTAAATGAGTTTCCAAGCAGGCAGATTTAGCACCACTCCAAGATGTCTCCCATTCATGCAACACAAGAACATTTTCACATTTCTTAGCTTAAGTCTCAAGTTTGAATACAGTTATAACTTTGATTGACACCTAGAACCCCATCATCCCATGTGAAATGTTTACAAAGAGAAAAATGTTGTCCAAATAGTTTTATCAGAAAAAAAACTTCCCATAACTCTAAATCAAGCACGATTTTACACACAAAATAACCAAGATTCTTAATAAATTCACTTTTAACAAATTCATATGGGCTTATACCGTCCATGAAACAAATCACGCTTTATTTTGGTTACCCACTTTTAGCAACCTGTAGCAAGCCATAGGTGATCAAACACACTGCTTATGGCGTTTGTTCTTCACAGAAATGAGTTTTTTACACTTTCAGATCAGATGTACTCGTTTCATAGTTATGTAAGTGTACAAAGACTCTACCTTGAGGTATTTGATGCGGTGTGGAATCCCCTTGCTCAGCTTGACGATGCTTTGTTTGTGGGTGTTGAGGGTTTACAGGGTCTCCTCCAGCAGGTTTTGAGAACTGCCTTTGGTCCACCACAGGGTTGTCTTGCTGGTGACGTACCTTCCAGTTCATCTTCACTTGCGCCACCCCTGCGTTTAGCTACTGAAGCAAATAATAATAACAATATAATGATACTAGTTCAAATGAACACTTATTAATCCTCCTTCCCACAAGAGCTCACAGCGATACATAGCAAAAAGAAACAAGTCGCATAAGGCGAAAATACAACATTTAGTCAAGTAGCTGTCGAACTCACATAATGAAACTGAACGCAATGCCATTTTTCAGCAAGACCGTATACTCGTAGCATCGTCAGTCCACCGCTCATGGCAAAGGCAGTGAAATTGACAAGAAGAGCGGGGTAGTAGATGCGCTAAGAAGGATAGCACGCTTTTCTGTACCTCTCTTTGTTTTAACTTACTGAGCGTGTTTTGAATCCAAACATATCATATGTATATGTTTTTTGGAATCAGGAACCGACAAGGAATAAGATGAAAGTGTTTTTAAATTGATTTCGAAAAAAATATTTGATAATAATTTTTATATATTTAATTTTCAGAGCTTGTTTTTAATCCAAATATAACATATGTATATGTTTCTGGAATCAGCAAATGATGGAGAATAAGATGAACGTAAATTTTGATAGTTTTATAAAAAAAAAATTTTTTTTAACAATGTTCAGATTTTTAATGACGAAAGTCATTAATTAAATTTTAAGCCACCAAGCTGAAATGCAATACCGAAGTCCGGGCTTCGTCGAACATTACTTGACCAAAATTTCAACCAATTTGGTTAAAAAATTAGGGCGTGACAGTGCCGCCTCAACTTTCACGAAAAGCCGGATATGACGTCATCGAAGACATTTATCAAAAAAATTAAAAAAACGTATCCAGGAACTCTCATGTCAAATTTCATAAAGATCGGTCCAGTAGTTTCGTCTGAATCGCTCTACACGCACGCACACACACACACACACACACATACACCACGACCCTCGTCTGGATTCCCCCCTCGATGTTAAAACATTTAGTCATAACTTGACTAAATGTAAAAACACGCACACACATATATATTATATTCAGTCCAGGAGGGGGGAGAGAGATATCTAAGACAGAGATAGAGGGAGTGACCGAGGAAGAGTGAGACAGAGAGGGAGGGGGAGAGAAAGAGGGAGGGAGGGAGGGAGAGAGAGAGGGATGGAGAAAAACAGAGAGATTGAGACAGACGGAAAGAGTGTGTACTGCATGCATTCTCTTGTGTCTTTGTCTTTGTGTACGTGATTCTCTTTGTGTCTAAATTGCAGGTGTTATGAATGCCACTATCTCCAAAAGCTTGCAAATGGTCAAGAAATAATGTACCTTCTGTGGCACCCTTCTCTCCAAGATGTCACACATTGATGTTGATGTTGATGTGTCAGGATTCTTTCAGTAGCCCCATTCTCTCCAAGTTGTCACACATTGATGTTGATGTATCAGGATTCTTTCAGTGGCCCCATTCTCTCCAAGATGTCACACATTGATGTTGAGTTATCAGGATTCGTTCAGTGGCCCCATTCTCTCCAAGATGCCACACATTGATGTTGATGTGTCAGGATTCTTTCAGTGGCCCCATTCTCTCCAAGATGTCACACATTGATGTTGAGTTATCAGGATTCGTTCAGTGGCCCCATTCTCTCCAAGATGCCACACATTGATGTTGATGTGTCAGGATTCTTTCAGTGGCCCCATTCTCTCCAAGATGTCACACATTGATGAGGTATCAGGATTCTTTCAGTAGCCCCATTCTCTCCAAGATGTCACACAGTGATGTTGAGGTATCAGGATTCTTTCAGTGGCCCCATTCTCTCCAAGATGCCACACATTGATGTTGATGATGTATCAGGATTCGTTCAGTAGCCCCATTCTCTCCAAGATGTCACACATTGATGTTGATGTTGATGTATCAGGATTCTTTCAGTGGCCCCATTCTCTCCAAGATGTCACACATTGATGTTGATGTTGATGTATCAGGATTCTTTCAGTGGCCCCATTCTCTCCAAGATGTCACACATTGATGTTGATGTATCAGGATTCTTTCAGTGGCCCCATTCTCTCCAAGATGTCACACATTGATGTTGAGTTATCAGGATTCGTTCAGTGGCCCCATTCTCTCCAAGATGCCACACATTGATGTTGATGTGTCAGGATTCTTTCAGTGGCCCCATTCTCTCCAAGATGTCACACATTGATGTTGAGGTATCAGGATTCTTTCAGTAGCCCCATTCTCTCCAAGATGTCACACATTGATGTTGAGGTATCAGGATTCTTTCAGTGGCCCCATTCTCTCCAAGATGTCACACATTGATGTTGAGTTATCAAGATTCTTTCAGTGGCCCTATTCTCTCCAAGATGTCACACATTGATGTTGAGTTATCAAGATTCTTTCAGTGGCCCCATTCTCTCCAAGATGTCACACATTGATGTTGATGTATCAGGATTCGTTCAGTGGCCCCATTCTCTTCAAGATGTCACACATTGATGTTGATGTGCCAGGATTCGTTCAGTGGCCCCATTCTCTCCAAGATGTCACACATTGATGTTGATGTTGATGTGTCAGGATTCTTTCAGTGGCCCCATTCTCTCCAAGATGTCACACATTGATGTTGATGTATCAGGTATCTTTCAGTGGCCCCATTCTCTCCAAGATGTCACACATTGATGTTGAGTTATCAGGATTCGTTCAGTGGCCCCATTCTCTCCAAGATGTCACACATTGATGTTGATGTATCAGGATTCTTTCAGTGGCCCCATTCTCTCCAAGATGTCACACATTGATGTTGATGTTGATGTATCAGGATTCTTTCAGTGGCCCCATTCTCTCCAAGATGTCACACATTGATGTTGATGTGTCAGGATTCTTTCAGTGGCCCCATTCTCTCCAAGATGTCACACATTGATGTTGATGTATCAGGATTCTTTCAGTGGCCCCATTCTCTCCAAGATGTCACACATTGATGTTGAGGTATCAGGATTCTTTCAGTGGCCCCATTCTCTCCAAGATGTCACACATTGATGTTGAGGTATCAGGATTCTTTCAGTGGCCCCATTCTCTCCAAGATGTCACACATTGATGTTGATGTATCAGGATTCTTTCAGTGGCCCCGTTTTCTCCAAGATGTCACACATTGATGTTGAGGTATCAGGATTCTTTCAGTGGCCCCATTCTCTCCAAGATGTCACACATTGATGTTGATGTGTCAGGATTCTTTCAGTGGCCCCGTTTTCTCCAAGATGTCACACATTGATGTTGAGGTATCAGGATTCTTTCAGTGGCGCCATTCTCTCCAAGATGTCACACATTGATGTTGAGGTATCAGGATTCTTTCAGTGGCCCCATTCTCTCCAAGATGTCACACATTGATGTTGAGGTATCAGGATTCTTTCAGTGGCCCCATTCTCTCCAAGATGTCACACATTGATGTTGAGGTATCAGGATTCTTTCAGTGGCCCCATTCTCTCCAAGATGTCACACATTCATGTTGATGAATCAGGATTCTTTCAGTGGCCCCATTCTCTCCAAGATGTCACACATTGATGTTGAGGTATCAGGATTCTTTCAGTGGCCCCATTCTCTCCAAGATGTCACACATTGATGTTGAGGTATCAGGATTCGTTTAGTGGCCCCATTCTCTCCAAGATGTCACACATCGATGCATGTTGATGTATTCTTTCTTTATTTGGTGTTTAACGTCGTTTTCAACCACGAAGGTTATATCGCGACGAGGGAAAGGGGGGAGATGGAATAGGGGAAAGGGGGGGGGGGAGATGGGATAGAGCCACTTGTTAAGTGTTTCTTGTTCACAAAATCACTAATAAAAAAATTGCTCCAGGGGCTTGCAACGTAGTACAATATATGACCTTACTGGGAGAATGCAAGTTTCCAGTACAAAGGACTAAACATTTCTTACATACTGCTTGACTAAAATCTTTACAAACATTATGTTGTTCAGGTCACTATGCGCAATCATCACACGAAAACTTAACCTCCTCAAAAAAATATTCCTGACGTTGTTCTGAACAAGATAACAAAATAAATTGCATTAGGTAGATTTGAAGGGCCCTTATTCCCTCATCCACCCCTCGAAAACTTCATTACATCCCCTCTTGGTGTTGTTCTAAAGAAGACACCGGGTACATTCCAGATGATTCACAATTTGTCTTTCCCTAGTGGACAGCCCGTTAATGACGGTATTCCAACAGAGCTCGCTCGCGTACAATACCAGACCGTTGATGATGCCTTAGTCAAAATCAAACAAGTAGGTCAAGGAACTCTTCTCGCTAAAACTGACATTGAAGATGCATTTCGAATAATACCCATACGTTCTGAACAATACCATCTCCTCCCAGCATGAGATGGCAAGTGCAGTTTTATTTTGATAAGTGTCTTACTTCCGATGGGTCTGCGTACCTCTTGCCAAATTTGTGATGAGCTTCTAGCTCAGCCCTTCACTGGATATGCAACAATTCCTTGAATATCAAACATGTCGTGCACCTCATTGATGACTTTATTTTTACAGGTAAATCCCTCTCCAACTGCCAAGAATATCTTATCTATCTCAGAACAAAGCGAAATGAAACGGTTGTCTCCATCAGACTGCATCAAATCAGTTCTTTTGGGTAAATAGTTTACATAGCATCAAACTGCATCAAATCAGTCTTTTGGGGTCATAGTTCACTAAGCATCAGACGACTGCATCAAATCAGTTCTTTGGGAGAAATAGTTCACTTAGCATAAGACGACAGCATCAAATCAGTTCTTTGGGGTAAATAGTTTACATAGCATCAAACTGCATCAAATCAGTTATTTTGGGGTCATAGTTCACTAAGCATCAGACGACGTCCTGCATCAAATCAGTTCTTTTGGGGAAATAGTTCACTTAGCATCAGACGACTGCATCTGTTCTAATGATGCCTTTGTATTAGTTTGGTTAGTTAGTTAGTTAGGTTGTTAGTGTGTTAGTAGTTAGTTTGTTTGTTAGTTAGGTTTTTAGTGTGTTAGTAGTTAGTTGGTTAGTTAGTTAGGTTGTTAGTATGTTAGTAGTTAGTTGGTTAGTTAGGTTATTAGTTAGTTGGTTAGTTGGTTAGTACGTTAGGTTGTTAGTTTGTTAGGTTGTTCGCGTGTTAGTGCGATAGTTAGTTACCTATTTATTTAGTGAATGGGGGATTGTTGGCTGGTTATAGTTGATTGAACAGAGCTAGTTTGTGACACAGTACATGGAGGTTGTACCGACATCAAGATAGGATGAGCATGCAGAGTTTGTGACACACGTACAGTACATGGAGGTTGTACTGACATCAAGATAGGATGAGCATGCACAGTTTGTGACACAGTACATGGAGGTTGTACTAACATCAAGATAGGATGAGCATGCACAGTTTGTGACACAGTACATGGAGGTTGTGCTGACATCAAGATAGGATGAGCATGCACAGTTTGTGACACAGTACATGGAGGTTGTACTAACATCAAGATAGGATGAGCATGCACAGTTTGTGACACAGTACATGGAGATTGTACTGACATCAAGATAGGATGAGCATGCAGAGTTTGTGACACAGTACATGGAGGTTGTACCAATATCAAGATAGGATGAGCATGCAGAGTTTGTGACACAGTACATGGAGGTTGTACTGACATCAAGATAGGATGAGCATGCAGAGTTTGTGACACAGTACAGGAAGGTTGTACTAATATCAAGATATGCTGAGCATTGCAGAGTTTGTGACACAGGACATGGAGGTTGTACTGACATCAAGATAGGATGAGCATGAGCATGAGCATGAGCCAGAGATGGGAACAGAAAACTCTTTAAGGCTTTTAAAGAGTTTACTATGGAGGCCCAATTTCAAAGTGATAAGGTAGTTTTAAAAGTTAGGGGAGACCGGGGCTAGTCCGCCCCCTGGGCACATCCGTCTTTGTCTATTCTTACGTTTGCCACCTTTTAGTCATTCACACCTTGTGGGAGTGGTGTCCCTTCTTCCCGCCATATCCTGCAGAAGTTCAGAGGTTGCGCGCCCATATATCAGATCACAAAAAGTGTTTTTCTTCATTTTTGTAACATGAATGCATAGGAGTTGACTTTGGTTTTGATGCATTACCTCTGAGAACAAATACTTAGTCTTGGTGTCGAGTGAAAGTGCGTTAATTAAGGTCGAGTTCTGACGAAAGTTTTGCTTCTTCCTTCCCATGTTGGGCTCGTTATCTGACACTAGAGTTGCCTGCCCGTGCATGGGCAAGTCCGCCTATTTGTCATGGGGCATGTTCGCCGTGAGCAGTATGTGCAACAAATGTTCATGCGCACTTAAAAACTGTCTGCACATTGATATCAGCTACACATTTGTCTTGATATAAAATAAAAAAAATCAGTCTTCTAGTTCATCAAACTCGCCAGTTATGCTACCAAAAGCAAAAAAGTAGCATAAAAGTAGGCGGATTCGCCCCGGTCTCCCCTAACGTAATTTTGTGTTACATTCTTTCGTATTTTGTCATGGACATTTTTGAACCTAAATATTGAAGGGAATTAAAAAAGCTTTCCCACTAAAGCTTGCCCACTACTAGTCTTGTACCTACTATGGGATGAGAGCGGCGGACTTGCCCCACCCTGTAGGCGGACTTACCTCGACTTGGGGCAAGTTCGCCTACGTTAGGGTAGGTCTACTTAAAGCAGTATGTACAACAAATGTTCATGCGCACATAAAAACTGTCTGCACATTGATATCAGCTACACATTTGTCTTGATGTAAAATAAAGAATCAGTCTTCTAGTTCATCAAACTCGCCAGTTATGCTACCAAAAGCATAAAAGTAGGCGGACTAGCCCCGGTCTCCCCTACCTTTTCTGTTAGTTCAATGTTTGCTTTATCAGAAAAAAATGAAATGAAATGTGCTTGTCACACAAAATCTTAGGATAATGACTGAAGTTTGAGCATAGGTATCAGGTTTTTTCAGGCAAACACTACTGAAGAAATTGTGATATTGTATTGTGAAAATGTAAACAAAATAACAATCAGATGATCACAAACTGAAGAAGAGAAATAGGAAAGCAAAATAGAACATCAAACATAGTGATTTGAATTCGAAAACAACACCTTTGGTATCCATTTTTGAAGCTCAATTTGAAGCATGGAACACAGACAAACATAGATTAAAAGTGTTAAAGTGATTACAGTGTTCAGAACAAGTGTTAGATACCAAGTTGAGTTATCCCTCTTCACCAATTTTAAAAGAAATACACATCTTGTCGCGCAAAATTTTGAACTGTGATGCTTTACTACCCCCACCCCCTACCCATTTTTCAGAAAAGAGAGCATATTATCTTCCAAATAGACAAGCAATGTAGTCAGATGATCAAAAACGTAAGAAGAGAGAGGGAAGCAAAATAGAACATCCAACATAGTGAGTTTACTGGTGAATTCAGAAATAACACCTATAAACCCATTTTTGAAGACAAAATAAAAATGTACCGAGCATGGCAAGGCGCGAACCGGCGACCCCATGGTCTCCAGCGCACTTCACTAACGACTGAGCTAAGAAGACAATCTGACTGTTGTGTGAAAAATAGGAAAGTCTATTTTGTTGTATACTCTATAGACTTTCCTATTTTTCACACAACAGTTGTATACTCTAGGGCGGGGATGTAGCTCAGTCGGTAGCGCGCTGGATTTGTATCCAGTTGGCCGCTGTCAGTGTGAGTTCGTCCTCACGTTCGGCGAGATTTATTTCTCAGAGTCAACTTTGTGTGCAGACTCTCCTCGGTGTCCAAACACCCCCGTGTGTACACGCAAGCACAAGACCAAGTGCGCACGAAAAAGATCCTGTAATCCATGTCCGAGTTCGGTGGGCTATAGAAACACGAAAATACCCAGCATGCTTCCTCCAAAAACGGCGTATGGCTGCCTAAATGGCGGGGTAAAATCCACTCGTGCAAAAAAAACCACACGAGTGTACGTGGGAGTTTCAGCCCACGAACGAAGAAGAAGAAGAAGTTGTTTACTCTGTCCCGTAAATGCAGGTTTTAGATATTGTTTTAAATTGAACTAATAAAAAATGTCAGAATTTTACAACTTCTGGCGTTTCCGAATGTTTATTTCATTATTTTGCATAATGGATATATATGGCTCATGCGTGGATTACCTGTTACGTCACACAAAGCGTTCTATATCCGATAAGGGAGGCTACCCCCAACGTAGTCGCAGAAGTATCTTACAGCCTTAAATGTCTGTAAATGAAATGGGGGCTTGGGAGCCGGTTAAGACCCCAGTAGGGTCCAGGGGCAAAGTCCCTGGTTGGGGTCAGGGGTCAGCGCCCCCTGAAGCTGAAGCTTTTTTTGCAATTTGCAGTCAAAAGTCAAAATCTAGAACCAGAAAAATATACCTTCCGGCCAGCTCTTAGATTCCAAAACAGTATTTTTCTCCAGCAAAACTGATTCGCGTTTAGTCCTGAGCCTACTAACAATACAACAATTCCAGCACTACATGGAACAAAGAAGGAAACCCACGTGATACCTAAAGCGAATTTGATTGGTCGAGACTTCGCGTGTCTTTTGTGTCGTCTGCACGAAAAAGCATGGATTTAGAGAAGGCAATTGACGAAAAATCATGGATTTAGAGAAGGCAATTGAACGGGACGGTTCATTTCCATCAAAGTTCTAGCATAACCTTCAAGTTCAGTCCATTTTAGTGGTATAAACACGCAGGTACTATGCCAATGCAAGGGAGGTAAACCTTTTGCTTTGGCAGGGAGCCGCACTGCTCCCGAATGTTTTGTATTTGGGGAACATGATTTTGTTTCCTTCCCAGATGAGAATGCAGCCAAGTATCAACAGCTGCAAGCCAATTTTTGGACAGATGGGGTTCACCTTGCACCCTCAGATCAGTTCAGAATGTATACATTCCTCAATAGGCTGTCACTCACAGTGAAAGCTCCCCCCCCCCCCCCCCATGTCGTTGAGGGCAATGAGGATGCCGAGTTCCTTCTCAAGTTCACCTTCAAATGTTGAGTTCATCCGCACCTTCAAATGTTGAGTTCATCCGCACCTTCAAAAGTTCATCCACACCTTGGTGGGGTTATTCGCACTTTGGTGAGTACATCCACACCTTGAGTACAGAAATGGCTGGCTGACATTCAGCTTCACACCTTGATAAGTTCACCCACAGCGCTGAGTCCCTCAAAGAAGTTTTGCACACCGGTCAGCTGAGCTTGGAACAGAGAGGTCACTGTGTCCCACAACCGCCTGCAGCCCACGCCAGTAGCAGCACCACCTTGACCAGTTGTTGTAGCACAGTCTTTTTTCGTTTGTCCTCATTGTTTTTGTGTGAGGATGCTTGTATCTGAAGAAAGTCAATCAAATTTTGAGTTCATCCGCACCTTGATAAATTCCTCCGCACCTTGCTGAGTTCATTCGCACTTTGGTGAGTCCATCCACACCTTCAGTACAGAAGTGGCTAGCTGACATTCAGCTTCATACCTTGATAAGTTCATCCACAGCGCCGAGTCCGCCGAGTCCGTCAAAGAAGTGTTGCACAACGGTCAGCTGAGCTTTGAACAGTGAGGTCACTGTGTCCCACACCCCGAGTACATCACACCCACCAGCAGCACCACCTTGACCAGTTTTTGTAGCATGGAGTTAACCATGACGGTGTCCTGGTAAAAAAACAATTCAATAATGCACAGGCATTTCACTCTGTAATGTTGATACTAGTAGGACATTCAGTTTAATGGATATTTTTTGTGTTCTTTCCTTTTGGGGAAATAGTTCACTTAGCATCAGACAACAGAATCAAATCAGTTCTTTTGGGGAATTACTGTTCACTTAGCATCAGACGACTGCATCAAATCAGTTCTTTTGGGGAAATAGTTCACTTAGCATCAGAGGACTGCATCAAATCAGTTCTTTGGGGTATATAGTTCACTTAGCATCAGACGACAGCATCAAATCAGTTCTGTTTGGGTAAAAGTTCACTTGACATCAGACGACTGCATTAAATCAGTTCTTTTGGGGTAATAGTTTACTTAGCATCAGACGACTGAATCAAATCAGTTCTTTTGGGGTAATAGTTCACTAAGCATCAGACGACTGAATCAAATCAGTTCTTTTGGGGTAATAGTTCACTTAGCATCAGACGACTGAATCAAATCAGTTCTTTTGGGGTAAAAGTTCACTTGTCATCAGACGACTGCATTAAATCAGTTCTTTTGGGGTAATAGTTCACTTAGCATCAGACGACTGAATCAAATCAGTTCTTTTGGGGTAAAAGTTCACTTGGCATCAGACGACTGCATAAAATCAGTTCTTTTGGGGCCGGGGAAATAGTTTATTAATTATCATCAGACGATTGCCTCTGTTCTAAAGATGACTTTGTATTAGTTTGGTTAGTTGGTTAAGTTGGTTTGTTAGTTAGGCTGTTAGTGTGTTAGTAGTTAGTTAGTTGGTTAGTTGGTTTATTCGTTTGTTAGTAAGGTTGTTAGTGTGTTAGTAGTTAGTTAGTTGGTTAGTTAGGTTGTTAGTGTGTTAGTAGTTAGCTGGTTAGTTAGGTTGTTAGTTGGTTTGTTAGTTAGGTTGTTTGTGTGTTAGTGCGATAGTTAGTTAGTTAGTTACCTATTTATTAAGTAAATGGGGGATTGTTGGCTGGTTAGTTGATTGAACAGAGTTTGTGACACAGTACATGGAGGTTGTACTGACATCAAGATAGGATGAGCATGCACAGTTTGTGACACAGTACATGGAGGTTGTACTGACATCAAGATAGGATGAGCATGCACAGTTTGTGACACAGTACATGGAGGTTGTACTGACATCAAGATAGGATGATCATGCACAGTTTGTGACACAGTACATGGAGGTTGTACTGACATCAAGATAGGATGAGCATGCACAGTTTGTGACACAGTACATGGAGGTTGTACTGACATCAAGATAGGATGAGCATGCACAGTTTGTGACACAGTACATGGAGGTTGTACTGACATCAAGATAGGATGAGCATGCACAGTTTGTGACACGGTACATGGAGGTTGTACTGACATCAAGATAGGATGAGCATGCAGAGTTTGTGACACAGTACATGGAGGTTGTACTGACATCAAGATAGGATGAGCATGCACAGTTTGTGACAGAGTACATGGAGGTTGTACTGACATCAAGATAGGATGAACATGCACAGTTTGTGACACAGTACATGGAGGTTGTACTGACATCAAGATAGGATGAGCATGCATGCACAGTTTGTGACAGAGTACATGGAGGTCAAATGAAATGTACTGACATCAAGATAGGATGAGCATGCACAATTTGTGACACAGTACATGGAGGTTGTACTGACATCAAGATAGGATGAGCATGCACAGTTTGTGACACAGTACATGGAGGTTGTGCTGACATCAAGATATGATGAGCATGCACAGTTTGTGTGACACAGTACAGGAAGGTTTTACTGACATCAAGATAGGATGAGCATGCACAGTTTGTGACACAGTACATGGAGGTTGTGCTGACATCAAAATAGGATGAGCATGCACAGTTTGTGTGACACAGTACAGGAAGGTTGTACTGACATCAAGATAGGATGAGCATGCACAGTTTGTGACACAGTGCATGGAGGTTGTGCTGACATCAAGATAGGATGAGCATGCACAGTTTGTGTGACACAGAACAGGAAGGTTGTGCTGACATCAAGATAGGATGAGCATGAGCCAGAGATGGGAACAGAAAACTCTTTAAAGGTCTGTAAATGAAATGGGGGCCTGGGAGCCGGTTAAGACCCCAGTAAGGTCCAGGGGCAAAGTCCCTGGTTGGGGTAAGGGGTCAGCGCCCCCTCAGGGGCGGATCAGTTCATTTTATGGGGGAGGTTTCCAAAAGTATATTGTGAAGATATGGGCGTGAAGGCGCGAAGCGCCGAGCCGACGCGCAAAGCGCCTAGCTTGCTAGGGGGGTCCGGGGACATGCCCCCCCGAAAAGTGTTGAAAAAAAGGATGCAAAATGGTGCAATCTGGTGCATTCTGATGATGATCATTACCAGTTTCAGGCAGCAGATTTTGTCACTGAATAGTACCCCAAAAATTGAAACTCAATCTAGACACAGCCATCGTCGAACGCTGAAGAAGAAGAAGAAACTCAACCAAAGAAAATATTTATATTTTTTCGCTCGGGGGGGGGGGGGGGGGGCGGGGTACCGCAAACCCCAGAAACCCCCCCCCCCTCCCCTCGTCCGCCCCTGCCCCTGAAGCTGAAGCTTTTTTGCAATGTGCAGTCAAATGTCAAACTCTAGAACCAGAAAAATTTACATTCCGGCCGGCTCTTAGATTCCAAAACAGTATTTCTCTCCTGCAAAACTAATTCGCGTTTAGTCCTGAGCCTACTAACAATACAACAATTCCAGCACTACATGGAACAAAGAAGGAAACCCACGTGATACCTTAAGCGAATTTGATTGGTCGAGACTTCGCGTGTCTTTTGTGTCGTCTGCACGAAAAAGCATGGATTTAGAGAAGGCAATTGAACGGGACGGTTCATTTCCATCAAAGTTCTAGCATAACCTCCAAGTTCAATGCATTGTAGTGGTATAAACACTTGCTAAATACTTGTATGCAGTAATGTAGCGAATGATTTTGTAAATAAGGGTCTCAATTTTGAAATTCACAACAAAAGCGCACTTTCTTTAACGAATCTACGCGTTCAAATCACCGGTACTTTGTCAAATAAATTTGTGTGCACATGCTCAAATTTCCTCGAACTGGAAGTGACCACATAACTGTTAATCGGTGTAAATGGTGCGGCATCCCTAAATGGTTTGATTTGGGAATTTTCGGTCAGTCTTGGCTTCCCAAAGTGGCCTTTATAAGGGACTGGCACTTTGTCTCGGTGACCCGAACATTTTGAAGATGGCTAGCAGTACGGGAACGAGCCATGAGAATAATCTGCAAGATCAACAAAGGAAAAGCAGGCCGCGAACAGCAATCACATGTATACCCCTTAACATTTCTCCCCAGATTTAGACAATTCCTGCCGAAAGTTGGAAGATTCTCATGTCTGGTTTATATGTCACATTAAAGATGTTTCTTTTATTGATCAAATTTGAAAAAAAGGGAACCACTGACAAATGATGGTGTAGCTAACGCGTGTTTCTTTCAGGCCAGACTTGCTCGCGACAAGCCTCTTGTGGAGCTAGGAAGCAAGAGTTCAGTAAACGGCAAGCCAATCAGATTTTCTTTACACTCACTTGGCTAATGGTAGGCACATCGCAGCAAGTGCCCGGGAATGTCAAGGCTAGTAAGCTCATGGGAATCTTGGGTACTGGGACAAAGCGGCTAACCTAGACTAAGTCGCAGCATGCTAGCGGAAGGGTTGTGGGGCATTTACGCCACTCAACCAGCCAATGTTCACGCCACTCAACCAGCCAATGTTCACGCCACTCAACCAGCCTGCACACCTTGCTCCCCCCCCTCCCCCCGTCCTCTCTGACAAGCTCCCAAATGGCAAAGTCTGATAGAGGGCAATGAGGATGCCGAGTTCCTTCTCAAGGGAATGCTAACGTTACAAATTTAAGAATCAAAAAACAAAAATGGAAGGTATTTTGGAACGTTTAACTAATGGCAAAACTGAATTACTTTGCCAGCTTTTTTGCAATCGAGCTTCACGATTTTGAGATGAGTTTCTTTGTTTGCATTATGAGAGTTGTCTGTCTGTCTACAAAAGACCACTGAATTGACGTACTAGCAAATGTAACATTTTGTTTTGTCAATAATCAAACGTTCCAATTACCTACCATTATTGTTTTTTGATTTCCAAGGAAAGGAGCAAAACAGTTTTCAGCTTAACAACCACCCATCCATCCTCCCCTTCCCCCATGCAGGCATAGTGCAACCACCCCCCCCCCCCCCACCACCAAGTATCAGCAGCTGCAAGCGGAGTTCACCTTGCACCCTCAGATCAGTTCAGAATGTATACATTCCCCAGTAGGCTGTCACTCAAACTGGAAGCTCCCCCCTGCCCCCCCCCCCTCCTCTCTGACAAGCTTCCAAATGGCAAAGTCTGATAGAGGGCAATGAGGATGCCGAGTTCCTTCTAAAGTTCTCCTTCAAATAAATTTTGAGTTCTTCCGCACCTTCAAAAGTTTATCCACACCTTGGTGAGTTCATTCGCACTATGGTGAGTACATCCACACCTTGAGTACAGAAATGGCTGGCTGACATTCAGTTTCACACCTTGATAAGTTCATCCACAGCGTTGAGTCCCTCAAAGAAGTTTTACACACCGGTCAGCTGAACTTTGAACAGAGAGGTATAGTAATTCATCTGCACCTTGGTGAGTTCATTCGCACTTTGGTAAGTCCATCCACACCTTCAGTACAGTAAAGGCTAGCTGTAATAGCACCTGTAGGTCAACAAGTCAGCTGAGCTTTGAACGGAGAGGTCAGTGTCCAACACCGACTGCAGCAAGCGCCAGTACATCACACCCACCAGCAGCACCACCTTGACCAGTTGTTGTAGCACAGAGTCTTTTCTTCTTCTTTTTTTTTTTTATTTTTTTTTGACCTCAGTTGCATGCAGGCTGCTTCAACCCCTCCTTGTTTTCTTCTCTCTTTTTTCTTTCCTTTTTTTTTTCTTTTTCTTTTTTTTTTTCTTTTCTTTCTTTTTTTTCTTTTTTTTTTTCTTTTTTTTTTTTCATTTCTTTCTTTTTTTTCTTCTTTTTTTTTCCTTTTTTATTCTTTCTTTTTTTCTTGTAAATAGGCGGTGAGCATCCTTCTTCATTGGTCTTTTTTCTTCTTTTTTTAACTCCAACATAGAGGTATATTACACTCACGAGACATGGACATTTTCTCTTTACAATGGAAATATTCCTTATATTTACAAATCAAATTTTCTACTTAATATTTGAAACTCGAAAATTACGAACACTGATCCCTGACAAGTTGTCTTTCTAAAAATACTAATACACATTTTCCCAATTAATATTACGTGATTTACAAAATTTCTCATCTTTTTACAACAACTTGTGTCTTGATAGCCAAATATTATATCCTGTACCCTCAATCCAGCCTTTTCCTCTATCCAGTTTTCTATCTTCGTCCAAAACAACTTTACCGGTATGCACTCATAAAATAAATGTTCAACAAAATCAACTTCCGTCCAACAAATACAACATCTGTTATTCTCCCTGACTTGCATTTTACATAATAAAATATTTGTTGGATATATGTTATGTAAGATTTTCCATTGCAATTCTCTTAACCTCACTTCTTTGGAAACATGGGCAAGTGTCCAAATTTCCTTATCTACTTGTACACCAAACTTCCTCAACCAAAAATGATATACACAAGATTTTTCTACAGCAGTATCTACACTTTTCTTTTCTATCATTTTTCGTATTTGGCTTATTTTTACCATATACAGGCTACCATCAAACAATTGCTTATCCATCTGGACAATAATATGTTTATTTTCAATCCAATTAATCCATACTTTATGTAATGCGTTTATTAATGCCCAATAATCCAATAAAATATTTGCATCATTCTTTCCAATTTGTATATATACCTCTGCTGCTGACTTCAATCTCTTTTCTTCCACTATAAACAAATCACTTACTCGTTCAATCCCAGCATTTTTTCAATACAAATAAAACAACATTTTCCCTTTATACCGAATCAAATCATTACTCCACAAAATCTGTTTATAAAAATTGTTTACATCAATCTTATCATGTTCCATCCTATGCTTGTAACTCAAATGTGTCCACACTACCCTCTGCCAAAATGGGCTTCCAATCATTGTCAAATTCAATTCCTTACTCGGTTTAACATTCAAATCAAAACAACCATACCCTGAAACAACATGTCCCAGAAACCATAGTGGTATAAACGTCCAATTTGCTCCCTTCTTTTCATACAAACGTCCGACCCATTGTAAATAAAAAGACTCTTGCATCCTGTGCACATTTAGCATTTTCAACCCACCTTCACTTATTTCTTTCTCCATTACTTTTCTTTTCACTTTTTCAAATGCTTTTTTATTCGAACACTTTCTCTGCCAAATAAACTTATAAAACAATCTATTTAACTCTGTCAAAACCCGATCTGGCAATCCAATCCTCTGCATCACAAATACTAGCTGTGAAATAAAAAACCATTTGATTATTACAATTTTACCGTGAATCCTTAAATCTCGTCGACTCCATATCTTAATCAACTTCTTAATCTTCTGAACTCTTAATACCCAATTCTGTTCAACATTTATTGCTCTATCATTATTTACGAAATATATACCTAAAATCTTAATCTTCTCTGTGCACTCAAAGGGCAACTTTTGCTGACCACAATGCTGTCCAATTTTCATTATTTTAGTTTTATTTACATTCAGGGTCAGTCCTGAAAACTTTGCAAACTGTATTATTATTTCTTTAACTTTAAAGACATCACCACTGTTCTGTAAACATATTGTTGTATCGTCTGCTAACTGTTTAATTTTTAGGGCACTCTCCTCGCCCACCTTTGAGGGTAATTCAACACCCGTTATATCACTTCTCCTAATTTTAATGGCAAGTATTTCCACCGCCAATATAAAGGCCAGGGGTGAAAATGGACAACCTTGTCTTATACCACACTTCAAGGGAAACGGTTCTGAAATCCACCCTCCGTGATTAATACTACTAATAGTGTCTGTCATTAAAAGCTTAACCCATTTTTGAAAATCTTCACCAAAACCATATGATCTAAATGCTTCTATCATAAATTCCTTATAAATGGAATCAAACGCTTTACGGTAGTCAAGGGCCAATATAAACACAGACTTATTCGTTCGATTTAAATACTCTATTACGTCATCTATTGTACGAATCACGGTTCCAATATTCCTTCCTTTTATGTAACCAACTTGATCTTCATTTACTAACTTACAAATAACCGAACTCAATCTCTGATTTAAAACCTTTGCCAAGATCTTATAATCTGTATTAAGTAGGGTAATTGGACGCCAATTATTAAGGTCTTCCCTGGGTAATTCTGTACTTTTTTGTAATAACTTAATTATTCCTTGTTTTTGCGTAAAAGACAAATTATTATTACGAAAGGCTTCATTAAACGAGTCTGTAATCATGCTCTTTAATCTATTCCAAAACATTTTAATAAACTCTGTGGTGAGTCCGTCACTTCCAGGTGATGAACCATTTTTCATCATTTTTAATGCTGCTGCCACCTCTGCTTCCGTCAACATCCCTTCACATACATTACTATCTTCGTCCGTTAATTTAACCAATTCTTCTTCATCACAAAATTCCTTTGCTTCTGCCCTGATGCGTTCCTGACTTTCTGGACTTTTACCATACAAACATTTATAATACTGCACTTGTTCATTCAACACAAGAAATTGATCATCAACAATATCACCATTACTTGCCCTCACATGTGTCATCACATTATTTTGGGCTTGTACTTTTTCCAAATTCAAAAAATATTTCGTATTTCTTTCTCCTTCTTCTACCCACTTAGCTCTTGATCGTACATGAGCTCCTCTTGCTTTATCCATGGTCATTATTTCCAATTTCAATTTAACATTAAACATTTCTGCCTGCAATTTCTCATTATTAGGCACACAAAAAATAGGTCTGTTTACGGTAACATAGGCCCAAAAAATAGGGTCGGTAGGTCGGGATTTTTTTTTCTCCAAAAAAACCATATTTTTACGTTATTTTGCCAAAAAAACAAGATTTTTTTTTCCCAATGCCAAAAAAAAGTCTAGGGTCGTGCGAAAAAACTAGGGTCGGTCGGGTTACCGTAAACAGACCTATTTTTTTTTTGGCCTTAGGTTGTTCTGCACAATGTTTTTCCAACTGTTGCAACTTTGCTTGTAAATCTACAAATTCATTCTTCTGGCTTCTTGACCTTGATTTACCAAATTCTATACAAAACGATTTAATGTTTGATTTACATGTTTCCCATTGATCCTGAGCATTAGCACCCCTAGGCACATTATTACACATCTCCTCTATTAACGCATTCATTTTTTCAACAAATGCTTGATCTTTCAAATAGGAATTATTAAAGCGCCAGTAGCCTGGGCCCCGTACAAATTGGGAATCACACATTTCCACCAAAACCCCTCTGTGATCGGTATTTGCAACCGACACAATTTCACAACTTACACAGTTTGGGATAATGTCCTCTGTTACAAAACAATAATCCAGTCGCCGTGCGATAAAAGGGTTACGTCTGCACCATGTATACTCTTTTTCCTCGCCATGCAACATTCTCCAAACATCACTCATATTCAGTCCAAATATTATATCTTTCAACAACTCAACTTCATTTTGTTTATGATTTTCACCAGCAACAATATCCAACTCATTTGACATAACTAAATTAAAATCTCCCATTAACAACACTTTTTCTTCCGTATACTTTAGCAACACTGAGTTCAACTTATTATAAAATCTTACTTTTTCTTGGCTTACATTTGGAGCATACATATTAACTACACTATACTCTTTATCTTCTTTTATAACAGAAATTACTAATATTCTATCATAACTCTTCAATAAACTCACTTCCCCTACAAAATGCTTTGAAACAAGGATAAGTTCTCCCCTGCTATTGTGCGTTCCTTCACTACAAAACATCTTTCCATCCCATTGTTTTTCCCAAATAGACACGTCTTGTTCTGTTATGTGTGTTTCCTGCAGGCAGGCTATATCAATCTTCTGCTGCTTTAAAAAGGTAAACATTGCGTTTCTTTTTAATTTATTTTTTGAACCTCTGGTATTTAACGAGATCACACGTAAACGATCCATCCCGACAAAAGAGATTTACCAACTCAGCCTTCGACCAAATTCACAAATCCAAACTAAAAATCGTAGAAACAAAGCCAAGACCGAACACCAAAAAGGATCTACTCAAGTTGACGCTCTGTCATCCCAAGACGTCACTGAACTCCTCGTTTTCGTCTTCGGATGGCGGTCCTCTTCTGTCCTCTTCCTGGTCCGGCTGACGTACTTGCTTTTCTGGCTGTGTTGGGGGTGTCGCTCCAACAGCTGAGCATAGTTCGGCTGTGGTATAGAACTTTTTTTCAAAAGCTGGCAGCTGGGCCTTGACCTTGGTCTGTAGGTCAGCTTGATGTGGGTCACCTCCTGATACTCAGCGCCGAGTCCCTCAAAGAGCTTCTGCACGGCGGTCAGCTGAGCTTTGAACGATGATGCAAGGCTACAAAGAGCGCCTGAAATCACAACATGAACAGAAATTTCAAATATCTGTACATGTATCGTTACAACTTTCTTTACCAGTAAATTAGTACCATCAAAAACAATGTTAATTAAGCTTGCAGTTCAATTTCATGCCAAGAAAAAACTGTTTAACTTATCCTGAAAGTTAAAACAAAAAATAGCAAAGAAAATTGTGTCCCCACTAGCTACCACATTCTAATTGGACAAAGCCACAGGCATGCTTTGTACAAGTACATCGATTCTGATCAAATTTGTAAGCCTATTTAAGTAACATCTGCTTCAATCAAGTCCATGGTTTAGAATGTAAGTAAAAGTAAGGGGTTGTACAAGCAGAAGGCCGTAAATCACTGAGAGGGTAATTCAAGTGAAGATGATGATGGCATGTCATTAATTGATGCATGAATTCTTCTGCACAGTGTGAGTAGGTTAAAAACACAGCCCTCTAGAGACTTTTTTGTGTGCGCTTTTTGTTAATTATGAAAAATACCCACCTTCTTCTTCTGCGTTCATGGGCTAAAACTCCCAAGTTCACTCATGTTTTTAGCACGAGTGGATTTTTACGTGTATGACTGTTTTTACCCCGCCAATCAGGCAGCATACGCCAATTTGGTATTTTCGTGTTTCTATAGCCCATCAAACTCTGACATGGATTACAGGATCTTTTCCATGCGCACTTGATCTTGTGCTTGTGTGTACACACGAAGGGGGTTAACTCACTAGCAGGTCTGCACATAAGTTGACCTGGGAGATCGGAAAAATGTCCACTCTTAACCCACTGGTTAACCAAGACTGTCAACCAGTCAATTTTCACACAAAAATAAAATGTGTGTGTTTGTGTGTAAAAACCCGTCTTGATCTAGGGACTACTATACCCAGTCAGGAATAAAAGCAACAAAATAAAAACTGAAAAATCTCCACTCTCAAACCACCAGGCGGTAGCGACCGGGATTCGAACTCACGACCTCCCGATTTGGAGGCTGATGTCTTACCCCAAAAATTGTATGTGAATAAACTATAAGTAGAAGCAGATTGATAGGGTGGTAAGACAGAAACATGCTTATTGGTAGGGTGGTAAGACAGAAACATGTTTATTGGTAGGGTGGTAAGACAGAAACATGTTTATTGGTAGGGTGGTAAGACAGAAACATGTTTATTGGAAGGGTGGTAAGACAGAAACAAGTTTATTGGAAGGGTGGTAAGACAGAAAAATGTTTATTGGTAGGGTGGTAAGACAGAAACATGTTTATTGGTAGGGTGGTAAGAGAGAAACATGTTTGTTTGTTTGCTTAACGCCCAGTCCACCACAAGGGCCATATCAGGGCGGTGATGCTTTGACATTTAACATGCGCCACACACAAGACAGAAGTAGCAGCACAGGCTTCATATCTCACCCAGTCATATTATTATGACACCGGACCAACCAGTCCTAGCACTAACCCCATAATGCCAGACGCCTGGCGGAGCAGACACTAGATTGCTAATCTTAAAGTCTTAGGTATGACCCGGCCGGGGTTTGAACCCACGACCTCCCGCTCACTGGGCGGACGCCTTACCACCAGGCCACCGTGTTTTATTGTTTCCATATAGCTATGCGGGCATGATGGTTGCGGCGAGGTGGTGGCAAAAACGATCACAACAGTAGTAACAAAGACCGCGTATTTTCATTGGTGGGATGCAACGCCGGCACGATGCGACGCCGGCGCGACGGCCACATGCCGCGCGACGATTCAGCGTCAAGATTTTGTTTGCTGCTGCTGCGCAGTATTCACCTCAAAAGTGGGCGTGGTCTAAGTCTCTCCAAATATTCGAGGACCCCCCACAGCCATGTTTATATTTTATTTTGACTGTTTATTCGTCAGATGCATGTATTCCATGAGCTGTACTTAGTCCAGCAAATATGCCTTCAAAGGTTGAGTTTTTGTTCTTAAATTTATAGTCTTTTCAATGTTGTAAACAACATAAGTAACCCCGTCCTGAGTTTAACGTCGTCGGCCTAGAAGCCGTGTGGGTTGAGATAAAATTGAATAAAGAAAGTATTTTGATAGGTTCATTCTACCGTCCACCGAATGGAAATGTCCAATACTGGGAATAAGTAGATGAAAGTTTAAGAAAAGTAAATAGTCAGGTATTGAAATGTGAAATTTGTGATGATTTTAACGTTGATTTTATAAGTTTTCCCTCTCACAATTTTGTCAATATGTTGAATCTGTAGATGTTCTGCCATCAATTTGCAGCGACCACAGCGTGCCACGGGCGATACTAAAAGGTACTGTAAATGTGAGTAACTCCTTCAAACGAACTATTTTCAATTACGATAAATTGAATATAGTAGGGTTTTGTAACGCTCTTTCACAAGTTGACTGGACAGGTATGGTGACAAATGAAATGTTTAATGATAGTATTGACGATTTTAGTAGAACATTTATGAATGTTGCAAAGCAGTTCGAATTCATGCCGGTTAAAGAAGCTAGTTACTGTACGCCCCAAAGACACACTCTGGATTACCCCAAACATTTTAAAGTTAATCGACGAGTGAGATCAAATTCACCTGAGAGCAAAAACGAGTAATTCTTTAGAAGATTGGCTGAGTTATCGTCAGACGCGTAATCGTGTCACAGCAGCTAAGAGAGACAGAGTCCAGCAATTTTATATTGAGTTAGACGAACGTATTTCCGACCAAGGTTCCTTTGGTACTAAAAAGTGGTGGCAGTTGGTAAAGTCATTCATGGACAAGAAAGGGCTTGGTGTTGATGAAATTCCTCCGATTAATTTTAAAGGCAAGATTTACCAGTCAAACCAGGAAAAAGCCAACGTTCTGAACAATTTTTTTATACATAATTCCGTTCTTGAAACCCCAGACGACAATTTGCCTCAAGCTGATTTTTTAGACAGCGAACTTAATGAGATTTATCTTACAGTCGATGAGGTTAAAGAGGTTATTAAACGCCTTGATACAGGTAAAGCCACTGGTCCGGATCTTATTCACAATAGACTTCTAGTTGCTGCTGTTGACGCCATAGCAGAACCCCTGACATATTTGTTTAACAGAAGCCTTAGAGAAGGTATATATCCTAGTTTGTGGAAGACGGCTCATGTCACTCCTATTTACAAAGCCGGCCCAGCCGATTGTTGTACAGTGTAACAAATATCGACCAATTTCATTGTTAAGTTGTGTTGGGAAGGTAATGGAGCGCTGTGTCCACAGCCATGTTTACACCTTCTTACAGCGAAATAATATATTATCACCTGCACAGTCAAGATTTATTTCTGGTGACTCGACTACCATCTGTCAGCTGGTTTCGATTTGTGACAAGTTTTGTGTAAATTACGATATGGGAATTACCACTCAAGCTGTTTTTTGTGATGTGTCAAAAGCATTTGAAAAAGTCTGGCACAAAGGGTTATTATATAAACTGGAACTAGAAGGAATTAGAAGACAATTGTTAAAATGGTTTCACGATTATTTAACAAATCGCCATCAGGCTGTTGTTATTAAAGGTGCTAAGTCTGCATTAAAATGTATCCCGGCATGTGTTCCACAATGTTCTGTTCTTGGCCCTGTTCCTGATTTTTTTAATGACATTGTGAATGATACTGAATCTGTTATAAAGTTAATTGTTTGCTGATGACACGAGCATGTCCATGTCCTTAGAAGATCCAATTAGACGAGCGCAGACTTTGAACGCAGACCTAAATAAAATTAGTACCTGGGCAAAACAGTGGAAAGTTAAATTTAACGAAGCAAAAGCGGGATTGTTAGACATAAAACGTGATAATATACCAACTGAACCAATCATTTTTACATTTAGTCAAGTTTTGACTAAATGTTTTAACATAGAGGGGGAAACGAAACGAGGGTCGTGGTGTATGTGTGTGTGTGTGTGTGTGTGTGTGTGTGTGTGTGTGTGTGTATGGGTGTGTGTGCGTACGTGCATATGTAGAACGATTCAGACCAAACTACTGGACCGATCTTTATGAAATTTTACACGAGAGTTCCTGGGATTGATATCCCCGAACGTTTTTTTCTTTTGTTCGATAAATGTCTTTGATGACGTCATATCCGGCTTTTCGTGAAAGTTGAGGCGGCACTGTCACGCTCTCATTTTTCAACCAAATTGGTTGAAATTTTGGTCAAGTAGTCTTTGACGAAGCCCGGACTTCGGTATTGCATTTCAGAGTGGTGGCTTAAAAATTAATTAATGACTTTGGTCATTAAAAATCTGAAAATTGTAAAAAAATTAAAACAAATTAAAACGATCCAAATTTACGTTCTTATTCTACATCATTTTCTGATTCCAAAAACATATAAATATGTTATATTTGGATTAAAAACAAGCTCTGAAAATTAAAGATATAAAAATTATTATCAAAATTAAATTGTCGAAATCAATTTAAAAACACTTTCATCTTATTCCTTGTCGGTTCCTGATACCAAAACCATATATATATATAGATATGATATGTTTGGATTAAAGACACGCTCAGAGAGTTAAAACGAAGAGAGGTATAGAAAAGCATGCTATCCTTCTCAGCGCACTAAACCGCTCTTCTTGTCGATTTCACTGCCTTTGCCATGAGCATGAGCGGTGGACTGACGATGCTACAAGTATACGGTCTTGCTGAAAAAATGCATTGCGTTCAGTTTCATTCTGTGAGTTCGACAGCTACTTGACTAAATGTTGTATTTTCGCCTTACGCGACTTGTTAATAATATTGTTTTGGAAAACGTGAACCAACATAAACATCTTGGCGTAATTTTGCAGAATAATTGTAAATGGGACTTCCAAGTGAGAAGCATCGTAAAAAAGGTCACCCTCTTAATTAATTGTTTAAGATATTATAAATACAGATTAAATCGTAAAAGTCTGGAAACTATGTACAAATCCTTCGTTCTTCCACATTTTGACTATGCAGACATCCTATGGGACAACTGCACCGAGTACTCATGGTCAACTGCACTGGAAAATTACATTTGGAAGCCATTCGCACTATAATCGGTGGTGTACGCGGCACCAGCCACGAAAAGCTGTATAAAGAAAGCGGATTTTGTAACCTAAAAGAAAGACAGAGCAGACACAAACTAATTTTATATTACAAGATGGTATTTGGCAAATGTCCTCATTACTTATCACAACTTTTGCCACTTTAACTTCTGATGTTAACCCCTATCATCGAAGAAGACCATCAGAAAGAAGAGTTCCCACTTGCATTATACCGTCAATCTTTTATACCATCTACCACTGTCCTTTGGAACAACTTGCCAGACAACATCAAAACAACTAACTCGATTAGCGAATTCAAACACTATCTAACTATTCCTGATTATAACGTACCTGCCTATTACTAGTGTGGTAAACGACTGGAAGAGATCCATCACTGCAAAATGCGTCTAAACATGAGTAACTTGAATTCTGACCTGTGCAAACGCCACTTATACAGGAAAATCCGCAGTGCGCTTAATTGCGGCTACCTGCACGAAACAGCTGACCATTACTTGACACATTGCCCTCTGTACGTAGACGCTCGCCTATCTACAATAAATGCACTACCTGTACATTACAGACATGTTGAAATATTGTTAAATGGTAGTGAAAACCTTTCTCTTCACACCAACAAGCTTATTAATTTTTTGAAAGTGTCCAATCGTTTATCTGTAAATCTGGTCGTTTTTGTAAATTTGACTCAGTACGCATATCCTTTTCCATGCCAACAACCCTTATTTTATGTACATTTTTCAATTATATATTCAGCGAACGTAAGTAGAGGTTACATGCCGAGTCTCAGTGATTATTAAAAATAATGGTCGAAGTTAGCGGATCATGAAAAATGCGAGCTTCAGCGAGCTTTTTCATGACCGCGAACTGAGACCATTATTTTTAATAATCACTGAGACGAGGTGTGTAACCTCTTTATTCCCCCTTTCTTCAGTTATTCAAAGAAAACAGGAGTTTTTGTGCGAAAGTTTGATCGAATCCGAATCACTCAACCAGTCAACCTGCGCAGGCGATCGATTAATGCGCGGTTGTATAGTTCCGTGCAAATCATTCCATTCTGTTAACACTTCTTGTCAGTTTCCCTGTTTTAGACTAAAATCAAGTACACAGATAAGCTGTTATTCTGCTGTGGCGGTAAAGGCAGATATTGTGTGTCACTGATGTTCCGAGGCGTCGGTCATCGGTCATAGACCGATTTAGGTTGTAAAATGACCGATTGCAAACACCTCTGTCCCGTCAAATGTCCGATCCGATCGCGAAGTCAGCGGTCATTGTCCGATAGTATTACGTCTAGAGCGGTCACTGCTGAAGTATCAAACCCCGTTAAAACGAGTTCGAATCGGGGCCTACTTGAACTTCAATTTTCACTCTCGGTCGAACAATAACACAAGGGACGCAACTCTCGACCGAACAATATTACAATAACACAACTCTCGCTACTTTTGACAGCGACACTTTACTTCCGCCGCCACATTTCTGCAAAGATGCCGCCGAAGAAAAAGGTTTGCGTGGGAAAAGGGCAGACACTTTTGAGTGGCTTTGTTAAAAAAAAAGGACGACACGGACAGTCAAGTTGCAGGGCCTTCGGCCCCGTCGGAGACTGAAGCCTCAGAAGGTGAGCCAATAGATCTACAACCTCAGGAAGAGACGCAGGAAGAGGCGCAAGAAACGAAAGTAGGGGCGACCAGAAATCGCACTCGTCTTGCCAGTCCATACAGCTGATGTGGAAAGAGGCTTCAGTGCCCAGAACAATATCTTGACCGCGAAGATAAACCGCCTGCTCACTGAGACACAGAACATGTTGTTGAAGCAGAAGATAGAGGGGGAGAAGGAGAGGGATGATCAATACCTTTTTGACATTGTTTGCAGATGGAAGTTAAAGAAGGATAGAAAGCTGTTCAAGCTCACTGAAAATGATCACGTGTGACATTCTGAAGTGTGTGAAAGATCACTTGTCACTTGTGACATTAATTCTGAAGCATAGTGTGTGTGTGTGTGTGTGTGTGTGTGTGTGTGTGTGTGTGTGTGTGTGTGAGTGTGTGTGAAAGATCACTTATGACATTCTGAAGCATGTGTCTGTGTGTGTGAAAGTAACGCTACTGAACACTGTTGCATTTAAAATATTAAAATAAATTTGGAACTGTTCAGTTTTTATTTGCCTTTAGGGCCTATTCATATATTCTCAGTCATCTAAAAAGGTTAGGTGCCATGATTGGTTCGCTTGATCTGAATGTCCTATTGTGTTTTTGTAGTCAGGACATGACGTCCTATTAGTTTTTTGATTCAGGACATTTTGTCCTGTTGCCCTCCAGTCCTAGGAACATCACTGGTGTGTTCTGTTTATGTTTTAGTATCGCTAAAGATAATGTTCTTTCGTCAAATGGGACTAGCAGACGAACTTTTGCACCCGTGTTCCAACGTTAATTACTGTATGAAGTTCAGTTTTTTGGGGAAAATAGTGTATGAAACCGCTTTATGTTGTTTAAATTGATGAGATGTGTGCATTTGGTTGCGTGTGATCTGTTTATAAAATGAAATATTGTTGAAAACTGACCGTCGGATTGCAGTCAGTGTTGTCGAAGAAACTGCGTTAAAAGAAGGGGAACTACTCTTGTCGGCAAGAGTATGAGTTACTTGCCTTGGGAATTTGCTTGTGATGAACGGTGTGTGCACAGCAGATCTATATTCAGAAAACAACCGAACTCATGGATTTTATATGGAGATTCATGTGTTCAGGCCTGTAGTTGTTAATTTAAATGCGGTATGTTTGTATTGTTTGCTCCAGAGATGTATATTTCGTACGTATAGAGCGTTTTGAACTTTTCAGTCGCAAAAGTAGTACCAAAACAGAACAGCTTCTCAACCCATTGCACTATCGAGGATTCAGGCTGTTGCTGGCTCGTTATTTGTTTGGTTGCTGGGTCATTATCGAAAAATAACTAGCTCTACAAGTTTACAGAGGTAAAGAAGCAGAGGGGGGAATAATACTGCTTATTTGCCACTGGATTACAGTTTAAAATGTACTATGTATATTCTTTTTGTATGCGCTAACCACCTTCATCTTTCATATGTACCTACCTTTCTTTCGTCCCACCTCCACCCTTCCCCTCTTACTCCTGCTAGCGTTTTCCTGTTCTTTTTGGTTTGCTTCAACTATGCTGTTGACCTAGATAGTTCCATAGTTTATAAGTAATGTTTGTCCGACATCATATTTTGTGTTAACTTGTAACTACGTAGGGCGCGTAATATAAGCGTTCGCTTGAGTTTGTGTCCCTATTGCTTATCATTGTATTGTTGTACCATGTTTGATTTAATAAAACATTGTTTAAACCAACATAAGTAACTTCAAATATAGTTTCTCTTGATTACGGCATGGTTGTGTGAGTTTTCTACCGATTTATAAGAAGAAGTGGGAAGCCAAAAAGAAAAAAATACCGCCTGCCCACTTTTAATAGAAACACTCACGGCAAAAATGACTGGCAGCATCACAGGTTTTCTGCCGTCGTGCCGCCTTTCTTTCTTTCTTTATTTGGTGTTTAACGTCATTTTCAACCATGAAGGGTTATATCGCGACGGGCGTTGTGCCGCCACCGCGTCGCTATATGGAAACATAGGTTTATTGAAGAGAATGTTTCCTTCCTCCATTTGATACCCCATGAAGGTAGCTTTTGTTTGTTTGTTTGCTTAACGCCCAGCCGACCACGAAGGGCCATATCAGGGCGGTGCTGCTTTGACATATAACGTGCGCCACACACAAGACAGAAGTCGCAGCACAGGCTTCATATCCCATCTCACCCAGTCACATTATTCTGACACCGGACCAACCAGTCCTAGCACTAACCCCATAATGCCAGACGCCAGGCGGAGCAGCCACTGGATTGCCAATTTTAAAGTCTTAGGTATGACCCGGCCGGAGTTCGAACCCACGACCTCCCGATCACGGGGCGGACGCCTTACCACTAGGCCAACCGTGCCGGTGCATATAAAGGTAGCTAGGCTCCATGAATGACCAATACGCAAGTGTGAGGATCGAGACTAAGTCAATAGAAATAGCAAAGGAAAACTCACCAGGAGGTTTATGCCATAGAGCGCCAACAGCAACAGCTGCCTCTCTTCTTCTGCCACTGAAAAAACCCAAAGTAATACATTATAAAAAGCTCTAAATATGTAAAAAAAAAAATAAAAAAAATTCGGTTTCCTTGCCAGACAAGGAAACTCAAGGCATCCTGTCAGGGAGAGAATGAGCCGAACTCATTTTGACCTGAGTTCAGGATGGGATTAACTCTATATCGCCTTTTTCCAAAGTATTGGGTCGTGCACAACCCACACCATCCAAATATATTTGTTATGTCACATTCAAAGATCTATCCGAGTTGAGAAGTCTATAAAACTATAAGTAATTTTAAATAAATCAACATCCTGCTTCGGTAACATGTGGGTCAACCATGACCACCATCATTGAGGCTGCCTAGTACGTATTATGCCTTTGTTTTCTGTGCTTGCAAACATAATCCTTCAGAGAGCCGTCAATGGGAGGGTCCTATGGTTTTTGAAGATAACATGAAGTCTTATTAATCAAAAACTCCCAATAGTTCCTCCTCCATCTTGCACTAGCTTACCTCTGGCTGTGCTGGTGGTGGTGGTGGTGGTGGTGGTGGTGGTGGCGGAGGTAGTCTGGGGGGGGAGGACACGCCTCCTGGGACTTGTCAATCTGAGACAGCGTAAGGATGCAGGCTGGTTATTTATAACCGCAGTATTTCACCAGGATACATTCTAAGCTTGTCTGAACATTGAGCTACTTTCGACCAACTTAATGCTAACTGAATTGGGCATCTAAAAAACTTCTGACAGCTCAATGCGTCCCTCTGATCAGCTCTTAACTAAGTGCCTCCAATTGCTGGGACTCGCACTATAGAAAAGCTATTTATCCTTATTGTTATCATATTATATCATCATTCAGTATTGGCGTTACCCGGTAATTACCGGTATAATTCTATCTGTTGAAACCAGAAAATACAGGAACAAAATTGGCTGCCGGTATGACCTACCGGTAGATTTTTAGAACTTCCTGGGGTTTTTTTTCGCTGGCTGAACAATAAAACCAGTACTCTGAGTTGGACTCGAACTGGTTCCATAGACCAGCTGAGCAGGGTTTTTTCTGGACTCTTTGCATCATAACAGTTTGTGTACTGGTTTGAAAAACTACTAGCGCCATCACTGATCATTAGGCAAAAAAAAATTGTCTGTTTCTGGTCACCCGACCGACCCTAAATTTCGGCTTCGACCCTAAACTTTTTTTTTTCAAACTCAAAAAATGTTCCCATTTGTCCAAGCTCAAGAGTTCAAGATGTAAGATGTCTCAAGTCTTCTTTTCTGTTTCATCATGGAAATATCAGACCAGGTAAACAAAGAAAAACATGTCATACTCTTTCAGTCTTTGTCACAGATTTGTAAATGTGTTGAGTGTCTTTATTATTATTATTATTATGTTATCAGACTGGTACTTAGGCTGTTAAGCCTTTGTCTGATCTTTTGATCAGTTGCTATCCTAGCCTAACTTTGGGCTTGTCTCAATCAGTCTATGTATAGTGAATCCAGTCTCTTTGCGCGATTTTTAAAGTTAGTTTTATTGGTCTACATTTGGGGAAAAAAAATCCCTACCTACCTACCCTATTTTTTTTAGCCATGTTACCAGAAACAGACACATTTTTTTTTGCCTTATAAAACTATGATGACAGTACCGTCTTCCATTCTACTGACAACTCTGATGAATCAAAATGATAACAAAACATTAATGCAAACTACCGATACATTGTACGCAATGTTCATTACAGTCGAACCCACCTAAAACGAACACGCTAGTTACGAATTTTGACTTATAACGTATTAGTTTTAAGTTCCCAACTGAATACCTCTTTCTTCATGCTTAAAAAAAATGCTTGAAACGAATTCTTTGTAACAAATGTATGCTTATAACGAGCACTTTTTGGATTCCCAAGCATGCGTAATGTCTTTAATCTACTCACGCTAATGACGAAATCTTTAAACTTGTTCCGAGATCGACATATCATGGGAATTTGAGAAGTTTGAATACATGTGTCAAAGTCGCCGGAATGCAAGTGTTCCGCCATGTTTATTTGGTGTCCAAGGGGAGAGGGGTTCACTAGTCCGAGGGTTCACTAGTCCGAGGGTTCACTAGTCCGAGGGTCCACTAGTCCGAGGGTTCACTAGTCCGAGGGTTCACTAGTCCGAGGGTCCACTAGTCCGAGGGTTCACTAGTCCGAGGGTTCACTATAGACGCTTGAACAAAGGATATTCAATTTGATTTGTTTTTATTTTGTGTGTGTATGTGTGCGTGGATGTGCGTGTGCGTGCGTGCGTGCGTGTGTTTTTCACTGCTGTGGGAACCAAATCGAAGAATATTCTCATAAAAACACTGAGTTGTTTTCATTCAAAAAGATAATGTGGTGTTTTATATTTTGACTGAAGAAATCTCAGACTATTTCCCCCAAGAAACTTAGTTATTTATATTTTGACTGAAGAAAGGATATTAAATTTATCAAGATACCGCCCCGACTGGACAATTACGTGATCGAACTGCCTACAGTTTTTAGTAATATTATATAGCACCTCGGGTTTCCTTTTGCCAGTGAGGGTCAATTAGTTATCCCACCGACCTGAATTATGGAGAGGATCGAGCCTGGGTTGTACTACAGCCTCACACATAATTTCATTGAAATCGGTTCTCAAACATCGGATATCTATTTGCGGATACACACACACACACACATACACACACACACACACACACATACACACACACACACAGACAGACACAGTGAAACCTATATACCGCCTTTTAAGGGGCGGTATAATAACTGGAAAATCAAGCGTCTATAGTAAACCCTCGGACTAGTGAACCCTCGGACTAGTGAACCCTCGGACTAGTGAACCCTCGGACTAGTGGGACGAACTGGAAAATCAAGCGTCTATAGTAAACCCTCGGACTAGTGAACCCTCGGACTAGTGAACCCTCGGACTAGTGGGACGTTCCCGTCCAAGGGAGGTCACTTCCCTTACTTCCATAACTATTGTAGCGGGAGAGCCCTACGAGCTCAGAGTTGCAGGTACTCAGTGACCCCACCTTCCTTCTTGTCGCCCCCACCTTTCCTGTAGATACCCCCATCCCCTCCCTGACAGCCAGCCACAGCGATTACAGAGGATACTGAGTCTTTGAGACTCAGAGACAACAAAAGAGGCCGGCTCTGCGAGTCTCGTCAGTTAGCGCTGAATAAGTGCTTGCTCTCTTTCCCTCGTCTCTCTCTCTCTCTTTCTTACACGCTGCACAAGTGTGTACTCTCAATCACTTTTTTGAATTTCTGTCTCTGTTTCGTTGTTCGTTTTGTCTCTCAGCGTTGAATTTAAATGCTGTGTGTTCTGCTTGTTTGTTGTCTCTCAGCGTTGAATTTAAATGCTGTGTGTTCTGCTTGTTAGTTGTCTCTCAGCGTTGAATCATGCTGTGTGTCTTGCTTGTTTGTTGTCTCTCAGCGTTGCATTTAAATGCTGAACGTTTGTATGTTCGTTCTGTCTTTCAGTGTTGAGTATACGTGTTGTTGCCGTGTCTGTCTTGTGTGTGAAACAGAGCCAGCAGGAATGAGATAAGCATACATAAGAAAGGAGCCGTAGGTGCTAGTTAGGTTATTAATCGGAGTTGGGGGTAAACGCTAGGTAAAATTGAAGGATTGTTTGGTGCTTTGTTTGATGGGTTTGTTTACTTGCTTTTCATGTATTATAGTGTAAATAAAACCTTGTAACTGTTCTCTATGAGTTATGGTGAACACCACTGTACGTACGAGAGGTGAGCGTGAACATGCGTGTGTCGGTGAAAGAACGTAAGTGTGTGAGCTTGCTTTGTGTCATGTAGGCCTATTGTGACTTCTGCCTCTCCTTGACTGTTGTCCTGTAAACATGTGTTGTTAAAACTGTACTGTACGTGGCAAACTCTAACATCCAAAACACACATCACAATATTCATGTAGCCTAACACACAGTCTAGATTACTAAGAAACACACAGGGTTTCCTCTGAATACCGAGGTCGGCTAGTATTGTACTGAGGCATATGTATTGAACACAACGCGAGGCATAGACTAGACGACTAGACTGATTGTGCAGCTACATTACATAGGGCTAGAGTAAAGGTAAGATAAATAGTTGCTCTCCTCGGCAATCTTCAGCCTCCCCCTGAGAACAATTAATGAGGATACGGGCCCTCTCTTGGGCTCCGGTTACACTATAGGCCTACTTGTGTATGTTGACCTCATGTGTTGTTTGTTCACTTTTTAAAGTTATTTGAATCAAATAAACTCTTCTCATATTTTGTTGGGTTTGTATTGTTTGTCTTGTTTGTCTTGTTTGTCTTGTTTGTCTTGTTTGTCTTGTTTGCTAAACTCCAGCTGGAACTTCGTCATGATCATGAGCGAAGCATCGCACATGGACCGGATGTGATCATATTACAAAGAGTATCTTCCCTTGCGTCGACCGCTTGAACCATCGCTGAACATGACCATGTAACTGAATATGTCACTTTATTGTCCAAACGTGAAGCAGCATGAAAGTTGCGAAAGAAACAAATTGAAACACCATAAAATGTACAAGACTTAAAAAAAAAAATTCAATCAAATCTCTTAATATGAATTTATTTCCCGATCCCCAGTGATTCGTCTTAAGCGAGTTCGACTGTATATGCAAAGTCTACATTTGTTAACCCTTGCATGAGAATTTAGGCAATATGTAATTATAAGATGCTAAAGAAAAAAACATTTTGCAATAGCAGTTAAATAGAATGTAAGAAGTCTTACGTTTGATGCCGCAGGGACACCTCTTCCAACTGGAAAATAAGACGGACATAAAATACATTATACCATCAGGGAGGTCTGTCAAGAACACAAGCACTAATAACAGAAAATAAAAAATAAAAATTACTCATACATGTATCATATAAGGCAAAAGATTTAAGCACCACTTGTACCTCTAGTAACATACTTTGCAATACGTGATGTCAGAACAGAAACGATTTGTCTGGAGTCTATCCTATCACATACACACACGCATGCACACATGGCCACATGCACACACACACACACACACACACACACACACACACACACACACACACACACACACACACACACACACACACACACACACACACACACCTGCCAGCTCAGAGTCTATAAACAATGGGTACTCTTCAAGATAACCAAAAAGCAAGCCACACTCACCGAGTCGGAGGACTCCGCCTCCGGCATCTCCATAAAGGAGTCATCTGCAAAACATCCAGATGCAAACAGGACATCAGTGTCAAACTTGCAATAACGCTCACTGGACACTTCACTAAAAATAACAAAACACTAACATCCAATCGGACACAGACTCACATGTTAAAAATCCTGAAGCGAATGACAAATATTACCCATTCTAGATATTTGGCATATCCACATGTTTGTCCAAGGATGCTTCTGCATTGCTGACCTCGTCTTATGTATACCTGTACCCAGTTTTTATTGGGCTATTAATGACCCTCCACCACGGAATGAGTCGCATGTCACCTTTGCATGATTTTCATATTTTTACATTTTCCTGCAGTTATTTTTATGCTCTATTCATGCAGTGGTGAAACCCGTTTTAGAAAAGAGCAAAAACTGTTTGAGTTATAAGCCTGTGACTAAGGTGACCCTCACACTGTTACCAGACACTCCCCGGACTTATATTAAGCCTAGCGCAGAACCGCGCGGGGTGACATGCGACTCATTTTGTGGTGGAGGGTCACACAAATTAGCTCTAAAATCTCAACCCTGTTTTACTGGGCTTTGTTTCCGTGATTGTTGCGCTTTAGCACTCGATTATATTAATGCATTGATTTGTGATAGAAAAAATAGCAAATAGCAAGTTTACGCAATTAACAGGCTGAAAAAATATTGATGAAGAATTTACAAAAAAAGGTTTCTATTGTGTTTTCTTTTTGTTTGGGCCATCTACAATGGATATGCAAGTCTCTGAAACATACTATAGTTTCTGAGTATAGCCAATAAATCATTTTTGGCTCACGTAAGTGTAGCCTATGCGATCGTAACTTTGTCTGTCTGTGCGTGCGTGCGTATGTGCGTATGTGCGTGCGTATGTGCGTGCGTGCGTATGTCTGTGGTAGAAACTCTAACATTTGAAGACGTCACATTACATTGACGTCACATTATGACGTAAGAGGGTTAGACGTCACGCGAAGGAAGTACTGAAAGTCTCGGTCATTATTATTTTGAGCGGGCCGAGACTAGTTAGCAGTCGTGTCCCTGTAAGTAGGCTACATGCAGACAGACAGATCTAGATCTAGTGTCTCGCTTTCTTGCACAGTTTCACCTATGCTCTTTCTCTGTGTGTGTGTGTGTGTGTGTGTGTGTGTGTGTGTGTGTGTGTGTGTGTGTGTGTGTGTGTGTGTGTGTGTGCGCGTGCGTGTGCGTGTGCGTGTGCGTGTGTGTGTGTGTGTGTGTGTGTGTGTGTGTGTGTGTGTGTGTGTGTGTGTGTGTGTGTGTGTGTGTGTGTGTGTGTGTGTGTGTGTGTGTGTGTGTGTGTGTGTGTGTGTGTGTGTGTGTGTGTGTGTGTGTGTGTGTGTGTGTGTGTGTGTGTGTGTGTGTGTGTGTGTGTGTGTGTGTGTGTGTGTGTGTGTGTGTGTGTGTGTGTGTGTGTGTGTGTGTGTGTGTGTGTGTGTGTGTGTGTGTGTGTGTGTGTGTGTGTGTGTGTGTGTGTGTGTGTGTGTGTGTGTGTGTGTGTGTGTGTGTGTGTGTGTGTGTGTGTGTGTGTGTGTGTGTGTGTGTGTGTGTGTGTGTGTGTGTGTGTGTATGTGTGTATGTGTGTGTGTGTGTGTGTGTGTGTGTGTGTGTGTGTTACTGTTTGTCGATTTCTTACGTGAGCCTTGATGGCTTCGCCTCTTGTAAGAGTATGAATTCAATTCTGTTTGTTGCCAGTTATGGTCTTTCAAAACTGCATTACACATGGTGTCCCTTAGGTTATTTGATATGAAAGAACCCATTTTCATTCCGGTATTTTACAAATCTTCACCATAACAGTTGATTCACTGTCAAGAACTACTTGATTAACATTGCTGTCCATTGTATTTATAATGTAGTGTGTGACAGGGTGACCAGCCACCAACTGTAGAGTAAGCTGTTGTCATTGTCCAGTTTAGTCTTTGTTGCCGATCAGTTTGTGTTTGGTGTCTATTCTTTATCTGTTAACAAAGAGTACTGGTATGTCTAACAAACTTTTGCCTTACAGCAAGTGCCTTAATTTAACAAACTTTCTGCGCCTTAGCAGACGGCACAAACTGCTTGTTTACATCTGAAGCGGCGGCCATGTTTTTATTCCGCATAAAATCTATTTTTAGATTGATTGAGTGCACGTGGTATTTCATGTAATCTAAGGCTTTATATTACTTTTAGATGTCAATAATGCATGGATATAGATATTATGTTGCTGTATGTTCGTGCTTAAATACTTTTTAAGGCCCTGTTGGTCCTTAAATTGTTTTAATGTTCGATGAGTTTCGACCCCAAACCTTCGACGGTATCCGAGTTTTAGCGCCAAGTAGGTGACGTCTGGAATTTATTTATTATCTCCATAGTTGTAACTTTCACCGCGTGACGTCACACGCGTCATTTTAGCAACCTGTGTTTCTTTATCAAGTTTAACGTCACATAACTCGTCATAAGTTCCATTTTACCACAAGTATGGCACATGTATGTAAAGTTCAGGAGTTCATTTTGTAATGGAGTGAATTGTATTTGATGCAGGAAGTGATAGAGTTTAGCAATCTTTATTTTGCTGGGTTTTAATCGGTAATCGGTCACTGTGTTCTGGCTAATTAATCATAATAGCCTAACCTTTTGGTCTGGACTTCCAGAGTTATATCTTATAACATGGTTTAAAAGTATTTTTCATGCTGGTTTTATAGCAACAATCCGATCTCTAATGTGTGCATTTTTTGTAAAGTTATCAGCTGTCAAAGATCCTAAACAAACACAGACTTGGCTATCATGCAGTGCTAGACTGCCCTTTTGGGAATTGAGGAGAGCCGCTTCCAGTGCAGTCGGCGCGGGCAGTATAAATAGCATCCCGGTATTAGCATAAGTGTTCAGTCCGTGTCTCGGCTGACTGAGGAGATGTAGTTCAACTTTGTATGTTGTGGCTTGTAGCCACCGGCCTCGGTCGGGTTGGCGAAGAGGAGGAGGGAAGATAGAGAGACAGAGGAATAAAGTTTGTCATGCCAGTAACCTGCTGATGTTGTCACATGTGTCATCTGTTGTGTCCTAGAGAGTGAGTCCAGAAAGAGTCCGTAACACATCAAGAGAAGAGAAACAAAACGAGAGTTTCCGAACCTCTACATGATGGTGTATGCTTTTAATTAAGCGTTGCTGACTATGAATTTAGATGTAAATGCTTGTATAACTGTGTTTTAATTTTTAAATGTGTCAAGCGCAAAGAGCATAATTGTAAAGTTATGATATTGCGCTATATAAATGCTCATTTATTATTATTATTATTATTATTATTATTATTATTATTTACACATTTTCGGACGTCTTTCTCCTCCATCATGCACTACAGCTTACCTCTGGCTGAGCTGGTGTCCAACGGCAACGTGGTGGTGGTGGTGGTGGTGGCGGTGGTAGTCTGGGGGGGGAGGACACGCCTCCTGGGACTTGTCAATCTGAGACAGAGTTAGGATGCAGGCTGGTTATTTATAACCGCAATATTTCACCAGGATACCTTTTAAGCTTGTCTGAACATTGAGCTACTTTCGATCAACTTAATGCTAACTGAATTGGGCATCTAAAAAAACTTCTGACAACTCAATGCGTCCCTCTGATCAGCTCTGAACTAAGTTCACAACTCATGATAACCTGGTAACATACTTGAGGAGAACCCCCCGCGGGTTAGGGGGAGTCCCATATTGGTTGGGACGAGAAAGAATTTACCCGATACTCCCCAGCATGTCGTAAGAGGCGACTAACGGATTCTGTTTCTTCTTTTACCCTTGTTAAGTGTTTCTTGTATAGAATATAGTCAATTTTTGTAAAGATTTTAGTCAAGCAGTATGAAAGAAATGTTAAGTTCTTTGTACTGGAAACTTGCATTCTCCCAGTAAGGTAATCTATTTTACTACGTTGCAAGCCCTGGAGGACATTTTTGATTAATGCTTTTGTGAACAAGAAACAATTGACAAGTGGCTCTATCCCATCTCCCCCCTTCCCCCCTTCCCTCCGTCGCAATATAACCTTCGCGTTTGAAAACGACGTTAAACACCAATTAAAGAAAATTAAAGAAAGAAACTTGAGGAGACTTACTCAGTAGCACGTCCATAAAGACCCTGAGTCTATGCTTACAAAGGCATTTTAATGGTAAAAGCGCCTGGAGCCAATTGCTGGGGCTCGCACTATAGAAAAGCTATTTATCCTTATTGTTATCATTATTATTATATCATCATTCAGTATTGGCGTTACCCGGTAATTACCGGTATTCTATCTGTTGAAACCAGAAAATACAGGAACAAAATTGGCTGCCGGTATGACCTACCGGTAGATTTTTAGAACTTCCTGGGTTTTTTTCGCTGGCTGAACAATAAAACCAGTACTCTGAGTTGGACTCGAACTGGTTCCATAGACCAGCTGAGCGTTTTTTTTTCTGGACTCTTTGCATCATAACAGTTTGTGTACTGGTTTGGGTGGGGATATAGCTCAGTTGGTAGCACGCTGGATTTGTATTCAGTTGGCCGCTGTCAGCGTGAGTTCGATCCCAGGTTCGGCGGAAATGTATTTCAGAGTCAACTTTGTGTGCAGACTCTCTTCGGTGTCTGAACACCCCCCCCCCCCCCCCCGTGTACACTACATTGGGTGTGCACGTTAAAGATCCCACGATTGACAAAAGGGTCTTTCCTGGCAAAATTGCTTAGGCACAGTTAATAATTGTCTACCTATACCCGTGTGACTTGGAATAATAGGCCGTGAAAGGTAAATATGCGCCGAAATGGCCGTATAAAATTTCATCTCACACGGCATCACTGCAGAGCGCCTTGAACTGTACCCACGGAATATGCGCGATATAAGCCTCATTGATTGATTGACTGGTTTGAAAAAATACTAATGCCATCACTGATCATTATAAAACTATGATGACAGTCGTAACCGTCTTCCATTCTACTGACAACTCTGATGAATCAAAATAACAGAACAGTAATGCAAACTACCGATACATTGTACATTGTAAACAATGTTCATTATATGCAAAGTCTACATTTGCTAACCCTTGCATGAGAATTTAGGCAATATGTAATTATAAGATGCTAAAGAAAAAAACATTTTGCAATAGCAGTTAAATAGAATGTAAGAAGTCTTACGTTTGATGCCGCAGGGACACCTCTTCCAACTGGAAAATAAGACGGACATAAAATACATTATACCATAAGGAAGGTCTGTCAAGAACACAAGCACAAATAACAGAAATTAAAAACAAAATTACTAATATCATATAAGGCAAAAGATTTAAGCACTACATGTTCCTCTAGTAACATAGTTTGCAGTACGTGATGTCAGAACAGAAACGATTTGTCTGGAGTCTATCCTATTACATACACACACGCATGCTCTCACACACACACACACACACACACACACACACACACACACACACACATGCCAGCTCAGAGTCCATAAACAATGGGTACTCTTCAAGATAACCAAAAAGCAAGCCACACTCACCGAGTCGGAGGACTCCGCCTCCATCTCCATAAAGGAGTCATCTGCAAAACATCCAGATGCAAACAGGACATCAGTGTCAAACTTGCAATAACGCTCACTGGACACTTCACTAAAAATAACAAAACACTAACATCCAATCGGACACAGACTCACATGTTAAAAATCCTGAAGCGAATGACCAATATTACCCATTTTAGATATTTGGCATATCCACATGTTTGTCCAAGGATGCTTCTACATTGCTGACCTCGTCTTATGTATACCTGTACCCAGTTTTTATTGGGCTATTAATGACCCTCCACCACGGAATGAGTCGCATGTCACCTTTGCATGATTTTCATATTTTTACATTTTCCTACAGTTATTTTTATGCTCTATTCAGTGTGAAACCCGTTTTAGAAAAGAGCAAAAACTGTTTGAGTTATAAGCCTGTGAATAAGGTGACCCTCACACTGTTACCAGACACTCCCCGGACTTATATTAAGCCTAGCGCAGAACCGCGCGAGGTGACATGCGACTCATTTTGTGGTGGAGGGTCACACAAATTAGCTCTAAAATCTCAACCCTGTTTTACTGGGCTTTGTTTCCGTGATTGTTGCGCTTTAGCACTCGATTATATTAATGCATTGATTTGTGATAGAAAAAATAGCAAATAGCAAGTTTACGCAATTAACAGGCTGAAAAATATTGATGAAGAATTTATAAAAAAAGTTTCTGCTGTTTTCTTTTTGTTGGGGCCATTTAAAATGTTATATGCAAGTCTCTGAAACATACTATAGTTTCTGATAATTATAGCCTATAAATCAGTTTTAGAGTATGAACTCAATTCTGTTTGTTGCTAGTTATGGTCTTTCAAAACTGCATTACACATGCATGGTGTAACCCCCCGCGGGTTAGGGGGAGTCCCATATTGATTGGGACGAGAAAGAATTTACCCGATGCTACCCAGCATGTCGTAATAGGCGACTAACGGTTCTGTTTCTCCTTTTACCCTTGTGAAGTGTTTCTTGTATAGAATATAGTCAATGTTTGTAAAGATTTTAGTCAAGCAGTATGTAAGAAATGTTAATTAGTCCTTTGTACTGGAAACTTGCATTCTACGTTGCAAGCTCCTGGAGCAATTTTTTTATTAGTGCTTTTGTGAACAAGAAACAATTAACACGTGGCTCTATCCCATCTCCGCCCCCCCCCCCCCCCCCCCCTTTCCCCTATTTCATTTCCCCCCTTTCCCCGTCGCGATATAACCTTGAATGGTTGAAAACGACGTTAAACACCAAATAAATAAAGAAAGAAAGATGCATGGTGTATGCTTAAAGAGCGATTACTTCCCTTAGGTTATTTGATATGAAAGAAACCATTTTCATTCCGGTATTTTACAAATCTTCACTATAAAAGTTGATTCAGTCAAGAAACTACTTGATTAACATTGCTGTCCATTGTATTTACACATTTTCTGACGTCCTCCTCCTCCTCCATTATGCACTAGCTTACCTCTGGCTGTGCTGGTGTCCAACGTGGTGGTTGTGGTGGTGGAGGTCATCTGGGGCAACCTGAGACAGCGTTAGGATGCAGGCTGGTTATGTATAACCGCAATATTTCACATGGAATCAAATACCTTCTAAGCTTGTCTGAACATTGAGCTGCTTTCAATCAACTTGAATGCTAGCGGAAACTACCGATACATTGTCCATTAGACGCAAAGTCTACATGTGTTATAATTTAGGCAATAAGTAATTATATTAATAAGATGCTGAGAAAAAAATATTTTGCAATACATTGTAGGAATTAAATAGAATTTAAAAATTCTTACATCTCATTCTCGGGAATGACTTCCTCGAACTGAAAAATAAGACGGACATAAAAAGGACACCATTAGGAAGGTCTGAGAAGAACACAAGCACTAATAACAGAAAATAATCACAACAATTACTCCATTTTCAAATTTAAACGTAATTTCAAGTTGACTAGTGATGACATCATTCTTATTGTACCTATAATTATCAACAAACACATGAAAGTTATACAAACTTTAGACAGTGCACATGAGGACGTAGGTTTAGATGTGTGTGGTTTTTGGAGATGTGTGTACAGATGTGTGAATTGTAAGTATTCATATATTTTGAGAGTATGACTTTATGTGATGAAATATCTGTGTGCACAAGCCAAAAGAAAAATGTTTTTGTTGGTTATGCTTTTAGCTAATACAGTTGTATTGAATTAAACTGAATCGAATTGAATCAAATCAAATCGAATTGAAACGAATCAAATCAAATCGAATTGAACATTATTCCAGCTTACCTCCGACCTCAATTTCCTTTTCTTTGAAGGTCGTTCACTACCCTCGACAGGGCACCTTCTCTTCGTCCCTGTTAGAAACAAACAAGAAAAGCACATGCTGACATGGTCTTGTAATATGTACAAGGTATTGATCCAAACAAAATGATCAAAATGTGGATTTCCCAGAGACTGTTTGGCGTATCTGGCCCAAAACACACCAGTCATTACAACTACTCTCCTCCTATATCGATGCAAAGTCACAAGTGCCTAAGCCAATCAGAAAAGTCCTTAAGGTAGCCTTACTTGGGGTTGTTTTTGAGCTCTGATTTGACGGTTTTTTTTAGGTCCTGGTGTGCAGTGAAACTTGTTGGCAAAAAGTCTGATTTTCAAATCAGGTATAACCAGAAATTACAAGGGGTGTTATCAGGTCTGAAAAATGTGTGAGGCAAAAATGGGATCATTTGTGACCCTCCACCACCAAATGAGTCGCATGTCACTTTTGCATGATTTTCATATTGTTACATTTTCCCAAAGAGTTTTGTATGCTCTATCCAGGGGTGAAAACCGTTTTAGAAAAGAGCGAAAACTTTCTTTGAGTTATAAGCCTGTGACTAAGGTGACCATCACACTGTTACCAGACACTCCCCGGACTTATAATAAGCCTAGCGCAGAACCGCGCGAGGTGACATGCGACTCATTTCGTGGTGGAGGGTCACATTTAGTCTTTTAGGAATGGAGTTACGGCCCTTCTTTTGTAGAAACTGACATTTTTTTTTATGAAGGAGAAGGGCAGTCTGGGGCAGTCTGGGTTTCGCAGTTTGGTCAACGACTGCTAAGCTCGTAAGTAAGTTTGGGTAAAAAGGTTTCTGCATAGTAGGTGAAAATGACAGTGCTGTTAGTAGACGGCATACTATCGACAGCAACGAGATCTTTGTGGTCGAAACATACATGTACAGCAGATAGCCCTAGCTGTTTCTGCTTTGAAAACATCGCTTACAAATGTGATGCATCTCGTCATTTTGGTACACGCTTTGTGTCTGTGTTCTCTGGCACTAAAGTAGAAGGAAACCAAAGTCTCGTAATCAGTGACAACAGTAACAAGTTTGGGTCTACTGGGTTCACAACGGATGAGCAGATCGCGTGCAAGAGGACCCTGATGCTCCTTCTGTTCCCCTGTTAGCTAATGAGGCACCCAATTTGCAGCAAGCTTTTGAATATCATTGAGTAGAATTATTTGGACATTTGCATATTAACCCTTGCGCTGGTGTAAATCTGTAACAAATTATAGCCATAGGTGAATTAACAGAGAGAAAAAAAGAAAAAAGGCCAGATAGGTTTTCACATCCATGGGAGGTAATCAGAACCGACCAAACAGACTGAGCCAGGTGACAGTATACGTAAAGTAGCGCGACAATTATGTCGTGACAACCAGGTGATAGTATACGTAAACTAGCGCGACAAATGTCACAACAACCAGCCTAAGGGTTAAAGTTTAAGTTTTTCTTTATATACTCGCATGTACAGTTTTTAATATTAGCTCTTACATTTTGACACAGCAGCTACATTATGCTCATATTTGAAGCGCTCTTGGGAAGGTTTTTTTGCTTGTTGTCACAAAGATGTGAGTAGCATATTTGTGAGGTGAAACCACGTCGTGTTTTTAACCTCCCTAAATGTTGTACAGGCGATGGTAGCTGTCGGGACTGGCGTTATTCACGTGTTTCTTGTGTTTCACGCAAAACTGGCTTTAGCTTGGGATGAGCTGTGTTTGAGACATGTAGCTGGTCAGGGGTAAATAACGACACAGCGTTTGAGATTTTCAACCGGGGAGGTTGTCAGCGTGTGTCAGACTTGTTCGGGGAACAAGTACTCTTTCAAGAGACGGGTCTCTTAAGGTAAATGATTTACTATGTTGTATATTATTGACGTTGGAATACATAGCTGGAGCGTAAAGGTTAGTGTATAAAGTGCACCCAATCTTAGTGTGAAGCGTTGAGAGAATTATTGATGTAATTGTTTCACGGGTTTTCATGGGGAATTTCTTGAACATAATTGCTCCGCATTTATGTTATGTTTAAGACGGTCATGCTTTGTATGGAGAGTGTTATTCATAGATTAAGTATTAGTTTGGATATTGAATGTGGACGGAATGTGAAAGTGGAATGAACGAGAATGTATGAGTGGTACATGAACGTTTGGAATAAGAGATGGTTTTAGAGAATGTTGTATTAAGACTTGGTTAAATTCTTTAGGAGTTTCCATGAGGGATTTCCATGGCGTATAAGGGAGGGTCCTTACACGGGAGAAGCGCGAGACGACGGTGGAAGCAAGGGACCACCTCGGCGCAGATGACTAGACGAGTGGAGTCTTCATCGATACCGGTCGTAGCTGACGACGGTTGTTTCCGCTACGGGCGGAAGGGTTTCTCGGGGAGAAACCTGGAAGGTGTGTGTTGGCATCTTCAGTGAGAGGTGTGTTGGCATCTTCAGTGAGGGGTGTGTTGGCATCTTCAGTGAAAGGTGTGTGTTGGCATCTTCAGCGGAAGGTGTGTGTTAGCATCTCGGTGTGTTGGCATCTGAATTCATTATTCTACGAGGATTCAGCGAGACAAGTAAGTGAACTGGCGACATGCAGTGAGCCGTGATACGAACTCGTGAGTGTCAGTTGGTACCTTCTTGTGTGCGTTAATCTATATTTGAGAAAGTATTGTTATAATATGTATTTACATGCCTTGAGTGAAAGCTGGAAGATTGTGCGAACTGTGTGTCGGAAAGTTGTTTCGTATTGATGTATTTAAAGTGAAGAAGTATGTTGTTTTTTTGGTTGAGGAAATAATGAGCCTGCATCCTCCCAAAGTCTGTTTTTGAAGTGTTTGGTGTGAAAGGATAGAGACAGTGCAATAGGGCAGAACACGTACATTAAATTCACATGCAAACCACTTCGTGACACTTGTCAGAGTTTTTTCACTTTTTCCCAGTTTCGGTTTCCCTTTTTATTTGTCAGATTCATGTAACGTTCTTCAGCTTTGTAAACATTTTCTTTATGCCATCATCTAGCTACACTCTTTTAAAGAAGTGAAGATTTTCATGGTGCTTGACAAAAAGATCCCGTTTTGAAGCACAACACAAACGTGACGTATTTTAAAACCTCGTCATTTATGACGTAGTAACCTGATGATGTCATCTCTTAGAGGTATACCAGTTAAAGGGTTAGCCTTTCTAATGATATGTTACTTTTTATGATCAGTGTCCTGAGACTTGTATAATCGCGGTTTAATCCTTTTGTTTGGATAATACCTCATAATATTCTCACACAGAAAAAATCATCCACCGTTCTTGCTCTATGAACCCTCAAAAAAACAATGAACAAGTGACGTGTTCTAAGCTGATCTTGTCTTATGCACACCTACATGCAGTTTTCATTCGGCTAATAAATCAGCTCTAAAATCTCAACCCTGTTTTACTGGGCTTTGCCTTTGTGATTGTTGTGGTGTATGCACTCAGTTATATTTACATAATGATTTATGATCAGCAAAAAATACTTTGTGTACAAAATGACATGGCACATAGCAAGTTTACACAATTAACAGGCTGACAAAATATTGATGAAGAATTTACAAAAAAGGTTTCTGCTGTGTTTTCTATTGTTTTGGCGAATAACAATGTTATATGCAAGTCTCTGAAACATTCTCTAATTTCTGAAAAAGCGTATAACTCATTTTTAGAATATGAACTCAATTCTGTATGTTGCTTGTTACGGTCTTTCAAAAAACTGCATAATAAATTATTATGACAAAACAAAATGTTCACCATGAAAGTTGTTTTACTGTTAAGAAACTACTTGATTACATTGTTCTATTTTTTTAATACATTTTCTGAGTATTAACAATTCTGTATGTTGCTAGTTATGGTCGTTCAATACTGCATAATTATGAAAGAACCCATTTTCATACCCCTGCGCACGGAGGGGGCGGCGCTGGTGGTGGTGGCACTGGTGGTGGCGGCGCTGATGGTGGCGGCGCTGGTGGTTGCGGCGCTGGAGCTGGTGGCGCTGGAGGGGTGAGTGCTGGTGTCCATGACGGCTGCCTGTAAAGAGGAAGAACCACATGAACAGTCACACTAATCACAATACAATAAGGAAGAACCACATGAACTAATATGTCCACCCACAACACAAAAGGGAAGAACCATATGAACCAATTAAAACACAATGAGTAAAAACCACATGAACTAATACCACCCACAACAAAATCAGGACGTTCCACGTCAACACATACCACCCACAGCAAAGAGGAAGAACCACATGAACAGATACGTACCATGGAACCTCACTTATAAGCCCCACCCCCCCACCCCACCCCACCATCTTCCCCAAAGACACCAAAGACATCCTGCTTTTTAATATCCCGTTTCTCAGATTTTTGTTTTACACATTTTGCAGATTAACCATTTTAGAGAACCTAATCTTTCAGACCTGATTTTCTCGGATTGTGGAGTTCTTAAAAGGAGTGTTCCACTGTACCACCCACAACACAACAGGCAAACTAACTCACTGGTTACATCAACTTCAAACCCATCATGTTCTTCTTTCTGAGAGCATCATTTGCCTTCACATTTATCAAGTTATGTCACAAACAAAGATCTATGCTAAACCTGCAATTAAAAAGCACACTGGTGAACGGTCACCTGCTATGTAAGGACAAGTTTAGATGGTCACAAGGGTTTTCTTTCTTCACAGGCACAAGTTTAATGTATGCACCTCCCAGCTCCAATCATGCTGTCCAAAGCAAAAGACATTTATCAATATTTTCAAAACATTACCTCCGTCTGCCCGGCCTTTCTGTAAAACAGAAGGTAGGCCTGGGCCTGGTGGACGACGGAGGCTGGGACCGGTCTGACCCTCTGGTCATCGTGGTGGTACCATCCTTCGGCTCGTAGCACGAAGGCATGGTAATGACCAGAGGCGCTGGTCCTGCCGTCATGGACGACCACTCCAAACAGCTCGTACAGCTGTTGGAGGTGTCCCTGTGGATCACAAACATTCAAAATTAAGGAATATATTAGCACTCTATTTTCTTCTTTCAGGTGGTTGCTGAAGACAGGTTTGATGTATACAAATCATTTGTCACCCAGGGCAAAAAGCTCAACAATCGCCTTTGGAGGCAAAGCCATTCAAATAGGATTAATTATAGAGCTAATTTATTAAAGCCCTATGGAAACTGCTATGGTTACACAAAGGCAGCCAAGACCGTACAAGGAGACAGCACTTAACTCCAGTTCCCATCACAAACAGAACTCTACAAAGCACAAGTGTCACATGTTTTCAGCGTACACGATAGGGTCAGATATCTTGACTCTAACAAGTATATATTACGCCTTGTCAAATCGGCATATGTGACCCTCCACCACGAAATGAGTCGCATGTCACCTCGCGCGGTTCTGCGCTAGGCTTAATAAAAGTCCGGGGAGTGTCTGGTAACAGTGTGAGGGTCACCTTAGTCACAGGCTTATAACTCAAACAGTTTTCGCTCTTTTCTAAAACGGTTTTCACCACTGGATAGAGCAAAGAAAACTCTTTAGACAAATGTAAAAATATGAAAATCATGCAAAGGTGACATACGACTCATTCCGTGGTGGAGGGTCACATATTATACTTGTTCTTGTCAAAACGTTAACAGCTTTTATGTTTTCAGTGTAGCAATAAAGACTAATATATAGACAAGACAAGTACAATGCTAATGAGTTGAAGACGAGTTAAATTACATATATTACTCCGAATCACATAGTTAGCAATGACGCAGTCGATAGCTAAGATGTCTGAAACGCTATCCCGTCTATAGTCTAAGGGAAGCAACCCAAGCCAAAAAAGTAGCAGGATTGCCACCCGGGATTACCTCCCGTAGTGGGCATTACGTCACGAATACCGCGTACACGCCAAATCATTCGACTCCTTTCAGCCAGAGAGATAAGGTCGTCTTTTGCGCTTTGCTCCGAGGCTGGTTCGTTTTGTCAGCCTGACACTCACTGGCCTCGGCCTCCCGTCTTCTCCTAGCTGTTTCCAGTTGGTGAGATTGTTCCTTATTTTATTTTGACTTTGTATTTGATTCTGCTGGAAATTGCTTACGTCCTCTGGACTCAGAAGTTTCTTCAGCGGTTTCTAGTTGCGTTGGTCGCCATTTTGGTGGCCATTTTTTGCTAGCACGTGGTGTTTCTACTGAGTTGGTTTTCGTCCGTGCTCGGATGGTGAGCTTACTCGGTAGGAAGTTAGTTTTAGATGCCTTGTAGGTATCCTTTTCTTGCTAGTAAATATTTTTTCTGCTGAATTTCTTGTCCGTTCTGGACTTCGATTTTACAGTAGTTGTTTTGTTGGCCTCCAGTTGGAGCCAATTTTTTTGTTTCGCTAGCATGCTGTGTTTCTACTGAGTAGTTTTTCGTCCGTGCCCGGACGCTTTACTATCTTGGTAGGCTGTTTGTCACGATCGGGTGACAGAGACCAAGAAAGTGTCACTCGATGGAGTGCCTGTTCTTGGTCAATTATGATAGAAAGCGCCTGTGCGTGATATTGGGCTACAGCAGAGGTTGCTGACAGTGCTCAATGAGCACGGATGTTTCGTAGCGCACGAGTTTCACAGTGGGGTTTTTTGCTGTCATAGAGCTGACGGATTTTTGCTGACAGCGCGCACGGGATTTTCATGGATTGAGTTTCTCGTGTCTCTTTTTTCTGCTTGATAGGCAGAATTGTGTATAGCTGGACTGGGTTTGTGACAAGGTCAGTCACGTGTTTTTGGCTAGGTTGTCTGACAGAGACACAAGGACGGGGCACTTGACACCCAGCGGCAGAAAGGGAAGGATCTAATATACAGTTTTCTAGAGTATGATGGTTTTTCACCGAATATTGTATTCGGCACTCTAGGGGAACTTCCACTAGTTATTTCTTTCTCACTGCCAGATGTTTTGCTGAGGACAAGTCGTCAACATTCCTTCGTCGTGCGATGGCTTTCGCATAAGGATTCGACAAGGGGTTCTGGATGTTGTTGTCACTGTTGACGAACAGAGGCTGTTCCAGGGAGGAAGCGGATTTTGCTTCCATGAGAGTGCTACACTCATAGGCTGTTTGAGCTTTCGTTTCGTTTCGTGTTCCTGCAATTTCTGCACGGCTGCCTTTGGCGGGACACTGCTAGCTGCAGACGTTGGAGCTGGGACCTGAGGAAGCTACGCTAACCGGCTAACCAGCAAACCGGCTAACCAGCAGACCGGCTAACCAGCGAACCGGCTAACCAGCGAACCGGCTAACCAGCAAACCGGCTAACCAGCATACCGGCTAACCAGTGGCAGAAAGAAAGCTAAGTGCACCATGTCTTACGCACCCCGTTGACCACCGTTGTCTTTTCTTATCTGTGATTACATTGGAGTAGTGACAACGTGGGGTGTGTGACACCTGCATGAACTAGAGCTTTTTGAACAGAACATTCTCATTTTGACTGTATTTACACGGGTTCAGCGTGTTACTATAATTTTCTATATACTACTGGCATTTTGTCAGTGACCACGGGTTTTTTACGTGTTGAGAACGTAAAAGGAACATATTTTGAGTGAAGGCTCGAGGGAGGTGGCGAGTTTATACATAAACAGGCGTCTGGAACTTATACTTTTGTTGACTCTATTTAATTGTATGACTGCGAGAGTGGATCGTGGTGTGGTTAGTTAATTAGTAGTAATTAACCGGTTCATAATCACCTTAAGTGATATATTGAAACGTGACACTGTTAGTTTTAGCTGCTTTAGCGGCTACTGCGCTAGTGCTAAGTTTATTTGCTATTAAGATTCTTCATCCGTTCTGGACTTAGAATTCTACAGTAGTTTATTCGGCGGCCGCCTTTTGGTAGTCGTCCTTTATCCTAGCATGTTGTGCTATCGGGATGTTTTACGTCCTTTCTAGGAATGTAAACCACCTTGGTAGGCTGTCATTTAGCTTCTTTACGAAGCTATTATTATTTTGCTAGTTGATTATTCTGCTGATTTTTAGGTCCGTTCCGGACTTAGTTAAATTTTCAGTAGTCTTTGTTTACCTCTTGTCAGCTTCCGTTTTCGGCAGCTGCACTTCCGGTTAGACTGGTATGTTTGGGTCCGTGCTCGGACTTTGAACATTTTGCCAGTAGCATGTTTTTGTAGCTACTTTTTGTGGCTTGTTTTCTAGTGCTAGTTCCGGTTCTGCTGAAGCTTACGTCCTCGAGACTTTGTTACTTTTCAGTAGATTACTTTCTCACGTCGCCGGCAGGGCGTTTTAGTGAGAAAAGACGGGGGGGGGGGGGGGGGGGGGGCTTCCTCGTCTTATGCCTACAGCCCCATGGTACTTGCTGATCCTAAGACTAATTCGGTCTTTTTGGTGCCTTTTTCGGCGCCGAAAGAGACTCAGTCTGTCTCTCAGACGTCAGTTTCGGTCGCTTGTGCGGCCGTTTCTCCCCCTTTGTCGTCACCAGAGCCTAGCGCTCTGGTGGCTAGTCTTATTGCTTCTTTGCTTACAGAGATCCGTACTTCGGGGGGCCGGCGTCCCTCGCTTGGTGGCTTCGATGGTGACGACGGCAGCTTCGGTTTCCGGACGTTTTACCCGGGTCCTTGTTGCTCTCTTGCGTTTCCGGAGCGTCGGCCCAGTCTACTGGCGCTCGTGTTGCTCTGGATTCCTCTCGCTGGGACAAGCTTCCCTTCATGGCCGGCCTCGGTGGCTTCCGCTTGCGGGAGTGCACCTGAGCGTGTCCCTTCGGGGACGCGGCCAGTACAAGGTATGTGCTCGCAGCAGCCGTCTTCGGCAGCTGCACTTCCGGTTCCCGGAAGTAGTGGTTCACTGGTTGCGGACAGCCCATGGTCCCCTCCGGTTCGAGCTGCGCTTTACGTCAGCAGTCGTCCGCGACAGCTGCTTCCGGTTTCGGCCGGAAGTAAGAGGTTCACCGGCTAGTGCACAGGCTACTGTCACGTCCGGTTCGAGCTTCGACTTACGTCAGCAGTCGTCCGCGACAGCTGCTTCCGGCTCCGTCCGGAAGTAAGAGGTTCACTGGCTAGTGCACAGGCTACTGTCACGTCCGGTTCGAGCTTCGACTTACGTCAGCAGTCGTCCGCGACAGCTGCTTCCGGCTCCGGCCGGAAGTAAGAGGTTCACTGGCTAGTGCACAGGCTACTGTCACGTCCGGTTCGAGCTTCGACTTACGTCAGCAGTCGTCTGCGACAGCTGCTTCCGGCTCCGACCGGAAGTAAGAGGTTCACCGGCTAGTGCACAGACTACTGTCACGTCCGGTTAGAGCCTTGCCCTATGGCAGCAGTCGCCCGCGACAGCTGTTCTTCCGGTTCCGACCGGAAGTGTAGGTTCACTGGTTAGTGCACAGGCTACTGTCACGTCCGGTTCGAGCCTTGCCTTTCGTCGGCAGTCGTACGTGACAGCTGCGCTTCCGGTTCACGGAAGTAGTGCCTCGTTGGAAAGCGGACAGTCAATGATTCCATCCGACTTGAGCTGCGCTATACGTAAGCAGTCGTCCGCGACGGCTTCTCTCCCGGCTCCGGCTGGGAATGTTAGTTCATCGGTGTGTGGGCAGCCCATGGCCCTTTCCGGTTTGATCTTTGCCCTTGGCTCAGCAGCCGTTTCCGGCAGCTTCGCTTCCGGCCTCGGCAGTAAGTGTAGATCAATCGGGTAGTGCACAGGTTACTGTCACTTCCGGTTTTGGCTTACGGCCTACCTTTGGGTTCCGAGCTTCAGTTCGCAGGTGGCTCAGCACCAGCTTTGAATAGCGCTGCTGTTGACACTGCACTTCCGGCTTTTCCCGGATTTTCCGGTTCAGTTCCCTCGGCTTCCGTTTGGTCGCCGGCGAATTTTGGACAGGGCTTGCCTTACGGGCATACAGGCTTTGTGCCTTTGTTGGGACAGCAGCATCCACACACTGCGGTGGTGTCCGCTAGCTCCTCTCGACCACTGCCTTCGGTTTTTGATGCCGCTCAACTTCCTCTCAGTCAGGATATGAGTGCCATTGATTGCCAACAGGGCGGACTTCCGGCTTCAGGCCTCCCCTCTCAGCGTCACTTGTTGGGTTCCTTTGGATTTGATCCATCCCCTTCCGTTCTCGCTTCGGACTCCAGGTCCGTTGACGATGAGCAGACGCTCTCGGGGGCTCCGGCCAGCTTCAGGGTGGCGCTCGAAGCTGTCACGGAAGTCACGTCTCGCTATTTTCCGGAAGGAGCTTCGTCTTCGGCCACGCCTTTGGGGGTCGGTCCGTAGGCGATGGTGGATTTCTGGTTGGCAGAGAGGAAACAGCTACTTCCGGTTTGTAAAATCACCTTCAGTAGCTTTTCAATGTTCTCGCCTCTTCGCCAAACCCCTCCTTCCGGCAGCGGGTTGCCTACGGGCTCAGCTACGTTGCTGGTTCCTCATGGTTCAGCTCCAGAGCTGGCATCGGAATACCTTGCCGCTCCTGCGCAGGCTTCCTCCTTCGTGCCCTTAGCGGCTCAGAGGAAGTTGCCTTGGCCAAGGTCGTCTTGGAACCTTCTGTCGTCCTTTGTCCTTCCGCGTGCGCCGGTACCGGTCACGCCGGAACTCCTTGCGTTTCTTACGAAGCCGTTGAGGAGGGATTCGGTTCTGCCGCTCTATGAGCAGACTCTCCTATCCTCTGGGGAAGTGGGTCGGCAGCTTTTGGAACTCAGTTTCATTTCTGAGACTCTTCTGTGAGCGCTTTCACGCGCTCTGACAGATTCCTTGGCGCCCTTTACGCTTCGTAAAGAGCGGGACGCGGAGGACGTGTCCGCACTCCTCTCCACTTGGTGGACGGTATCTCTTCTGCAACCTGGCTTCTCATGCCACACAGCAGGAGATTGAGACCAACAGAGAACAGCAGTTCTCTTCTTTTGAGCTTCAATTCTGAAGCAGCAAAGGAAGGCCGCACCTAAGCAGGCTATACCTAGGCGGACTCAGCCCAAGCGGCCTAAGTCCTCAGCTCAGGTTTATCCGGAGAGATTGTTTCTTTCACAGCCGTCATAGGACGCTGGGTTTTGGAACAACAGCTGGCCTTAGGGCTTCCGAGTTTTTTGGCTGGCGCAACAACCATTTCATCCGTTGGCGGTGGTGGTTGTCGCTTTCCTTATGCTTGTGGCTTCGGACTTCGACTTTCTTTCCTTTTCCCAGCATACGGGGGCTGAGACAGGTCGATTTCCGTGTGAATGGGGTTTCCGTCTTTGGGCTTCCCCGTTTTCTCTTCTTTGCCACAAGCTTCTGGACTTGGTCCTGGTTTGTCTTTCGCCGAGTCTGACCCTGTCTTTCTCTAGCGATTAGAGGCGTTCTGGTGTTTCGTCCAAACTCTAGGTTCACTTGAGTTGGCCTCGGAAGTAACATCCAGATTTTCCTGAGGGAGCATTGTCTTGGCAATGCATGTCTGAGGAGTCATTCTTGTGGCTTGTCACCTTTCTCAGGTTTCTTCGGCTACTCCTCTCCTTTTGGCAGAGGTCTAGGACCAGCCTACGGGCATCAAGGCTCAGCCTTAGCCCGTGATTTAGTCTCCTGCCAGTCGTTTTTTACGATTTTGGCATTTTTGGTGCTTGTGACTTCGGATTTCGTCTCTTGCTCTTCTCCCTCATGCTAGCATGAGGTGAGTCGGGACGATCTCTGCTGGGCTGGGTTTCCGGTCAGGGCCACCCCCTTTTTGTCACTCGCACCTATGACTATTACGTTTTTCCCCTGAGAACTCTTGTCTCAGGAATCTTTGGCTGGTTGGCTTCACGGTTTTCCGTTTATTCCTTCCAGCCTTGTTTTTCTGTTTTGGGTTTTTGATTCACATTCAATTCCTACAAGCAGTTTGCTCCGCGAACACTTTGGCTTTTGTCATTTTGTTTGTGGTCACTGGTCATTTCAGGCTTTGGCCACTGAGGCTTCCTCTTTTCCGGTGCTCACGCACTACCAGAGGTCGCTTCTTCCTCATTTGTTTCCTCTCCCTGCTTTCGCAGGGACTGGTGGAGGACAGCCGGTGACCGTCTCCCTTGGAGATTTGCTCATTGAGTTGGACTCTGGTACTCAGTACTCAGTGGTCCCTCTCTTTCCTTTTTCGGAGATGGGTCACGCTTCCGGAGCTGACTGTTATCTCTAAGGCCTTTTGGGCCTCACTCCATCCCAAAGTTTTCTTACTTTGGCATGTTTGCCTTTTGGTCTCCGCGAGGGTTGTTCCTTTTCAGGGCTGAGCGGACAACCTTAAGCACGGATTTTTCCAGGCCATTAGCATTTCCTTCCAATAGGGGGGGGGGGGGGGCAGCTTGTCTTCCCCTCTACTCGGCTCGGGTTTTGCAAGGCTTGGGTCCTTTTCTGGACTGTTTTACGGTTCAGGAGATTGGAAGAAGTGCTGGGCACAGCTTACTGGCTCTCTGATGTTGTCTTTCGCATTTCTTTCCTGAGAGACATCACGACTGTCTTTCAGGATGGTTCTCGGTCCGTTTTTCTGTCGTTTGGCAGTGGGCCAGTTCCTGGCAAGGGTTTTAGAGTGAGTTAGAGCTTTCTTTCTCACGGGATCCTTTCCTGACCTTTGGCAGTGGGCCAGTGTTTTGGCAAGGAATTTTCTTTCCCTCTGCCTTGCTCCTTAGCCTTTCGGTCAAGGAGTTTGGATGATGTCCTGCGCACAGCTTTCTGGCGCTCGGAGTTTGCCCTTTTTAGGTTCTGAAGGGAGACATTGCTGCCTCCTGTCAGGATGGGTCTCGGTCCATTCCTTCCTTGGCGGCAGCTGGTTCTATGTCTCTCCAGAACTTTAGAGTGAGTTTGAACTTTTTTGATCTTACCCACCACCTTGTTGGAGTTATCTGCTAACTATGTGATTCGGAGTAAGATATGTAATTTAATCTAAAATTTTTATTTAAATTTAGGTTTAATTAATATACTTACCCGAATCACATAGGTAATTCCCTCCCACCTACCCCGCTTTTAGTTTCTATGTATTAAGCCGACTTAGGTCGACCAAATGTCGCCCTAAAGTCCCCATTTTACAACACTTTCGATTTTGGGCGACCGAAAGTCGGCCGCCCTAAGTTTTGGCGTCTTTTCTCCAATTCCATTGGCCTGACAACATTGTGCTATCGAGGAGACAGTGCCTAACGTATCTTGCTTGTAAATCGCATGAAGTTTCTTTCTTTATTTGGTGTTTAACGTCGTTTTCAACCATTCAAGGTTATATCGCGACGGTCGCATGAAGTTGGGATTTACCGTTTGAGCACAAAATTGAATAAGTGATTTTGAGACTTAGGCCGTCCTTTGCAAAAAAAGGTCCTTAGACAACCACGATACTTATGCAAATATTTGTTTTAACTGAGTGTAAACATATCATCATCATTAAGGCGACAATGTTAAAGGCACAGTAAGCCTCCCGTAAACCATCACAGAGCTCCCCGAGCGTCTAAATACAGTACAAGCATACTTCCATTTGAACGCTCACCGAACGGGAACATCCTGGCTGCTTTCTGTCGAGCGTGAGACATTTTCCAAGAATTTATTTTCGTGGACTTGGCCCTGAAGAACAATGGCGCCTCGTTTTTGCGCTAGACCTAACTTTTAAAATCTAAATAATAAATTGACAGCTTGTTACACAAACATTCTTTAATCATAAAAGAATTCGTTTTTCATCAAGACAAGATCAGAACAATTCGAAGTTGTGAAAGTTTAAAAAAAAGAAAAGCCCGGTAGCAGGGTCACGCAAGGGTCGTAGCAGACGACGGCCCGGTTTATCAGTGCAAATCGCTGTTCCTCTCAACAGTCAAAAGCCATCGCTAGAGTTCTTGTGAACCACAGCCGTTGTTTCGTGCATAAAAAACGTGCTATTGTAGATAAGCTCACGTCGAGTCGCATTCAAATGACTAACTATGACGACTGCATTGTGAAAAGGGGGAAAACTGGATCACACGGGTTCACGATGGCTCAGGGGTAAGATAAACCACGCAAAAATAAATTCTTTGAAAATTGTTCGCTCTTTACGGAGGGCACCTAGGATGTTCTCAATTGGTGAGTGTTTAAATGAAAGGGTGTTTGTACTGTGTGTAAAAGCCTGACCGTATCTGTGATGGTTTACGGGAGGCTTACTCTGCCTTTAAACACCTACATCTTAATCTTGACTGATTTTCCGTCAATTCATGACTGTTAAGTGGGTGTAGGTAGCACAACTTAACTCTTAAGCCTCCAGTGTTATGTTCCATCTTCACTTCTCTCCATAGCATTCAGTCAACAAGTTATTGATACTGTGATGAAATGGGACGCGGAAAAATAAATTACTCCAGCGGAATTCGTAAGTTGTGTCCGCGGAAATCCGCGGAAAAGTCCCACCCCTGAGCTATACATATCCAACCCAACCGCTACACTGAAATACACAATAGCTGTAATTGCATGTATTATCATATAGATCAGAGAAATGTTCGACATGGTGCTCCAGTATTAGCATTTGGTAGCAGACATACACAACTCTTCTCTAATTTTAAAATGTTGAACAGCTTAACATATAATTGTTTTTCTGACAAAAAAAATCCAATGGAAGTGAAAACAGGAGAGTACATATACATGTATACATGTTATAAGTATAGATATTACAAGTACCTGGTTGTCGCGGATAATGGTGTTGCTGGGGAATTCGACATGATGGCCGTCTTTTTCCCCAGCTGCATTGACAAATCTACAACAGAACATAGGGTTTGTTAATTCAGAGCTCCACAAAATGTTTGTGATGAATGTTCATTCATATTATAACTGTGTAACAAAACACAAAAAAACACTGTTCATATGTGACAAAACAAGGTTATGATTCGGTTCGAGCTTCAGGTAAAACATTGATTGTCAAAGTAAAAGTCAATAAGGCTTTAATAATAATAACAATAATAATGCATACTATTTATATCTCACACGCTTTCCTTCTTTGCCACTAGATCTACTAAAGCAAACGTGTGCAAGATTGTATGTTACACGCTTTGGAGCATGTGCAAGAACGGATTCAAACTGGAAATCGTTCCTCCAAAAGCCCCTAAATGCACACACGGCTTTCATTTATCCTGCTGTTATCGTTTCTTCTCTTTACAAATTCTTCAACGCTGAGAATACTGAAAACGGCATCCCCGGACGACACTACTGTTTCCATACGCAAATTTATCTGCCCTTGGAAAGTGGCTCGCTCACGAGGCCTATTGGTATGAATCTAGAAGGACAGAGTTATGAACATAGATTTATCCTACATACGTGAGAGAGACACCCGTGAGGTAATAATCGTTCAAATCACACGTGTGTGTATCATGTAAATGAGGTCATGTCAAGCAAGTCTGGCAGGGACCTGTTTTTCCACTGCTCATGATGCCAGAGTCACCGAGACAAACGTCCTTATAGACCAAAAAAATTGCGCTCGCTAATTACCCTCGATGAATTTTGAGAACCAACACGTCACGCCACACTTTCAGAGTGACGTTTCTTTGCTTTGACGTAATAGATTGCACGAGGCTTTAGAAGAGATCGAGGTTCCAAAACAAGCGTCTTCAAGTTAGCTGTTTCGACTGCAGGACATTTTCAGTAAAATACACGTAAGTACAGTATGTAGGATAAACAGAATACTACATGGCTTGCTGTGTCGTACCAGATTTACACTCGTTGCTTTTTCAAATAGTGAACAGCTCGCTTTCGCTCGCAGTTCAATATTAAAAAAACAACCGTGTAAATCTGGTACGACACAGCAAGCCATGTAGTATTCTCTATGACAAAGATCCCGAAAAGAACTAACATTTCGCGCATGTAGACACAGAAAGACGTCATGAAGTATGCGATGCTTCAAAAGATACAGACTGTGACGATGACTCTGACGTCATTCACACAAACCGAGACGTTATTCATAGTTGTTCGGTCACTTCCGTCAAAAAGTAGATCTCTCAACAATGGCTGTCCCTGTGTTCAGATTTATCAAGCGTGAGTACGCAAATCAGGTTTGTTCTCTCCTCTGTTGAAGCTGTAGCCTGTGACTGTGAGACATAAATGCTATTCAGACTTGGTCGTGTGACAGAGTTTTCTTCCACACTCGATTAGCTGATGTCTAACTCGGCCCGACGGCTTCGTTAGACAATCAACGTAATCTCGTGTGGAAGAAAACGTCTGTCACACCACCAAGTCTGAATAGTACCCGCTATTACGAGCTAGTCGTGTGACAGAGAGTTTTCTTGCACACGAGACTGTAGATGTTTCACGACGGCTTTAGTCTCGTGTGCAAGAAAACTCTGTCACACGACTAGCTCGTAATGGCGATTATGTCTCACAGCTTCAACAGAGGAGAGAACAAACACGTTTTGCGTACTCACGCTTGATAAACCTAAACACAGGAGCAGCCACTGTGGAGAGATCTACTTTTTGACGAAAGTGAACGAACAACTATAAATGACGTCTCGGTATATGTGAATGACGTCACAGTCATCGTCACAGTCTGTATCTTTTGAAGCATCGCAATCTTCATGACGTCTTTCTGTGTCTGCATCCGCGAAATGTTTGTTCTTTCCGGGATCTTTGTCATCTATGTCTGAACTCTGTCCTTATAGTGTCAGACTAACAGGCCTCCTGAGCGAGCCACTTTCCAAGGGCAGCTAAATTCGCGTATGGAAACAGTACTGTCGTCTGGGATGCCGTTTTCAGTATTCTGAGCGTTGAAGAATTTGTAAAGAGAAGAAACGATAACAGCAGGAGAAATAAAAGTCGTGTGTGCATTTTGGGGTTTTTTGGGGGACGATTTCGAGTTTGAATCCGTTCTTGCACATGCTCCAAAGCGTGTAACATACAATCTTGCACACGTTTGCTTTAGTAGTGGCAAAGAAGGAAAGCGTGTGACATCAGGTAATAGAGCATGTATCCAGGGTTTAACCCTGCTCAAAGCACTGAACAATCAAAATGCTACGACAGTATAACATTGTTTGCTTTTATGTGTTTATCTTACATATGATATGTCAGAGAGACCATTTGTGAGATAACAATATATACACACTGGTTATACGCACTGGTTATATGCACTGAGAAAGAATACAAGATTTAACCCCTGTACATTCCGACGTTAACTTCCAGTTGCAAAGCGAATTTGCCATTCAAACCCACTTTGCGATAAGAACGCATATCTGTTAAAAAGTAGCCTACACAAAAACTAAACCAATCTCATGCTGCACGGCCTTTGCTGTAACGTTGATTACTATCTTTTCATTTTTTTCATTTTTTTTCATTTTTCATTACTTTATTGTCCCATCGCTGGGAAATTCGGGTCGCTTCCTCCCAGTGGAAAGCTAGCAGCAACGGAGTCGCGCTACCCAGGTGTCTGCGTGTTTAGGTGTATTCAGCCACCTGCACTTATGGCAGAATGACCAAGGTCTTTTACGTGCCATTGTGATGACACGGGGGTGGGACATGGCTTCCGTCTCTGGGTCTGCACATAAAGTTGACCCGTGTCCGTCCCGGCCCGAATTCGAACCTGCGACCTTCCGATCACAAGTCCAGTGCTCTACCAACTGAGCTACCGGGCCCTATCGGAGTGTGCAGAAAAGATTAGACAATCACATCAACACTTAGTGTCCTACGAAGCCATCTTGCGAAGGAACACAGTGCACTTTTGATTCATAGTATCAAAACATGCTTGGGACAAACACACACACAAACAAACACACACACACACACACACAGAACTGATGATATTCACGGCAGATTATTGTCCGAGTTTGGAACGTTTTTTACCCCCGGATCAACTGCTGCATTCAAGTCGTCTTCTGACTGCAGCACTCAACTGTAATGACAATAAAGTTCAAGCACAGCAATGTCATCATAAATTTCTCTTGGGAAAAATGACAGGTTACCTCTTCAATTGGAGTGTCAGGTTCGTTGGAGGCACGATCCCGGTACCCATGGCTGCCAGTCCAGTCTGGTCGCATCTGTTGGCACAACATTCATTCTGTCAATTGCCCATGTTTGCAAACAACTCATTGGATTTTATTATACGTTATTTGTATGTTTAACCAAAATATGACATTTTACACAGATCGAGACTGTCAGTGTTCCTCCGAGACCGCGCTAGCGGTCGAGGTGAACAATTACTGTTGATATATGTGTAAAATGTCATATTTGGGTCAAAAATACAAATAACATTTATGTATCGATCGATTCTGGTTAGAGTTCCTTTTAGTTTTTATGAGTGAACGCACACACACATGCACTATTGTGTAGTCTCGGCTGGCCGTCTAAATATGAAGATTTGTCGGCCTCTGACGTCACATGGTTCAAAGAAGGGAAATTCCAGTGTTCAATCGATACATAATGGCTTAGTGAGGGAGTTACAAGTCACTCAAGAATATGAGGCAAACTTGACTTAATAATTATGTAGGTTATTGAAGTTGACATACTTTAAAGCCCATGTAATTTACTGAATGTAGACAAACAAAATCTGCAAGTATTTCTAATTATTTATCTGCGTACATGCCAAGAATATATATGAAACCAGAATTTTGTCTCTGCTGACTTTCAAATGTTTCTTTCACAACTTCTGATGTTTTACCACAATTTTGTGTAATGAAATCTATTTGCAGGATTAAAAGGTATCAGTTTTAGTAACAAAATGTCAACTTCATAGTTTCCACTGGTACACAGCTCTAGAGAATAACCCATAAGTAGCTAAGTGAGAATGTCCGGTACAGGCAGGCTGTAATCGCACTGCGGAGCAAAGAAAACAGTGGAGTCACTACTACAACAAGGGGAATTATGCACATTGTATAAGCGGAACTGTTCACCATGTTTATTATCAAATTATGATAAAAATGTCTTTGATAAATGCGTAGCAGAATATACATATTCAATCACAGGGGAATTCCACTATCTGTTGACCTAGCTTCCAATTCATTGCGATTTGGCTATACTTTTTTTTTACTCATCAGCAGTCAGGCTTTCACTATGTGTCAAACTTTCCACCTCTCTAGCTGCATATCTGTTCAATCTGACGCATTGTTCTGCCCCCTGACCAGTCCAAAGTGATGGTTTTGACTTAGTGAAAGAGGTGACATTTTAGATACAGAGCGATCTGACGCATTGTTCTGCCCCCTGACCAGTCCAAAGTGATGGTTTTGACTTAGTGAAAGAGGTGACATTTTAGATACAGAGCGATCTGACGCATTGTTCTGCCCCCTGACCAGTCCAAAGTGATGGTTTTGACTTAGTGAAAGAGGTGACATTTTAGATACAGAGCGATCTGGCGCATTGTTCTGCCCCCTGACCAGTCCAAAGTGATGGTTTTGACTTGGTGAAAGAGGTGACATTTTAGATACAGAGCGATCTGACGCATTGTTCTGCCCCCTGATCAGTCCAAAGTGATGGTTTTGACTTAGTGAAAGAGGTGACATTTTAGATACAGAGCGATCTGACGCATTGTTCTGCCCCCTGACCAGTCCAAAGTGATGGTTTTGACTTAGTGAAAGAGGTGACATTTTAGATACAGAGCGAACTGGCCTTTTGTCCTCCTAGTCGACGAACAACTCTGTTACGTCTCAATGAGTCCAGAATGCTTACCTCCCACAGTGGTAGCCCTCCAGGGTCTCTCCCTGGGTGTAGCGGTCGAGAGACGCCTGAAGGTTGTCGATGCCCTGTGGAGAAGAGACACACACATACTATTTTAACTGAAGCAAACAATTTTAAAAACCAAGAAATGTAAGTTGTTGGAACGTTTGTTATTGACAAAACAATATGTTACATTCAGATATATTTCAACCCAGCGGTCTTTTAAATGTACAGACAAACAAATAAAACAAAAAGACTTCTTTCTCAAAAAGTGCATCTGCTTGCGGAAAATACACAAGCAAGCTAGGCAATCAATTTTGTTTCTGAGATTTGAAATGTTGGCAGTATCTTTGTTTTTGGATTAACTGAAGCTTTGGAAGGGGGGTGGCGGGGGGGTGGGGGGGGAGGGGAGGGCAACATTTTTCAGTTGAAGTATAAGCTTAATTGCGTTGTCTCATGAGATCATTGAGATTGATACCTTCAAGGGAACAACACCCGTCCCGATATAACCTTCGTGGTTGAAAACGACGTTAAACACAAAAGAAAGAAAGAAAAGGGAACAACAGACATGCAAACCAGCTTTACTATACATTCATGGGAATAAAAGACAAGTAAAGATCATGTGAGGTACCTGAAATTGCTACCTGTTTTTCATATCTGTTTTTCAACACATGTGTTCAGAGGTGTGTGTTTAAAAAAAAAATAAAGTAATTTGAAATCAAAAAACAAGAAAGGTAGGTTGTTGGAACGTTTGTTATTGACAAAACATTCACAGATATTTCAACCCAACGGTCTTTTAAGTGGACAGACAAACAAATATTAAAACAAAACTTATCTTGATAGTTCTATCCGTTTTAAGTCCATTCGTTAGGAAGCCGAGCGAATGAATGATGGGCTCATTAATTCGCTCGGCTTCCTGAGTACCAGAGCTAGGGTCTCAAATGAGCGTGTACAACGGGTTTTACTATAAACATTTGAGGGAACACACACCATGCACAAAGGGTTTTGCAACACAAATTATAAAACTCTCAAATTCTTAGTTGTCTGAGGCTTCAATTGATTTTGAGAAGAATACAGAGAAAAACAAGCACTTTTTTTAGTGATTGATATTGGGGAACATTTGAGTACCGGAGCTAGGGTCTCAAATGAGCTATGTACAAAGGGTTTTACTATAATCATTTGAGTACCAGAGCTAGGGTCTTAAATGAGCTATATACAAAGGGTTTTACTATAAACATTTGAGTACCGGAGCTAGGGTCTTAAATGAGCTATGTACAAAGGGTTTTACTATAAACATTTGAGTACCGGAGCTAGGGTCTCAAATGAGCTATGTACAAAGGGTTTTACTATAATCATTTGAGTACCGGAGCTAGGGTCTCAAATGAGCTATGTACAAAGGGTTTTACTATAAACATTTGAGTACCGGAGCTAGGGTCTCAAATGAGCTATGTACAAAGGGTTTTACTATAAACATTTAAGTACCGGAGCTAGGGTCTCAAAATTTAATGAGCTATGTACAAAGGGTTTTACTATAAACATTTGAGTACCGGAGCTAGGGTCTCAAATGAGCTATGTACAAAGGGTTTTACTATAAACATTTGAGTACCAGAGCTAGAGTCTCAATTGAGCTATGTACAAAGGGTTTTACTATAACAATTTGAGGGTACACACAACATGCACAGGATTTTTCTACACATTCAAAGGAACAACAGACATATTAAAAGGGTAATTTACTAACATTCAAGTGAACAACAAACATGTAAATAGGGTTTTACCATGACAAAAACAAAAGAATAACACATAACATTTCACAATACATTCAAGGGAACACAAAGTATCAAAAATGGTTTTAATCTACATTCAAGGGAACAAAACCAGAAACAGAAGACAAAAGTACAGTTTCCATTTCAGTGTTTAACATCAAACTGAACATGATTCATTGCACATGTCAAAGTTCATGTACAGTGGTTATTTCCCTTGAATAAAACACTACATTTATCCTATTATGACTATTTGAAGAAATGTAAAACAAACATAAATTAATTAGAAGATTAACGATAGAGAGACAAACGTACAGAGATACTCTTATGAGACAGAGAAAAAGAGTCCAGGATGCATAATTATGTGATGACTTGTTGTGTCTTTCTTTATTTGGTGTTTAACGTCGTTTTCAACCATTCAAGGTTATATCGCGACTTCTTGTGTCTGTGTTGTTGTTTTGAAGTATATTTTACATAATGGATCATAAACACATTATTTATATTTGGTATGACCGTCCAGTAAGGCATTTCAATAACATACACATTAAACGAGTTCTTTGTCTTGATCGCAGATTAAAGCCAATTGGCAGCGTGATACTTGCTTTGCTTCTTTTTGAAAAGACTTGACTCAGTAAAAGGGGCCCTAACTCTGCCACACAGGTTACAATCCTGACAGTTATTTTCGAACATCGCTTTCAACCCTCAACAACCATAGGAAAGCACAACGATTTCATAACATGATATAGAATGATGTGAACTTATTTGTAGCGCTGAATGAAATGTAAATGTCTCTCATAATTACGGTCCATTATGTAACGTCACCTCCACAGGGCTATTAATATTGCCGCACAACAGTGGGGAACAAAAAAACAAGATGGCTGAAAGTCTTACCCCAATATCAAGGCTCAGCTGGGAAAAGTTGTCCCTGGTCGCTGTTTTGTGGCTGCAGGAACCACATGTCACTGAAATGAAGCACAAGCATGAATTCACAGACAACAATGACGACACACACCATTGCAATTGTTACTGACGTCATTTGTTGACATAAATTGTTACTGACGTCATTTGTTGACATAAATTGTTACTGACGTCATTTGTTGACATAAATTGTTACTGACGTCATTTGTTGACATACATTGCAGATGGTAAGCAAAGCATGATTGTCTTTATATTCTTTTAAGTGATCTTGGCAGGGTAACACAATTGCAAAGACCCCTTACACTGGGTGTTTTTTAGAAAAAAAAGAACGTTTTTTTTTCTTTTTTTCGATAAATACCTTCGATGACGTCATATCCGGCTTTTTGTAAAAGTTGAGGCACTGTCACACCCTCATTTTTCAATCAAATTGATTGACATTTTGGCCAAGCAATCTTCCACGAATTCGAAGGCTGGACTTCAGTATTACATTTCAGCTTGGTGGCTTAAAAATTAATTAATGACTTTGGTCAATAAAAATCTGAAAATTGTAAAAAAAATTGTTTTTATAAAACGATCAAAATTTACGTTCATTTTATTCTTCATCATTTTCTGATTCTAAAAACATATAAATATGTTATATTTGGATTAAAAACAAGCTCTGAAAATTAAAAATATAAAAATTATTATCAAAATTAAATTGTCCAAATCAATTTAAAAACACTTTCATCTTATTCCTTGTCGGTTCCTGATTCCAAAAACATATAGATATGATATGTTTGGATTAAAAACACGCTCAGAAAGTTAAAACGAAGAGTAGTACAGAAAAGCGTGCTATATGTATACGGTCTTGCTGAAAAATTGCATTGCGTTCAGTTTCATTCTGTGAGTTCGATAGCTTGACTAAATGTTGTATTTTCGCCTTACGCGACTTGTTCTTTATTTTTCTCTCTGTTAAGTCACCAGTGACTATGTTCCTCCATGAATAAAATGCCAGTCTCCACAAAAGAAGGGCCGTAACTCTGTTCCTAAAAGACCAAATGATCCCATTTTCACCTCACACATTCTCCAGACTTGCATGGTGTCACCCCTTGTGATTCTGGTTATTCTCTATTTGAAAATCAGACTTTTGCCAAGAAGTTCCACTGTATCCGAGAACTTAAAAATGCTTTCAAATCAGCTCAAAAGCAATCCCAAATAAGGCCATCTTATGTGTCTTCTGATTGGCTCATGCACTTGTGACTTAATTTGTGTCGATGTAATAATGGCTACTTTAATTTGGGCCAGACACCCCAAACAGTCTCCAAGAAAATCATATAATCATTTTGTTTGGATCATACCTCGTACCACACAACATATGAGCGGTAGATTTCTTTACACAAATAAAACAGCGGTGACATGGAGCCTCGTTTTTGTTAGACTCAAACATGGCGATGATGTTGCAGACGACAGAAGTAAATACTGCATCGTCAGTGTTTATATGTCTTAAAAAACTCGATTGAACAACCCAAAGTTGCATTTTACCAGAATTTTGACTGGCCAGCCTGGTTTCTACTAGCATGGCAGAATTTTTACTCGTCCCTGGCGATCGGGCGGACAAGTTGACCGTCCCTGATTGCTTAGAGTCGCTAGTATAGGTACAGACCTTCCAACCAGTGTGACTCCCCAAAGTGTAATGACTTTGGAATGTTTGTTTAATGTTTTCAGTGTAGCAAATGGCATTCAAATTTGCATATTTGTATTACATTTAATTTTACATGTGCATTCATGCTATCTCGTGCAAGCATATGTATGTTTTGAAACAACTTTATTTACAAAGTAGAAACATAATTAAGTATCTACTGTGCCACTTTCAGCTTGGACAGATTTTGTGTCCATATTTTGACTGCTATAACGGTTTAAAATATAAAACATTACATGTAGTACCAAAACTCACAAAAAGAGGGAACTGTTGCCTGCTTGTGATTATTTGTGTGGGAGTAACAGTGCAGCAATGTCTGTTACAACTAAGTACAGCACAATACGCTGAAAGCGTAACAGTTTGCAGCTCTACCGATACAACAACATGCCAATTCCAAGCAGTCAAAGGTGTAAAAGCTCATATAGTGATACATACCTTCTGTCAGGAGCTGGCCTGTGAACGCTGTGTTCGGTCCGGCCCTGGCAAAAAGACAAAGAAACAAGTGTTTTACTGCTGCTGAGTTTGACATTGTAAGTATATCTGCAATATCTGTGCTCATCGGATTTGATCAATATGATAAATAAGCAACACAAGGACATCTTTCCCTTAGTCTCTACTACAGACACATCGTCATCCCCCCCTCCTTATTTCCTGCTGTATGCGATGCTTTTCAGGTTTATAAACAAAAAATCATGTGTAGTGATTGCGTAATTCTGTTTGTGTGTGAGTGTGTGTGTGTATCAGTGCGTGTGTATCAGTGTGTGTGTGTGTATCTGTGTGTGTGTGTGTGTGTGTGTGCGTGTGTGTGTAAAAACAATGTCACTTACTTGTCCAGAAGGCAGGTAAAGAATTCTGCTGCATCCTGCTGCGTCCCGGGCAAAAACTGGCTGTTGATGCCTGTTAGCAATAAAGCAGAAACTCTCTTAAAGGGGTACTATCTAAGGTGCCATATGTTGGGAGGGTTTTCTAGAGAATTGGACCTGTACAATTTCAGGTGACATTCACTATGCTGTAATGTACGCACATCTGCGGTAATATCAGCAACATAAAAACAAACTCAGCAGCAGAGGAAGGCTGTGAGAATAAGTCACAGTCCGAAAACAATTCACAGTCACAGCTGTTTCAAACTTGAATGCCTGAGCTTTCAAACCCCGGAACAATGACCAATTTTGTCAGCTGATTTTAGCTGCCTGCCTGCCTGATTTTTCACTGCCCGTGATGCCGAGTCACCGAGACAAAGTAACGTCATTCTTGGAACACTTGAAAAAGAATTTAAGAACATACACGTCACGATATGCTTTCTAGAGTGACGTCTCTTTGCTTTGACGTCAAAGATTACACCATGCTTTCGGAGAGATGCAGGTTCCATTTCAAGCTTCTTAATCTGAGCGCTTTGACTGAGAGACGTTTGAGGTAATCTTGAACTTTAGTGCGTTAAATTCATAGCTCAGAATCCAGTGGCATTCTTTACTTATTGTTGATACAAGTCCCTGTAATCAAGCCAAAAAACATTTGTTGTGAAATTAATTGACGGATTGAGCTCTAAACTTAAGCATATTTAATTAATTTGGTTGTTTGCTCGACGAAAATTCCGCGAATATGGCGTACGTTGTCAACCAAGGGACATCATTTGCACGATATAGTTGTCTCCCTTGTCCGCTCATGCGAATAATTCCTTCTGTGACGCATGTAAACGAAATGCATTCGTACAGTTCATCGGAGTTTATTCCGTGACATCAAATGGATCTAAAATGACTTGTCATAATCACAAGTGCAGGTTCTACAAATTTAGAAGCTTAAAATGCCTCTGAACTCTAAGCCATGAATTTAACACACTAAAATTCAAGATTACCACGTTTGGAGGAATAGACACGCAAGTACAGTATGGAGAATAAACTGAATACTACATGGCATCTTGTTTGATACCAGTTTTACACTGGTTGTGTTTTCCAATATTGAAAAGCTCGCTTTCGCTCGCAGTTCAATATTTAAAAACACAACTTGTGTAAAACTGATATCATACAGGAAGCCAGGTAGTATTCTTTATATAAGTCGCATGCAGATCACTACACAAAAGCAAACAACAGAGTATGCCAATCTGATAGAGTGGAACCCCCTTTTTAAGACTTCCCAATTTAAGACTCGATCCCTCCTTTTTAAGACCTTGTTTTCTTAGACTTTCTGTTCATTACCTATTTCGATAATATTTTGTCTCTGATATATTTTCAAAATGTGTTGAATAAAGTGAGAAAAAATAGAGTAATCTACCTGACACAACACACGTAAACTTGGCATTAATACCACTTACAAAATAGATACTGGGATTGTACTTGATTCGTCAATTATCCAACCCTCATTTATTATGATTCTTGGCATGTCATCATACTCATAATTTTGTTTTGTAAAGTCAGTCCGGTAGATTTCTGTATTCTTTTCATACTTGTTGTTAACACACTCTGAAAATATAACAGAAACATTATTAGCAAACTAAAGCAAAGTCGATTTTCACATCAATCGCTGTCACACTACCTCTCCCCCTCCGTCAACAACAGTCCCTCGAATCATTCAAATCTGCACTCAAGAGGTTCCTTTTTTCCAAATAATCCATGCATTTTACACTGCCCACCCATTCCCACCCTGAATAACTGTACATATTTTAATGGTTGATGGTGTGTGTGTGCTAGTGACTTTAAGTCTCCGTGTGTGTGAATGAGTGTATGTGCGCCTTGAGTCGCCTGTTGGTGAGATATGTGCGCGTTATAAATATTCGTATTATTATTATTATTATTATATGGTGGTGGGGTGGTTTTTTTTACGTCAAATAAAAACATAAGAAGAAAAGCTTACTGGGGAGAAACTGTGCAATGGCCCGTGGCCGCAAGGGAGGGCCCGCCTCTCTCAGGGATGTGAGCAAAGCTCTCACAGCACTTTGGATTGGAGCTGCAAAAACATAAAGTGTTAGAGAAAGCAACAAATTTATGAGAAGAACACAGACAGCACTTTGTGTGTGTGTGTGTGTGTGTGTGTGTGTGTGTGTGTGTGTGTGTGTGTGTGTGTGTGTGTGTGTGTGTGTGTGTGTGTGTGTGTGTGTGTGTGTGTGTGTGTGTGTGTGTGCCTGTGTCAACAAAAGAGCTAAAGGTTTGTGAGGAAAACCTGGGGTTCACAAGGAATGAGAAACATGCATTTATTTTGGCCCTAGCACAAGTGAAATAAGTCTGGTGTCTTATTATTGGCTTTGGAAGACTCGGAGCCTTACTACAGTAACCTAAAACCTATTAATTGAGGGTCAGCAATCTCTGCAGGCCAACAATCATTCTGGCCAGGAATTATGAGGTCATGCATCGTTTTGAGGGAAAAGTACATATTATTATGCAGACACTGCCAGACCAACACATCAGAGCTAATTAATGAATGCAATAACATGCCCTCATCAGCCAGTTGAGTGTAATGTATGCATGCCCACTGTCACAGGCGCAACTCTAGCTCAGCACATACTAAAATTGACGGATTTGAAAAACAATTCTCTTAACTCATAGCAATGCCACTTCCGAAAGTAGACCAAATTAGTCATTTACATTGAAACGGTTTCTCAATCTCCATATTGTTTAATCATATCGTTATTTGTACACCATACGATTTTGTGTGTAGCAGCATGTCACAACATTACGAGGTATTTATAATTACCGTAAAATCGCTAGCAAACGCCCAGTATCTAGCAAACGCCCACCCTCTACTTTCAGCCAAATGTTGTGCAGGGGGGTCACTACCTAGCAAACGCCCAGTATCTAGCAAACGCCCACCCTCTACTTTCAGCCAAATGTTGTGCAGGGGGGTCACTACCTAGCAAACGCCCAGTATCTAGCAAACGCCCACCCTCTACTTTCAGCCAAATGTTGTGCAGAGAGGTCACTACCTAGCAAACGCCCAGTATCTAGCAAACGCCCACCCCCTACTTTCAGCCAAATGTTGTGCAGGGGGGTCACTACCTAGCAAACGCCCAGTATCTAGCAAACGCCCACCCCCTACTTTCAGCCAAATGTTGTGCAGGGGGGTCACTACCTAGCAAACGCCCATCCCGGTTTTTTTGTTTTTTAAAATTGTTTTAAGACAGTCGGCCTCCTTTGCACACCGTTCAATGGTTCGCCTTTTTTTTTGGGGGGGGGGGGGGAGGAGGGGATAAAATTACGTCATGTCTGTCAGTGACGTCGTTCAGTGACGTCTTTTATTGAGTGTTGAACACTTCTCTCGTTGACAAGCACTTCCTTTCTAAGCTTATGTTCAGCTATGCCGAAGCACAAATCATATACAGTGACATACAAACTGAAAGCCCTGAGATATCTTGAAAACGAAGCTGCAGGCAATGTTTCGTTATGTGCTCGTGAGTTTTCTTTTGACAGAAAAAAGAATGAGAGAGGGGAGGGAACACAGAAACATATTTGAACAGCAATACGGGAAAGAAAAGTAAAAATAAAAGTTGTCTGAAAGACTGCCAGTTAGATCAGAACAAGTTGAACAAGTTGTGATGGAATGCTTGGAAGAGGGTCTCCAAACAAGAGAAGAAACTGTGTTTGTGCTGACGTTATTCTGAGAATGAGAAAAATCAAGGTCACTTGTGTTCTTTTGTTTCTATCACAGAACGTCGATCTTTATTTGCGCAACCAAACGGTGTGTTAATTTTTTTTATTAAAATTGCATAAATCACATGGTTGTATCACTTTTTTTTCTCGTGAAAATGTGATGACACTTTATCTTGCAAAGTGGTGTTTACCTAACAAACGCCCACCCCCTGCTTTTTCCCGAAATACGTGCGGAGCGGGGGAGGGGGGAGTGGGGGGGGCGTATGCTAGGGAGTTTACGGTAGATACATTTTTAAACGCAGACTGACAAGCTGACATAATCTTCTCGCGCTAAGAAATGTAAATTTGTTCTATAAACCGTATCCCACAACTAGCCATGCTAACAACTTACATGCTGAACTCGGCAGCTGTAGGTCCAGGCTGCTGGCTGCCAGGCACTGCAGCACGGAGTTCATGAAGCAGGTGTTGCCCAGGTTGCGGAGACCTCTGCCGACTGGAAGGACATCTGCATCATTTGAAGAAACAAGAAATAACAAAAAATGCTCATTACTCATCTTTGGCACAAGGTATAGGAATCAAAGACAAATCATCGTTGCTCTAGCTCCATGCATATTGTAGAAAATGACAATTGTACACTATGATTGGGCGGGGATATAACTCAGTTGGTAGCGCGCTGGATTTGTATTCAGTTGGCCGCTGTCAGCGTGAGTTCGATCCCAGGTTCGGCGGAAATTTATTTCACAGAGTCAACTTTGTGTGCAGACTCTCTTCGGTGTCCGAACATCCCACGATTGACAAAAGGGTCTTTCCTGGCAAAATTGCTTAGGCACAGTTAATAATTGTCTACCTATACCCGTGTGACTTGGAATAATAGGCCGTGAAAGGTAAATATGCGCCGAAATGGCTGCAATCTACTGGCCGTATAAAATTTCATTTCACACGGCATCACTGCAGAGCGCCTAGAACTGTACCCACGGAATATGCGCGATATAAGACTCATTGATTGATTGATTGGTTGATTTAAACTCATTACTACCCTGACATGAATACCAGACACAGTCAGAAGTAATCGTTGGAAGTTTCAAAGACGAGACTTAGTAACCTTCTGTCTTGTTAGTCACTGCTGGGCTGTCAAGTTGCAACTCAGACGGAATAAAAACCTGTCAATTATATCCATAACAAATCAGAAGCCTTAACTGTCAAATAATGATCAATGTTCATGTTACATTTACTAATGTTGTTTAATTCTTAATTTGGAGAAACAAAGGAGAAGTTTAAAAAAAAGTTCCCCTGGAAGCGTTTTAGATAATATGTCCTCTAACACTAAGAACAATAACAACATTTGAGCCTTGACAAGAAAAACTCCATACAAATGTAACGATGGTAGTCTCCCTGTCACACAAAAACACCACCAAAAGGAATTGTTCTTACGATTCACTTTAAATCATACAAGGCAATCAGAAATAATCGTCTGCTCTAGCTCTCTCAGCTTTCAACATAGTGACAATTTTTGTGTGTGGTGATAATACTGTCAAGTATGATAATTAAAACAAAAGGATCCTCGTTAAAAAATAAATGAAACAATTACAATCTTTTTTTCAGCCCTGGCTGGAGTAGAAGGCTCATCGTGATCGGGCGCTTTAATTTCTGTGAGAGTCAGTATTCCTACTTCTAAAGAAATATTGATTTGGAAGCTGGCTAGTGCAAAGAAATATTGATTTGGAAGCTGGCTAGTGCAATCAAAGATCTAGTATCTATCTATTATAATCACCTCTGGCTGTCGCCTGTTCAGGTCCTCCCTGCGCTTGTGCCTTAAATGAAAGAAATAAGAATGTCCCAATATTGTTTCATCAAAGTCTTAGCAGTAACCAAAACGTTCAGGACAGACGACATGTCGGTCTAGAACTAATCCGTGTTACTCATACTCATCTGATCACTCATGTGAGTCAATGAAATGTAACCAAACCATACTACGTACATAAAAAAACAACGTAAGACAGAAAGAAAGACAGCAAGACTGAAACGCTTATAATTGAAAAAGTTAAGTATAAAAGACATCCTTCAAAACTCCCACCTCGTATCAATGGTATAGTCTTTTCACATTTAGTCAAGTTTTGACCAATGTATTAACGTTGACCGGACATCGAGATGAGGGTCTGGTGTATGTATGTATGTATGTATGTATGTGTGTGCGTGTAGAGCAATTGAGAGAAAAGTACTGGACCGGTCTTCATGAAATTTCACATGAGAGTTCCTGGGTATAATATCCCCAGACATACACCCTCATTTTTCAACCAAATTGGTTGACATTTTGGTCAAGTAATCTTCGACAAAGCCCGGAATTTGGGATTGTATTTCAGCGTGGAGGTTTAAAAATTAATGAATGAGTTTGCTCGTCATTAAAATCGAATTTTCGCAAACAAATTTAAATGTGATTCCAAAAAACATATAGCTATGATTATGTTGTATTCAAAAACAAGCTCAGAAAGTTAACAAGAATACAGAAAAGCACGCTTTCCTGCTTAGCGCCAATCTGGCTTGTCAATTTCACTGCATTTTTGCACGTGACAAGTGAGCGATTTCCTTCTTGAGGGGATTGACAAAGCTGTATAGTGTTGGTGAAAAAATGCAGTGCGTTCAGTTTTATTCTGTGAGTTCGACAGCTTGACTAAATGTAGTAATTTCGCCTTACGCGACTTGTTTATATATCTGGATTCCTCTTAGGCCACAAAAAAAGTTGGTTTAGGGTAACCCGCCTGACCCTATTGTTTTCCCGCCAACAATAAAACTTTTTTCATTTCTAAAAAAAAACAAACCAGAAACACTTTTGGCACATTTTGCGAACCATACCGAGATTAAGAGAAGAAAACCTCCTTTAAAATCGACTTAATCTAAGAGAAGAAAAAAAGCTGACCGACTGACCGTATCTTTTTTGGTCACTTTACCCTTCCACACGAGATTACGTTGATTGTCTAACGAAGCTATCAGGCTGAGTTAGACATCAGCTAATCGAGTGTGGAAGAAAACTCTTGTCACACGACCAAGTCTGAATAGCATTTATGTCTCACAGCTTCAACAGAGGAGAGAACAAACACGTTTTGCCTACTCACGCTTGACAAACCTAAACACGGGAGCAGTCATTGTGGAGAGATCTACTTTTTGACAGAAGTGACCAAACAACTATAAGGGCCCCAAAGGGTTTAAAATCGTGATCGTGATTGGCGTTTTTTGACCTTTCTGTGACCGTGATTGCCGACATTTCTATTTCTGTGATCGTGATGGAACTTTGCCCGTGATCCGTGATGACACAAAAATCAAGTCTCGTGATCGTGATCGTCATTTGTTTTCGTGATCGTGATGGGCATTATTGCAAAGCATTTTATTTTCAACGTACATTTTTCACAGCTGTATCACTCTATGATCCTCTATTCGTCAAGGTGTTTGTGATCGTGAAAACAACAATCAAGGTAACTGTGATCGTGAAAGCTAAAATTTCCCTTCCCGTGATCGTGATGATACTCCCCCCCCCCCCCCCCCCTTTGGGGCCCTTAACTATGAATGAGGTCTCGGTATGTGTGAATGATGTCACAGTCACCGTCACAGTCTGTATCTTTTGAAGCATTGCATGCTTCATAACGTCTTTCTGTGTCTACATTCGCGAAATGTTAGTTCTTTTCTAGATCTTTGTCATCTATGTTCATAACTCTGTCCTTCTAGAGTCAGACTTACAGGCCTCGCGTATGGAAACATAACTGTCGTCTGGGGTGCCGTTTTCAGTATTATCAGCGTTGAAGAATTTGTAAAGAGAAGAAACGATAACAGCAGGAGAAATGAAAGTCGTGTGTGCACTTTTGAAGGGACGATTTCGAGTTTGAATCCGTTCTTGGCATGCTCCAAAACGTGTCACATACAATCTTGCACACGTTTGCTTTAGTAGCAGTGAACAACTCAGATCATGAGTCAATGAAGTGTTGCACAGATGGTCAAAAATAAAGTACAATATATTGCACTTTAAGTGGTACCACACAGTTGCTTAGTGTCTTTATGAAGCCACAAGGTGAAAATAGAGAAAGAAAAACACGATTCTTGACTTTGATGGGCTGAAATGCAATCCCATATTCCGGCCTAGATCTAAGATTGTGTGATAAGAATTTCGATCAAATTGATGAAAAACCGTAACTGTGAAAGTGCTGCCTCAACTTTTTGGCAAACAGGAAAATATGACGTTATCAAATTGTCCTATCAATAAACGGAGAAACTCTCCTCAAAAATATCCATTTCAAATTTCATAAAGATCCACTTAGTAGTTTGAGATATGATCTGCAGTGTGAGAACAAATTGACTAAACAATCTCACGCCCATAACGCTGTGATACGAAACTCATTTGGTCGTGTTCTGCCGATACTATGTTTTTCTTTCTTAAAACACACTATAATAGTAGCCATTCCCAATTTCAATGCTAAAAAATACTGGTCTGTGTTGTCAATGATTTTCTGCTAGAATGCGATCTATCTCTTTGACGCAAAGGTCGTGTGACACGAAAGTTCTGAGTGGAAGAAAACTCTGCTGAATGCTATTACGTTTCAGAAGATAGTTAGTTAAAACAGTTTATCACTCAGACACACACCGGAACACTATTACTTTGTTATTCAGGCCTCGTTTGCTCTCCTTTGTCATGTATGAAAGTACTGGCCTTGGTTGAATAAAGTGACCTGTCGCTGTGCAACAAATTGGTCGCCATTTTCCGCCGTGTTTTGTGAATAAAACATGTCAACTACCCACACACAAAACAATGCTGTTAGTTCTTTGTATTTCCTTATTGTATGTTTCATGCTTAGCAGTTTAGTATGCTTTCTTTTTTTCTCAATTCAATGGATTGCTATAAAATAAGCATTTAAATGTGAAGGTGTTAATATTACCCATGATCTGAGCCGTTCGCAGTGGTAAAGAAGGAAAGCGGGTCACATGTATTTTTATTTGCCAATACAGGACAAGTTCTTTCTTTCTTTACTTGGTGTTTAACGTCGTTTTCAACCATTCAAGGTTATATCGCGACGGGGGAAGGGGGGAGATGGGATAGGGGAAAGGGGGGAGATGGGATAGAGCCACTTGTTTAATTGTTTCTTGTTCACAAAAGCACTAATCAAAAAATTGCTCCAGGGGCTTGCAACGTATACAGGACAAGTGTGGGTGGTCTTTTTACAACAGAAAACCACTGAAGCACATTAAAATTCAAATCATGTTTAAAAAAAACTTTACCAGATCTTACTTTGAACCACACAGTCAGAAAGGATAACTGGCCAGAACAAATCGATTATTGCGATATCTATCACTTATAGCATCTAGCTCTCTGTTCTCCCAAAAGTGGCTGTCGATTTCGCAAACTAGGCATGTAATAGACGCCTTGACGCATTTTCAGCCAAACGCTAGTAAGGTCCAATGGTGTATAATAGAAGCCTTGACGCATTTTCAGCCAAACGCTAGTAAGGTCCAATGGTGTATGAGGATTAAATGAAGTAAAACAACAAATCGCGTAAGGCGAAAATACATTTAGTCAAGCTGTCGAACTAACAGAATGAAATTGAACGCACTGCAAGACCGTATACTCGTAGCATTGTCAGTCCCCCACCCATAGCAAAGGCAGTGAAATTGACAACCAAGAAGAGCGTGGTAGTGGTTGCGCTGAGCAGGATATAGCATGCTTTTCTGTATCTGTATTCGTTTTAACTTTCTGAGCGTGTTTTTAATCCAAACATATCATATCTATATGTTTTTGGAATCAGGAACCGACAAGTAGTAAGACGAAATTGTTTTTTAAATCGATTTCGAAAACCTAATTTCAATCCTAAGTTCCATAATTTTAATTTTCAGAGCTTGTTTTTAACCCAAATATAATATATTTATATTTTTTTTTTGGAATCCGAAAATTATGAAGATTAAGATGAAATTGTTTTTGGATCAACAAAAATGTTAATTACATTTTTCCGATTTTAAATAACTAAAGTCATTGATTAATGTTTAAGCCTCGAAAGCTGAAATGCAATACAAAAGTACGGCATTCGTCAAAGATTGCTTGGCCAAAATGTCAATCAATTTCATTCAGAAATGAGGGTGTGACAGTGCTGGGGATATCATTCGGTCCAGAAGTTTACTCTGAATTGCTCTACACACACACACACACACACACACACACACACACACACACACACACACACACACACACACACACACACACACACACACACACACACACACACACACACACACACATCACGACCCTCGTCTCTATTCCCCCTTAATGTTAAAACATTTAGTCAAAACTACAAAATAAACTAAAACAATAATTACAGAGATACAGACAACATACCTCACTCTCCTCCTGGCTCATCACCTCTCTCTGTGGCCCCGCTCTCTCTGGCTCCTCTCTCTGTGTCTGTGGGTCCTCTCCCTCCACCTCTTCCTCTCTCTCTGCGCTCTCTGGCGCTCTGACAGCGACAAAAATCTGGTGTACAGAAAGATATTCCCGTTTCTGAGTGTTCTCCTGTTTTTTCCAAATCACAACATTGGTAAAGTAATAAGAAGAATATTTTGATTCTGCTCTATACTACACTCCTGGGTGTTTCCTGCCAACCTCAATAGAGACGTTTCCGGAAATTTTTGTAAGGATGTTCAGCGATTTCGTAGAGTAAAAGCCTCTGCAGTCGGACAAGTTGTTCACAATGACTATACTAAGAGCATGTTGAAGTTCCATGCTTCCGGTTGGCTATATCTTGCGATCGGGATGAACAACTTACTGTAATGTGCATGCTATACAGCGTGTCTACAATATAATATGATAAATGTACCATTTTATTTTGAAAATGTAATTGTGAGAGCCACGAATTGCATGCTTGCTGATCACTGGAAGTGTGCTGCTAAGCATGTGTGTTTTCATAAACTCATGTGACCTTAAGACAAACTTACCCCCCCGCGGGTTAGGGGGAGTCCCATATTGGTTGGGACGAGAAAGAATTTACCCGATGCTCCCTATAGTGTCGTAAGAGGCGACTAACGGATTCTGTTTCTCCTTTTACCCTTGTTTAGTGTTTCTTGTATAGAATATAGTCAATGTTTGTATAGATTTTAGTCAATCAGTATGTAACAAATGTTAAGTCCTTTGTACTGGAAACTTGCATTCTCCCAGTAAGGTAATATATTGTACTACGTTGCAAGCCTCTGGAGCAAATTTTTGATTAGTGCTTTTGTAATCAAGAAACAATTGACGAGTGGCTCTATCCTATCTCCCCCCCTTCCCTCCGTCGCGATATGACCTTCGCGGTTAAAAACGACGTTAAACACCAATTAACAATTAAGACAAACCTACAAGACCTCAATCAAATCACGTTGCCACGGTGATGCTTACCAGCGGTTATTTGAACTCCTATGGACTCAAAACAAGTCAGGTAAGGCAAAATTACTACATTTAGTCAAGCTGTTGAACTTACGGACTGAAACAGAACGCACTGAATTTTTTCACCAAGACAATACAGCTTTGTCGAGAATGAAGTCGCTCTTTTTTTTTACGTGCAAAACGAAGTGAAATTGACAAGCCAGACTAGCGCGGTAGCGTATTGCGCTAAGCACGCTTTCCTGTACTTTATTTTTTTTTTTATTTTTTTTTTACTCTGAGCTTTTTTTTTGAAAACGACAACCTATATCTATATATTTTTGGAATCAGGAAATGATAAAGAATAAGATGCAATAATTTTTGGGTCGATTTAATAAATTATAATCGTAGCACTAATTAATTTATTTGTGTTAATTGTGATCAAATTTTAAGAGTAAACATGACATATTATGTATATATTTTTAGATTCAGAATTTGATGAAAAATACGATGCAATCAATTTAAAATCGGTTTACAAAAAATTGAAATTAATGACAACTTTAATGAGCAAAATCAAAAATGAACCTTTAAGCCTCCAAGCTGAAATGCAATACCAAAGTCCTGGATTCGTCAAAGATAACTGGACCACAATTTCAGCCAATTTGTTTAAAAGATGAGAGCGTGACAGTGCTGCCTCAGCCGTGACGAAGACCCGCCATAGAGCATGACAGCCATTTGTATTTGTCCTGGTGTGGATAGCATACATACAACCATGCACTACTTACAGATACAGATGTACCATGCAGTATAGTAAAAGGCCCAAAGGCTAACAACAAGTCTAAGTTGTCACTAAGGTACAGGTATCTAAAAATGTCTCTAAAATAGTGGTTGTAAATGCGTAACCGAATGTTTGTGTATACAGTAATAAAATTGCTTTTTAAATTAAATGCACATGTGAATGATAAGCTTTTTATTAAAGCAATGTTATTATTTATTTTTCTAAAAAAGATAGCTCAGCCATGAGCATTGTCACAAAGAGGGAAGTGAATGTCTGATAATATTAGCTAGATTTAGAGAGAAGACCAAAGCCCACCACTTTCTCTTCGCCACATCATTTTCTCTTGCCCGCTCGGATGCGCGCGCACAACGAGAAGCAAAAAAGTTATGTTCGCAGAAGAAGCGCGATGTGTGTTATGTGCGATTTATTTGCAACACGAAGCTCGACTCATACAATGTATAACTGTTGAAAGTTATTATATATTTATATTAAGGAAGAAATAGAACTCTCAAGTTGTGAAGTGGCACACAGACGCACGCACGCACACACACACACACGCACGCACGCACGTACGTTCGTACGCACGCACGCACGCACGCACACACACACACACACACACACACACACACACACACACACACACACACACACACACACACACACTGCCCGTACACACACAAACAGATGCACTCATACACTGAAGCCGGAAATATAGTCATAAATGCACCTGCACAAATATCACTACAAAAACTAAAAATAATCCAGGGGCTAAGATTCGTAAACAGATAACAGCTTCGACGCGTGAGCATATAGTACTATCATGTCTCACCTGAAAAATGTCGCTCCTGGTCAGGACCTCCTGGGGGTCCAGGTCTGTGCCGTAGGTCGTTCTGTACCTACGGCACAGCTCCCCCAGGGGTAACGGGAGGCCACCTGCAGCCTCTTTGAGGAGGGAGGTGAGCCGAGCTGCTGCGTTGCCTGGGAGGCGCAGCACTCGGCCCACAGAGTCAACCTGAAGGCATAGAACAAAGAGACATTTCAGCGTTCTGCTCGAGTGTGTTAGGGAATCCTGGCTTCACACATCCTTTCTACGTGTCGGTCTGAAGGCATTCAACACAAGAACATTATTAACTACTAAGGGCAGACCCGTTTCTACGAAATTTGCAAGACATTATCTTCCACCAATCAGCTATTCCACCAATCAGCCATTGTTTGGTGAACAAATGTTTAAATCTCTCTTTGCAGTCAAAAATGAGATAAACAAGTCGCGTAAGGCGAAAATACAACATTTAGTCAAGTAGCTGTCGAACTCACAGAATGAAACTGAACGCAATGCCATTTTTCAGCAAGACCGTATACTCGTAACATCGTCAGTCCACCGCTCACGGCAAAGGCAGTGAAATTGACAAGAAGAGCGGGGTAGTAGTTGCGCTAAGAAGGATAGCACGCTTTTCTGTACCTCTCTTTGTTTTAACTTTCTGAGCGTGTTTTTAATCCAAACATATCATATGTATATGTTTTTGGAATCAGGAACCGACAAGGAATAAGATGAAAGTGTTTTTAAATTGATTTCGACAATTTAATTTTGATAATAATTTTTATATATTTAATTTTCAGAGCTTTTTTTTAATCCAAATATAACATATTTATATGTTTTTGGAATCAGCAAATGATGGCAAATAAGATGAACGTAAATTTGGATCGTTTTATAAAAGAAATATTTTTTTTACAATTTTCAGATTTTTAATGACCAAAGTCATTAATTAATTTTTAAGCCACCACGCTGAAATGCAATACTAAAGTCCGGGCTTCGTCGAACAATACTTGACCAAAATTTCAACCAATTTGGTTGAAAAGTGAGGGCGTGACAGTGCCGCCTCAACTTTCACGAAAAGCCGGATATGACGTCATCAAAGACATTTATCAAAAAAATGAAAAAAACGTATGGGAATATCATACCCAGGAACTTTCATGTCAAATTTCATAAAGATCGGTCCAGTAGTTTGGTCTGAATCGCTCTACACACACACACACACACACACACACACACACACACACACACACGCACAGACACACACACACACACACACACACACACACACACACACACTACGACCCTCGTCTCGATTCCCCCCTCGATGTTAAAACATTTAGTCTGATTGATGTGAAGTCTTTCCTCGCAAGTTTGAAAATTAGCTGGCTAAAGCGCATATTGTGTAATGATGGAAAAGTAACACAAATCCTGTATGCAATATGTCCATTGGTAAGAAAAGTTAAGCAATATGGTGGAGAGTATGCAAATGTTTTGATGTTGAGGGTGAAAAATCCCTTTTGGGCTGACGTCTTTAGACATTATAAGATGTTGTATGACAAAAGTGTGCCCCGTACATTAGAACAGTTCGTTTCAGAACCATTACATTATAACAGAAGTATATGTAGAGCTGGTAAATGAATTTGTATGTTAGATTGGATAGAAAATGGAATTGTTTCGGTGGGAAACTTGTTAAGCGACAATGGATATTTAAGTTATGATGATTTTAAGCAACTATATCCAAATGTTTATGTTGATTTTGTGTTATATGAAGGCTTACTTGCCTCAATAAAGGCATATCAGAGGAAATTGAAACTGACATTAGATGAAAAATATGATGTAAGAGAGGCTTGTGTTTGGTCTTTTTTGAGTAATAGCAGGGTAAATCAGATTTTTTTTTTATTATTAAAGACCTATCAACAGTAACAGCCCTGGAAAAGTGGGAACACGAGTTACAAATGAATATGGATAAGGCCATGGTTTTTCAAAAAATTAAGAAAAGTACAACTGACCAGAAGCTCCGCTGGTTCCAATACAAAATTTTGTACAGAATTTTACCAACAGGACGTTTCCTGTTTTTGCGCAAATTAGTTAATACGCCATTATGTCCGCTATGTAATCAAGCAGAAGAAACAACATCTCACATGTTATGGCAGTGTGTAAAGATTCAGGATTATTGGTCTGATGTACATATACAAAATATACATGGTTAACTACCAATTTTGCCCACTGTCATGGAGTGCAGTTCTCGTTGGAGCTAATTATATGTGGTGTAAATTGGTATTCAGACAGAATTTTGGATTCAATGATTTTGATTGCTAAATACATTATTTTTTTAGCAAAATTACAAGGGAGAGAACCTACCGTCACAGCCTTTGTAAATTATGTGAAAAATTGGTTTGAGGCAGACAAATATCAACGCATAATAGATGGACGTTATGTGCAGTTCGTTTCAGAGTGGAAGCAATATAGCCACCTTTTTCACTGAGGGCTTGTTTCTATTACCAAAGTTAGAAGGTTTTCTTTTCGCCTGTTGTCATTCTTCATCTTTGGTGTGTTGTTTTGGTCAAATGTAAAAGCACATTGCAACAAGTAATATTTCAGGGAGAAATGGAGAAATGTTTGTTGTTATCTTCCTTCTTGTTTTTTATTGTTGTGGTTATTTGTGTTCGTCGTTTGTCTTTTTCTGTAAAATGTATTTTTGCGGGTGCTTTTGTTACTGCTTTTCGCCATACTTTGGATAATAAATATATCTTGATGTACATTAACTAGAAGAGCAATTACGCCTTTTTTCTGTACTTTGTAATAAATATGCTATTTGTGGGGGGGAAAAAACCCATTTAGTCATAACTTGACTAAATGTAAAAAGAAAATAAGACGCTTTTTTTGGACCGCCTTCTAAATAAAAAAACCAAATCGTCACCCAGTCAAAGATATGACCACCGCTCATTACTATAACACTGTGATTACTAAAGTGAGTCGCACATGAACAAAACGGACAGATATCTTCAGAAAAACTTGTTCATACCTCCACAATGTCAGACAGACTCTCGAAGAGGGCCTTAAAGCGGGTAAAACCCAAGTCCGTGCAGCGCAGGGGTTTCTGGAAGTATCGCCTATACTTGGCGACGACACCGTCAAAGGACAGCTCGTTCCCAGTGGTATGCTCCAGGAGCACCACAAGCTCCTGTTTAAAGGTTTCCCTTCGTTCTGCTTCTGTCAAGCACAACCAACAATACGACACCGTCAGGTATAGTGATAACCACGGAAGCAGCCATGTTAAAATAAATGTTACATTAACAATATTAGGTAATCTGTATTTTTGAGAAAAAAATATATTTGACACAGATCAAGAAAATCAAGGTTCTTGCAAGATATGTGTAAAACGTCATATTTTGGTCAAAAATACAAATAACATATTTCAATTGTTTAAGTTAGAATTCCAAGGGTGGACTCCATCCCGTCCCTCCCGTCAAGCTCAAAGGAAAAAGAACAAGAGGCGAAGCCTTCAAGGCTCCCGTAAGAAATCAACAAACAGTAACATAACACAAACTCACTCACTCCGTAACACACACACACACAAACACACACACACACACACACACGCACACACACAGACACACAGACACAAACACACACACACGCACACACACACACACAGTTAAAACTAACGCATCATATCAACTCCATGTATAATTTTCAAAAGAAGGCAAACAGATAAAATGACTAGGGTAATAGGTTAGGTACCTGCCCTGTGGGCACTTTTTCCACTGCTGTCCTCAGTCCTATACTTTTCATCAAGACTTGTCACCATGCCGAGTAGATCTAAATTCGGAAGTCTTCATGTGGCTGAGGCATATATCTGACATAGCGTCGATCTTGTTGTAGGTTAACCTCCTTTCTGAAACAAATGGCAAAATGCGATTAGTTATGATGACTACAACCTACACAAATATAAACAGTGTTTTGAAACAGAATAGTCAGGTTATACAAGCCACTTTACCTATGCAGCATGGTAACCCTACAATATGCGAAACATGTCGACTGCAGCAGCCTGGTTCTTAAAATAATTCTGACGGTCAACACAGCCAGAAATGCCAACAAAGACAGGAAAGCTGTTGCAAGATAAGCTTACCAAACGTTACATAGCGAATCATATGATAGTGCGTAAACAGCAAACAGTAGATCTACAATCAAAGAGAGGATCGAGTCTGGAATGAAACGCGATACAGATCTAGCATTCAAAAACTGTCTTTCACGTTCAAGGAAGTTGTTGCAAAGTACTTAAGACTTACTAAATTGTACAGACAAAACCATGACAGTGCATGTTTTGAATCTGAGGAAAAAATCGTGATCATTTTGACTTTGAGAACAGATTCATTCCGTTTCCTTATATCTGCATGTTCAAGTAAATGGTGGACAGTTTTTTTCGGGCAGAGTAAACTTAACTTGAGACTCTACTGCAAGTCTTGAAATTCACATAAATCGAACCACGAGCAAAGACATCCAAACATTACAGGCACTTTAGATCAACTCATTTCACTAGAGGTGACTGCCTAGCACTGTGTTTGACATCCGTGTCTGCTGAAATAAAAAGAAATTAAAACAAAACGGATTAACAGTAGGTGACACGTTATCAGAGTGGAAGACACTAGATCTGTCTCTGAACTTACCGGGATACGGCTGCAAGATCGACACTGACTGCCGCGCTTTCGACAGCTCTTCCTCGCGTGGACATTGGAAACACGCTGTGCAGATCAAATTGTAGGAAATCTCCCTTTGGTATCTTCTTTATTTACTTTTCTGGAGCTTAGAAACCGAACAACATGAAATCGTCTTCCCCGGCGAATCGGCGAGGTGAGAACTGGACCACAATCCTTCGCGCGACCCCTGACCTGATCTTGACACCTGACCTGCCGTCTACATGCCAAACACGACACAAACCAGTCAACTGCTTGTACCCCTTCAAAACCCCCCACCACCCGTTTTCTTTGGATACACGCTTTAACTACACACATGCCGACACAATGTTGATCATTGCTTCAATAATTTGAAGATGGTGCTTGAAAATTAACCACGTGAAATGAGTATTTCGGTGTTTAGCCAAAAATGTTAAAGTTTCTACCACAGACATACACACATACATACGCACGCACGCACGCACAGACAGACAAAGTTTACCATCGCATAGGCTACACTTACGTGAGCCAAAAATGTTGCGTAAGGCAAAATTACAACATTTAGTCAATCTGTCAAACTCACAAAATGAAACTGAACGCACTGTATTTTAAAGAGACCAAAAAGCAATGTACTCACGTTAAAATGACGAACACGGAACGAATAACGGCGACGTTTCGACCTAAGGGTCTTCTTCAGGCACAAAAACACAAAAGTACACACACAAAAAAGAAGAAGAAAGACGATAGAACAAATAAAGAGGAGAACAACTGACAAAACAACTGCACTGCACAAACCGACAAATGACAAAGACAGAGAAGCAAGGGAAGCTACTCGAGGAGAATGAAAAGCGGCAGTTTTGAGGTCTGTAGACCAAACAAAATGTGGGGGGGGGGGGGGGGGGGGGTGCGTGAAAGGGAACGAAAGAGGAGACTCGCGTACCCGTGCGGACACACACACACACACGCACACACACACACACACACACACACACACACATACACACAAGGTGGAACAGCGGGGGGAAGGTTGAGATGAATGAATTAACGGCGAATGTTAATTCCATCGGGGCAGGTAGTGCCAAGGGATGATATGATGTGGGACTCCCTGAGTTTGCGCTCGAAGGAGTCGCCACGTACTTGCCACAGAGCCATGACTCTGACATGATCAAGTGAGTGACCAGCGGCGGTGAAGTGAAGGGATACTGGCCTATTGCGGGAATGACGGATGTCAGCCAGATGCTCGGAGAAACGCACCTCAAGGGTGCGCGCGGTTTCTCCGATATAAATCTGGCGACAAGAGAGGCAGACGATCGCATAGACAACGTTGTGACTTTGACAGTCAAACGTTCTCTTGACCGTGAAGGAGCCACGAGGGCCTTGGAGGCAGGTGTCAGGGTGGAGGAAGGGACAAGATTTGCAATTTCGTTTGGAACAAGGAAATGTCCCAGGGGCTGTGGGGTTGGTGGGACTGCGAAGACGGGATCTCACCAAGAGGTCGCGAACGCTGCGGTCTTTTCTGAAAGCACAGAGTGGTTTTTGAGCAAAGATCGAACCAACAGAGTCACTTCCTTGAAGGATGTGCCAGTTTGATTTCAGGATTCTGCTTACTGGCATGTTGTGGGGATGAAACAGTAGGGAAACAACGGGTCTGTCACTGTCCCTAGATGGTGAAGGACTGAGGGCGGACTCTCGACAGACCTGGGTAACCCGCAGAAGGGCGTCACGGACGAGTGCATCAGGGTAGTTGCGGGCCAAAAAGAAAGACGTCATCAAGACAGACTGTTGGTGGAAGTCGTCGTCTTCAGAGCATAGCCTCCGAAGACGAAGGAATTGAGAGAAAGGAATGCTGCTTTTGTTGGCAGGATGATGAGAAGAGTTGAAATCAAGGTATGAATGAGCGTCAGTTTCTTTGTAGAAGACAGAGGTGGTGAAGCGACCATGCAAGATGGAGATGGAGATGTCAAGAAAGACCACAGCTGAGGAAGAGATGTTGAATGTGAACTTGATGCTGGGATGGAATGCTTGGATGAAGTGAATGAAATCGAGAAGGAGGGGTTCAGACAGAGAAGTGGCACCCAAACCATCGTCGATGAACCTCTTGTACAGCTCTGGAACTGGGCCAGAGTAAGACTGTAGAATGAGGTGCTCAAGATGACCCATGAAAAGACATGCATAACTGGGTCCCATCTTCGTACCCATGGCGACTCCGCTGATCTGCTCAAAAACCTGTCCATCAAACTCAAAAGTGTTCAAAGTGAGAACAAGCTCAGCCAGGCGAACAAGTGTTGTGGTTGGTGGGTAGGCAGAATCAGTGGGACGACGATCCAGAAAGAATGTAAGGGCTTTGAGTCCGTCAGTGTGGGGTATGGATGTGTACAGGGACACAACATCCAACGTGAACAACAATTGGGGCTGAAAACTGGGATGGCTGTTGAGATGTTCAAGAAGGTTGAGGGTATGTGTTGTGTCTTTGACGTACGTTGGCAGTGACTGTACAATGGGTTGAAGGAGGAAGTCCAAGTATTCCGAAATGAACTCCGTTGGACAGCTGCAGGCAGAAACGATGGGTCTGCCTGGGGTGTTGGGTTTGTGTATTTTCGGGAGGAGGTAGAAAGTGGGCTGTTTAGCGTCAGACTTCAGCAGAAGTTTGGCAGTGGCGGGAAGATTGTTGTGTTTGATCTGTTCTTTAATTGTATCTGCGATCTGTTTTTGGTCGAGGGGGAGGGAGGCCTGAGGGAGTGGTTTGTATGACGCTGCGTCATTGAGTTGGCGATGGGCTTCGC
>NC_090260.1:16902673-16931330 GCF_037325665.1 Littorina saxatilis | reverse complement strand
TGTGTGTGTGTGTGTGTGTGTGTGTGTGTGTGTGTTTGTGTGTGTGTGTTCACAACTACATAACTGGGTTCCTTGCATTAACACACAAGCGTCCAACTGGGTTTAAAAAAAAAGTCGGTTCCAAAAATAGGGACCCACTTTTTTTACTACTGTTTCTAGAAGGAAAGTGTCAAATGAAGATTCTCAGAAGTTTTCAAGGCTGGAACCTTTTTGTGCACTTTAGTCAACTTTGTGTGTATATTAGTTCACACACCAAAGCGTGTGAAAAAGTTTCTGAGTTTCCGAAACACACAGCCCAAGGACAGATAACTCTAGTTACTGACGAGTTGCATTTTCAAGATGGCGACGCCTCGTCGATCCAAGGTAAGCGGGAAACTTAATTTTATGATTGTTTCATTATTAGGGAACAGAAACTGTATGTTTTTGTCATTGTTCTTTTTAATTTATTGTGAATAAGTGTTTTTGTGTAGGCTATATTATCTTGGGATGAGGCAGTGACTGATCGAACGGCGGAGATAGTATTGATCTATTTTTCACGCAAGAAAAATGCCTGTACTTTCTTCTTTCATGCTATTTGTGCGTTTAGTGCTGAATTTATGAGTAGGTAACTTGAGGATGGTGATAATAATATGGCATTTCTTAGCTAAGCTTACCGAAAACACGATTTGAAAAGACCGGCTGTCAATCCGATCTCTAATAGACGCAGGCTGTTCTTCTAGTTTCCACCCGCCTTCATCTTTTTGAAGATTCTGTTAGTGTTTAACACAGCACTCGGGGCAACACATAATATTGATAAACATGCACAACAAAATTGAATATTGACAGCATGCGCATGCATGTGTATATCATTGCTGTAAGTGTAATTGTTTGCATTTTATTTGCAGATGATTTCTTCAGCAAGCCATTATGACGGGTAATTCAAAGGTGAGAAGGATCACGATTAATCAATGTCAGTGCATCCTGGCTGGTCCATGAGAGTGGGAAATCTGTGGGTTGATCTGTAACCAAATCAAACCAATAAATTTCATTTTTGTAGAGCTCCAGCCTGGCATTTAATATTATAAATGATGAGAAAGACTACATGGGTCATTGGGTGAACATTCCATTGTCAGAAATGTGTGATTGGGTTTGTTAATTGTTGGATGCTTAACGCCCAGTCCACAACTATAGGCGACCTCAGGGATGACTCATGATAGGGTTATTAAACGGGAAAATACAGGTGTATGGACATAGGGCGGCAGAAACAAAACACCCTCGCGGGGCCGGAGAATAAAGCGACCCCTGAAAACTAAAAGGGCTTAACCCCCTGTCCACCCTAACCGTTATGACTGCTTAAATGTTATGTCCCTCCGTTCGGTTGTTCATCTGGCTGTCTGTCCGTCTTACTGTCCGTGCACGCCGGAGAAAAATATAACTTTAAAGATGCACAGAGTTGAAGTCTAAATCAACAGTATTTTGATAATTATGTACACTTTATTAATATACTGGTAATGTTTATTTAGTAAAAAAAACTTAATTTTGCACAAGATATCGCTGCGTACATATATGACCATTTTTACCTGCCGAAACAAATCACCTTACCTCTTGCTCTCACTGTTCTAGAACTGTGACGTCATTTCACATTTTCAGTACACTCTAGCTTAGTTACACACAGTCAATGTGAAGAAAGTCTCCTTTGACTGCCAAATTTTGCGATTCTGAATGTTGTTCAGTCAGCAGTTGTGAAAATAATAGTGAAATAAAGCAAGACCTGTTGCTGTTCTTCAACTTCAAGAATACCAGTATGAGTTGTATTGCAGTGATGCAAGCAAGGAATTAGTAAACAACCAACTGTATTTAGTGGAGTCTCATCAGGCTTTGGTGTGATCATGAAAACCGAATTCATACTACAGTAGAACCCCCTATTTACGACTTTGGAAAAACCTTGAAAATTAGGTCGTAAAAAAGGGGGGGGGGGGGGAGTCTTAAAATGGTTGTTTGAGTTTTTGGCCCGGGCGGTCATGAATTTGGTTGCAGTGTACAATGTATGTACTGTTATGTACTGTCAATGTACACACACAAACACACAGTTGCAGTTTACAGTCCTATCTACACACACACACACCCAAACACATTACAGCAGAACAACTTTAACTCAAGTTTCAAAGAAAATTTACTCATGGCGTAATGCTCGCTCCCCGCCGAGTGAAGCACATTTGACATTGTGGCGCAACCAGTAAAATCCGAATGTCCTGCTCGATAGAAAGCATAACGACTTTTCTCCCGAATCATGTTTCTGCTCACAGGAATGTTTCTTCGCCGTGCATCGCTAAACTTGTCTCATACATGATCGTTGAGGTCTTCGTACAGGCACCTTTCTTTGCGTACTTTCGCTTCGCTATCCTTCTCCCCATCTTGATAACACCGAGTCTTTATTCTTGACGATACACAGGATTTGCGTCTTCCCAACTCCTAAGTAAGTCGCCACGGATTGCCATTTCGCTCGATTAGCGATTACTTTATTACCTCTCTACTCAAGAGTTGGCGCTTTTCTCTTTATTTCGCGAATTCAGCTTAGACACGTTTTGATAACATAATCATAGATTCTGTACCATCTGTGGCATAGGCCTATCACTCACAGTCACATTTATATTTGAAAAAAATTCACCTACTGCCCGTTGAATCATGAATGCACTGTTACGAGAATTAATAAACACTTAAAGCAGATGCCATCAGAATCTGAATGTCTAAACTCTAAAAGAAACATTTACAACAGGGCATGGTTTTCTAGTTTGCTTACTTTTTTTTTTATAAAGACTTACAAAGTGCTCGCGATTGTCTCTTTTGGTACACTCTAAGTCATTACGGTAGCCCACCAAGTACTGTTATGATGTCAAGTCTTATGTCAAGCACCAAGTCCAAAATTTCCAGGTGTGCTCATTCACTTTTGATAAATAAAAATAATACAAATTGGCGATGCTCATTTTTGTGAAATTATTTTCAGATTGATATAAAAGCAACTTCATTCTACCTCTGTTAATTTTCCCTTCGTACTACTTCAGTGCATCTTTAGTTTAAAGTGAGGCCACCTCCAAAACTATGTTCATACCTCAACCATGATGTTGGATCTAGGCTGTTTGCATTCTTCAATTTCTTGTCAGCTGAATTTTCCTCTCAGCATTAATATTGACAGTTCTGGCTCTCCACTACTTGAACCTTTTGTTTTTCAACAGGGTGTCACATGGTGCCAAAGAGACCCATGAAACCAGGGTATCCAAAGCGTCGGCAGAGAGGCAAAAGAGGAGGGAAAAGAGGACGTTCGAGTCTTCATACTCATCACTACCTTCTAGGTTAGCCTCATTTTCATTGTCTTTTGCACATGGGATCAGCTCCATGATTAGCTAGGTCTACGTTTCCCAGGTGTATGTTCCTTCAGGTCTCTATTCCTCGAGTCCTTTATTTCCCCCCATTCATTGTGTCCTTGGGCTGAAGGCTCACGCTCCTATTTGTGACCAAGTGTAACCATGCTAGCCTTTCACACTTGTAAAAAACTTGGTCTGCATCGTTTTAAGATAAAGCAAGGACTTGGTTTAGATTTTGTTCTGACATGTTAGATAGTGCCTATATTGTTTTGTTTCCATCTGACTATGACTGCCTAAATGTCATCCGTTCATCTGTCCCTCCATCCGGTTGTCCATCGGGCTGTCTGTCCATCTAACTGTCCGTCCGTCTGGCTACATGTCTGGGCACGATGGGGTTGTCTGTCCCTCCATCAGGTTGTCCGTCTGGCTGTCCGTGCACGCCGGGGAAAAATACAACTTTAACGTGAGGTCACCTCCAAAACTAAATATTTCATACCTCAACAGACTGTCCATGATGTTGGAATGACTTGGATCTAGTCTGTTTGCATTCTTGTCAGCTGAATTTTCCTCTCAGCATTAGTATTGACAGTTCTATATCTCCACTACTTGAACCTTTTGTTTTTTAACAGGTTGTCACATAGTGCCAGAGAGGACAATCAAACCAGGGTACTCAAAGCGTCAGCAGAGAGGCATGAGAGCCCAGGACAAAAGAGGCCGTATGAGTTTTCATCCGATTCTTCATACTCACCACCACAATCTAGGTTAGTCTTATCTTCATTGTCTTTTCTGTCCGGGATCACTTACACGATAACCCATGTCCATGTTCCCCAGGTCCATGTTCCTTCAGGTCTATGTTTGCCCAGGTCTGTGCACAGGCGGAAGGTATCGTTCACTGGACCACTACTTTCATAGAAAGACTACAAGGTATGTCACTCAGCTTCAAGTCGTCTGTGTTCTTGGAGTCGCTTCCTGCGGACAATTTTTGTGTTCAAGGCGGTTTGCCTCTTCCAACAGTCTGTGTAAGGTCAAATAAATACAGTTGAATGATTGTTTTAACTACATCATACATGTATCTTTAATTTTCAGCTGCCGTCTGCTGCAAGTTGTTTTTAACCATCATTTTGACGAATGTTCGTTTGCGAACCGCTACCTGTAGTTGGGAAGAAATCATGCATCCCGCACCGAATATGCATACGGGTGCTCATTGGTCTAAAACATATGTAAATATTGCAGCGAAGGGAAGCTACCCACGGGAGTTTCACTTTAGGTTTTTGTTAGGTTTTTGGTGAAGAACCGTTTGCCAAATCAAAAATAATCATCGAATATCCGGTTATTAACCAATGAGCGCATCGCACTACCAACTCCTCGGACCTACAACTGTTCAGCTTTCCCACGGGATCTAAGTGATATGCCGGCGACAGACGCGTTTGGTCGCACAAAATACGGTGCAGCGGACAGGCAGCTAAACATAAAAGGTACAGATAGTTAGAACATTCATTTATCCTGGCATTTGTAAAGTTACAAAGAATCTCGACATTGGCAATTATTATTTGCATAATTTTTTTTGAAGTTAGTGGAGCAAGACTCGAAGCTGAGTGTCATACCTTGTAGTCTTTCTATGAAAGTAGTGGTCCAGTGAACGATACCTTCCGCCTGTGGTCTGTGTTCCCTTGGGTCTATGTTCCTTCAGGTATATATGTTTGCCCAGGTCTATGTTTCATAAGCCAGAAACACAGTCGATCAACTGCAGTTGTCCGAGAGAACCACAGTAATCCGACATTATCGGGTTTCACAAACAAAATTTCAGTCGGCCGACTGCGGGTCATCTCACCTGAAGTCGGCCAAACACGGTGATGCTCTCCCCCCAACACTGTGTTCGGCTTACTGCGGTAAACCGAAAATAAATGTAATTATCCGCACAGTCAATGACACAATGACAATGCTCACACTTTGATTATGTTTTCTCTGGCCGATATGAATGCGTGATGTGATGTGTAAAACAATTCCATCTCAAACGGCATAAATAAATCCCTGCGCCTTGAATATGTGCGCAATATAAATTGTATAAAATAAAAATTTAAAATTTTTTAAAAATAAATCCCTGCGCTTAGAACTGTACCCACGGAATACGCGCGACATAAGCCTCATATTGATTGACTTTTTTGGATTGTGAGCCAAACCTTGTGATTGTTCTTCGAAATGTATCTATCATGACGCAGTAATCCAGGAGACAAGTCAGGGTTATGTCTTGAAGACGTCACATTATGGCGTAAGAGGGTTAGACGTCACGCGAAGGAATTACTGAAAGTCTCGATCATTGTTATTTTGAGCGGCCCGAGACTAGTTTTTTCTTCCATCGCCATTTCCACGTGCAAATGAGCAAACGGAAGTGGTAATGTTGCTAAATTTAGCCCTCGACTTGGCCATTCGGATTACTGTACAGTTGGTTGACTGCGGTTGTCCGCGGGTGACGGTGATTCGCTCATGAAACGCGCTTTTCGGTGACCCGGCGATCAACCACAGTCGATCGACTGGGCCCCAGGGGCCAGTTTCATAAGATAGCAGTGAACCGACTGACAGTCGATCGACTGCCCAGTCGATCGACTGTGGTTGATCGCCGAGGTCACCGAAAAGCGCGTTTCATAAGAATGAAAACTATTGCACGGAATCAAGTAATTTTTGTTGTCACAAGTTTTCCCCAAACTGGTCTTTGATGTAATGAAAAAGGCAAAGTAGTGACTTCATTAGTTTGCCCAGGTTCCAAAATATAATGAGTCCCCCTCGTATTGCTTTGTTTCTAGCTGACTATGACTGCCTAAATGTCATCCGTTCATCTGTCCCTCCATCAGGTTGTCCGTCTGGCTGTCCGTGCACGCCGGGGAAAAATACAACTTTAACGTGAGGTCACCTCCAAAACTATAATTTATTTCATACCTCAACAGACTGTCCATGATGTTGGAATGACTTGGATCTAGTCTGTTTGCATTCTTGTCAGCAGAATTTTCCTCAACATTAATATTGACAGTTCTATATCTCCACTACTTGAACCTTTTCTTTCAACAGGTTGTCACATAGTGCCAGAGAGGACCATCAAACCAGGGTACCCAAAGCGTCAGCAGAGAGGCGTGAGAGCCGAGGACGAAAGGAGAAAAAAGAGGCCGTTCGAGTCTTCATCCGATTCTTCATACTCACCACCACCATCTAGGTTAGTCTTATCTTCATTGTCTTTTCTGTCCGGGATCACTTACACGATTACCCATGTCCATGTTCCCCAGGTCCATGTTCCCCCAGGTCTATGTTCCTTCAAGTCTATGTTCTCTTAGGTCTATGTTCCTTCAGGTATATGTTTGCCCAGGTCTCTGTTCCCTGAGGTTTATATTTTCCACCATGATTATGTTTTCTCTGGTCTCAGTTCCCTAGTTCTAAATTCCCTGGGTGTATGTTCCCTCCAGGCCCAGGAAACAAAGCCCTGCACAACATTAACCAGGGGAAACAGACCTGCTCCCATAGTGACCTTGGGCTGAAAGCTCACGCTCTTGTTTGTGACCAAGAGTAAACCATGCTTGCCTTTCACACTTGGAGAAAACTGGGTCTGTATCATTTTAAGATAAAGCAAGGACTTGGTTTAGATTTTGTTCTGACATGTTAGATAGTGCCTATATTGCTTTGTTTCCATCTGACTATGACTGCCTACATGTTATCCCTTCATCTGTCCCTCAATTTGATTGTCCGTCTGGCTGTCTGTCCATCTGACTGTCCATCTGACCGTCCGTCTGGCTGGTTGTCCGTCTGCTGTCTGTCTATATGACTGGCTGTCTGTCCATTTGTCTGTCTATCTGACGGGTTGTCTGTCCATCTGACTGTCCGTCCGTCTGGCTGTCCCTGCACACCGGGGAAACCTAAAACTTTAATGTGCGGTCACCTCCAAAACCATGTTTCATACTTTAACCAGGCTGTCCATGATGTTGGAATGACTTGGATCTAGTCTGTTTGCATTCTTGTCAGCTGAATTTTCCTCTCAGCATTAATATTGACAGTTCTGGCTCTCCACTACTTGAACCTTTTGTTTTTCAACAGGGTGTCACACAGTGCCAGAGAGGACCATGAAACCAGGATAGCCCAAGGGTCAGCAGAGAGGCATGAAAGCCGAGGTCGAAAGAGGAAGAGAGTAAAGAGGCCGTTCGAGTCTTCACCGATTCTTCATACTCACCACCGCCATCTAGGTTAGCCTTATCTTCATTGTCTGTTTGTGTCTGGATTCAGCTTCATCATTACCCAGGTCTGTGTTTCCCCAGGTCTATGTTTCTCCAGGTCCGTTTCTAAGGTCTGTGTTCCCCCAGGTCTGTGTTTCCCCAGGTCTGTGTTCCCCCAGGTCTGTGTTCCCCCAGGTCTGTTCCTCAGGTCTGTGTTCCCAGACCTGCCTACCCTTACGATTTGGGCGTAACTTACTACGAATGTTAACCCAAACTACGCCACCATGCTTTCCAGAATGGAAGTACGATTTTTAAGAATCCAAAAGTATGATTTTTTGCATCTTATCTCGAAGTAAATCCGATCAGTATAGTTGTTTTCGCAGAGCTTGAGTTTGCGCCTGCGCGAGATCATTTAGGCAATATCCGGTCATTTCCGGTCTGTTCAGCCACAAACAAGATAGACGCTGCCGTTCGCATTACAATGAATTAGCGACGCGTGGAAAATCTGAGTCCCCACGAGACAGACGAATCTGACGAGGAAGCTTGTCACAGTGGTGGTAAAAGGATTGCTGTGAGAAAGAAGACAGCCATTCAACAGAAATACAAAGGCAGCTAAATGAAATCGTGGCCATGCCTAGGACCTTAATCAAAAGGACCAAAGCACGTCTTGTGTTCCCTTTGCCACAGTGACTTTTCGTGTGCACACATTGGAAAATATGACTGTGCATAGCACATCGGGACAGATTATCACAAGGATGCAGTACAGAGAGCTCATAGAAACAAAAAGACGTTCAAATTACCTGTTTCTTTATCAGGAAGTTGAGTGATACAGTAACAAAACTGGAGGGAGAAATTATCCGAGCAGAAGACTTAGTGTCAATGTGCAAAATGATTGCCGAATGGAACCTGATTACACTTTCTTCCAACAGATTACTCTTTTTGGCTTGACTCATTACACCTTGTAATTTTGGGGGTAGGCAGGTCTGTGTTCCCCCAGGTCTGTTCCTCAGGTCTGTGTTTCCTCAGGTCTGTGTTCCCCCAAGTCTGTGTTTCCCCAAGTCTGTGTTTCCCCAGGCCTGTTCCTCAAGTCTGTGTTCCCCCAGGTCTGTTCCTCAGGTCTGTGTTCCCCCAGGTCTGTGTTCCCCCAGGTCTGTGTTCCTCGGGTCTGTTCCCCCAGGTCTGTGTTTCCCCAGGTCTGTGTTTCCTCAGGTCTGTGTTCCCCCAAGTCTGTGTTCCCCCAGGTCTGTTCCTCAGGTCTGTGTTCTCCCAAGTCTGTGTTCCCCCAGGTTTGTTCCTCAGGTCTGTGTTCCCCCAAGTCTGTGTTTCCCCAGGTCTGTTCCCCCAGGTCTGTTTCCCTATGTCTGTGTTCCCCAAGGTCTGTTTCTCAGGTCTGTGTCCCCCCAGGTCTGTGTTTCCCCAGGTCTGTCTTCTTCTTCTTGTCGTTCGCCAATGCTAAACGTGGAGTCCAGCTCTGGTAATGAAGCTGGTGGTCTTATGAAGAGCCTCCACAGGTCCATGCAGCTTCTCATGAAGGGGCACCGGCCTGGTCCAGATCTCTCTCCTCAGGGGCTGGAGATTCCTGCAGTCCTGCAGGATGTGGGCTGCATCCTGCTCTGCGTCTTCACAGGGACACATGGGGGAGGGCACGGCTCGCAGTTTTTTGTGCAGGTGTTGTTGCATTCTGTTGTGCCCTGTTCTCAGGCGAAAAATGACTACCTGTTCAGGTCTTGACAGTTGGTGGTTGCTGTCGTGCGTTGGGGGGGGGGGGGGGGGTTTAAGCAGAGACTTTATGACGGTTTTCATCTCTGTGGAGCTCACTGGGTTTTCTTCTTGTTCGTCCTCCGCACCCAGTTTGGCCATTTTATCCGCTTGTTCGTTCCCCTCTATCCCGCAGTGTTAGGGGACCCACTGCAATATCAATCAATATGAAGCTTATATAGCGCGTATTCCGTGGGTACAGTTCTAAGCGCTTGTCGAATACAGTCTTCAGACAAGTGATGTTATGAAGTGTCGTTGTAAGCTGAGGCAGTTTGTTGTTGTTGACTGCTTGCAGCACAGACAAGGCATCAGTCAGGAAGACAACTTGGGTGTCGGGATTGACCTTGCTGCTGATGGTATTGGCTGCGTGGATAAGCGCTTCTACCTCTGCTCTGTAGTTGGTGCAATGGAGGCCAGTTGGTATAGCCTCTGCTTGCCACTCTCCACTGGGGTGTTGGATGTAGACACCAGCTCCTCCTCTCTTGACGGCATCTGTGGCGGACCCATCTGTAAAGACCCGCATCCATGCTTCTTGGGGGTATATTTCGTCGAGCATGGCAAGTGTCACCTGGCTTTCTTCTGCACATCGCTCTGTTCATCTTTTGTTGTGAGATGAGGAACTGTGGTCTGGATGGACACGTTTTCAAGGTTGTTTTTCCAGGGTGGTTCTTCAAGGGAGAAGTGTGATGGGTGAAGCAGTTCAGGCATCTTTGCTTGGTGTTCTCTCTTCAGGGCCCGTGTCTCAGTTGCAAAGCTTGATCTCTTTAGCCTGCCAGAAGAGAGCTGCTTCATCCTTGCATTCATTTGGTGGTCTGGAATGCACTGGTACTTGATGTCTTGTACCATCGCTTTGCATTCTCTTCTCTTGTTGAGTGGAGGTATGCCGGTCACCTGTTGCATCTTGTCTATTGGGGTTGTCTTCATAGCGCCTGTGATGATTCTCATCGCTTGATTTTGGACTATCTCTAGGGTTTGAAGGTGCGTCTTGGCTGCTGTCATCCAAGAGCTAGATCCGTACTCAAGGTGAGGTCGTACGGTCCCCTGGTACACTGTCTTGAGGATCTTTTCGTTTGCGCCCCATTGTGATCCTGCCAGTTTCCTCATGATGTTCAGTTTTCTTCTGGCTTTTGCTTCCGCATTCATGATGTGATGTTGCCATGTCATGCGTTTGTCATATGTGACTCCGAGGTAAGTTTGCTGGTCTTCGAACTTCAGTGGCGTGTCACCCAACGTCAGTCTTCTAGGTTGTACTTTGGCGGAGAGTGTGAAGAGAGTAGCTGTTGTCTTGTCTCTGTTGATGGTTACACACCAGTTGTCTGTCCAAGCTGCAACTTTCTCGAGGGCAAGTTGCATCCTGTAGGTCGCAGTTGTTGCATGCTCCTCAGTGCACCAGAGAACAAGGTCATCAGCATACAGTGCTGCATGGACTCTACTGGGCAACTCGGGCATTCAACAGAAATACAAAGGCAGCTAGCTAAATGAAATCGTGGCCATGCCTAGGACCTTAATCAAAAGGACCAAAGCACGTCTTGTGTTCCCTTTGCCACTGTGACTTTTCGTGTGCACACATTGGAAAATATGACTGTGCATAGCCAGGGCCTAGCATTGTAAGCTGTTCGGCTTACTTTACGCCGAAATAACATCTCCAGTACGCGGAACTCGATTTGGTGTACTCCGAAATGCAAAAACCTGTTATTCCCAAACGGTAAACCCAAACAGTCCCAGCTTTCGTTTTGTGCGCTGTTCGGTTCAATTCTCAATCGGTTTGACAGTTTGCTTGAGCACGCACTTCCTGTGGCATCGCGCGACCATGCTTTGTGCCGGTGTTTTGTGGCTCTAGACTTGAAATAATGTCTCGAAGCGACATTGTTGAACGTGGTCAGCCATTCAGTGACAAAGAATCTAGGTATTCCTGGAAGTGGGAATGGCACTTTCAGGCCAAATAACACAAGATTGTCAGTTTTCTTGTTTTCTGTCTGTGTTTTGCTTGTTGGTGAAGGCATAATTTAGTTGCTCAATCTTCTTGGGGGGGGGGGGGGGGTCATTTTAGGTAAAAAAATCTCAATTTATTTTTCAAATTTTCTATGAGTTTTTTTCTATTTCACCACTATATATATTTATATTTCTTCTTTTTTTTCCCCCACCAGGGGCCAGACCCCCGCCTTTGTAAGCTGAACTCACTTTTTCCAATACTAGGCCCTGATAGCACATCGGGACAAATGATCACAAGGATGCAGTACAGAGAGCTCATAGACGTTCAAATTACCTGTTTCTTTATCAGGAAGTTGAGTGATACAGTAACAAAACTGGAAGGAGAAATTATCCGAGCAGAAGACTTAGTGACAATGTGCGAAATGATTGCCGAATGGAACCTGAATACACTCTCTTCCAACAGATTACTCTTTTTGGCTTGACTCATTACACCTTGTAATTTTGGGGGTAGGCAGGTCTGTGTTCCCCCAGGTCTGTTCCTCAGGTCTGTGTTTCCCCAGGTCTGTTCCTCAGGTCTGTGTTCCCCCAAGTCTGTGTTTCCCCAGGTGTGTTCCTCAAGTCTGTGTTCCCCCAGGTCTGTTCCTCAGGTCTGTGTTCCCCCAGGTCTGTGTTCCCGCAGGTCTGTGTTTCCCCAAGTCTGTGTTTCCCCAGGTCTGTGTTCTCCCAGGTCTGTTCCTCAGGTCTGTGTTCTCCCAAGTCTGTGTTCCCCCAGGTTTGTTCCTCAGGTCTGTGTTCCCCCAAGTCTGTGTTTCCCCAGGTCTGTTCCCCCAGGTCTGTTTCTCAGGTCTGTGTTCCCCAGGTCTGTTTCCCTATGTCTGTGTTCCACAAGATCTGTTTCTCAGGTCTGTGTTCCCCCAGGTCTGCTCCCCAAGGTATGTGTTCCCCCAGGTCTGTGATCCCCCAGGTCTGTGTTCCTCCAGTTATGTTTCTCAGGTCTGTGTTCCACCAGGTCTGTTCCTCAGGTCTGTGTTTCCCCAGGTCTGTTCCCCAGGTCTGTGTTCCCCCTGGTGTGTTCTTCAGGTCTGTGTTCCTCCAGGTCTGTTCCTCAGGTTAGTCATCCCCCAGATCTCTGTTCCCTGAGGTCTAATTTCCTCTGTGTCTCTATTTCCCAAGGTCTATATACTAATAAATAATGTTGTGTGTGTGTGTGTGTGTGTGTGTGTTTTTTTTAATGATTAATGTGTCCATCACCTTCGCAATATACTCTCACTCTCTCTTTCTCTCTCTGTTTTTTCCCTCTATGTCACTCAAACTTTGCTTGCAACAACTGCATTATTGAATATAATTCTTCCTGTCCAATTGTTGTGAGTAAGATTATATTGTCTCACACTCTTACCCTAACCTTTGTGGGATGTTGTATTCTGCAGATTCAGGATGCCGATCATCTCTTTGCCAGCCAAAGCAAGTCCTTTCAAGTGACCATTCAAGTGACCATTCAAGTGACCATTCAAGTGTTCAGTTTCCTGCTCTACTCAAAGAGGCACTGTCAGGTGGGGGGGGAGATAAATGCAAAAAACATTGTTGTATTTTTTGCCAACAAGTCAATGTAAAAATGTCTACCCACCTTGAATGAGTTCACAAAGAAGAGCCAGAGGTAGCTCAGATTTTGGCAGTGAAAAAAGAAACTTGCTTCGCCGACAAGCTTACCTTGGATCCACGAGTCGTCACCATCTTGAAACTGCAACTCGTCAGTAACTAGAGTTATCTGTCCTTGGGCTGTGTGTTTCGGCAAGTCGGAAACTTTTTCACACGCTTTGGTGTGTGAACTAATATACACACAAAATTGACGAAAGTGCACAAAAAGGTTCCAGCCTTGAAAACTTCTGAGAACCCTCATTTGACACTTTTCTGCTAGAAACAGTAGTAAACAAAGTGGGTCCCTATTTCATAAACCGACTTTTTTTTAAAACAGTTTTTTGAAAAGGTAATTGGAAAAATGAAAGACGATGACATTTTCAGATTCGCTTCTCTTAAAGGCTGCCCTTTACGTAGCGTTCATTAATTAATTCCTATTGTTTACATGTGCCAATAATGTTATAAAACTGTACCTAAGGGGATATAATAAAGATTGGCTGTAGCTTTCGAACACAGAAAAAATTATTGCAGTATTGCAAAGTGGTGTTGATAGTGTCGAATGTAAACGGAACAGTCTCAAAGTGAAAGTGGATGTTTTCCGGAAATTGCGAAGTTAACAAAAATACAGAAAAGCTCGCTTTCCTGCTTAGCACAATACACTACCGCGCTAATCTGGCGTGTCAATATCACTACGTTTTGCACGTGGAAGGTGAGCGATTACCCCCCGCGGGTTAGGGGGAAGAATTTACCCGATGCTCCCCATGTCGTAAGAGGCGACTAACGGATTTTGTTTCTCCTTTTACCCTTGTTAAGTGTTTCTTGTATAGAATATTATATAGTCAATTTTTGTACAGAATTTAGTCAAGCAGTATGTAAGAAATGTTAAGTCCTTTGTACTGGAAACTTGAATTCTCCCAGTTAGGTAATATATTGTACTACGTTGCAAGCCCTTGGAGCAAATTTTTGATTAGTGCTTTTGTGAACAAGAAACAATTGACAAGTGGCTCTATCCCATCTTCCCCCTTTCCCCGTCGCGAAATAACCCTTCGTGGTTGAAAACGACGTTAAACACCAAATTAAGAAAGAAAGGTGAGCGATTTCCTTCACGCGGGGATTGACGAAGCTGCACTGTCTGTGTTGACAGTCTAAAAATAGCCTAAGTCCTGGAGAACTGTTGCTAAACATAGCAATAAACTTTATAAAGAATTAATTATTTCTCGTAATTGGTAAGGACTTCAAACCTAAAACTTTGCAGGAAGCTTAATTTATACATCCCCGCAACGATGGGAAAAGCCCTGGAAGTAATTAAAATTATTAAATAGGACTATGTCAGCCTTTAAAGTATGGGGAAAGACTGTTCTCAAGAAGACACATTGATAAGTTGCAGACTCCCCGAACTTGGAAGACTTTCTAAGATATTGAGGGATACGTCTGGAATGATAATTAGTACTATCAACCAGGCTATAGCATGGTTACACTTGGTCACAAACAGGAGTGTACTCCGAATGATATGGTTTTTGGAGACACTGGAAGATAGTCAATGTTTTTAAATTGCTATATGTGTGTGTTACAATATTGGTTGAAAATAACAATAATGAATGAAAACAGGATACCAAGAAAAGCGTATAATATGCTCTTGAAGTTGGATGAAAAGGATTAAACAAATTGGGCCACCAATGTTCACCTGGGTTTGTATAGATTTGGATTTGTATGGGAAAACCCAGGAGTTCAGTCAATCCCTGTATTTGTTCAAACATGTAGGCAATGGTTAATTGATTGCAATGTCAAAATTGGTCCAGCCGCAAGACCCTTGCAAGTTTTCGAATGGGATTAGCAGTTACAGAGCCAAATAAGCACAGCCATGATAAAACTAAATTAACTACGGCATTTTTCTGTCCTTTTTGTAAAACATGTATTGAAAGTGATGTGCATTTTGTATTTGTATGCCTAGCGTATGAAGATTTGCGTGCAGAGTTGATTGCAGCAAAATAATACAGGATAACATGTATGTTTCGATTGTCAACACAATTGTACAGTCACAGAACCCTGCGCAGCTGCACATGTTAGAAAACTGTCCATTTTTTATTTGAAAGCCAAAAACACAAAAAGAAGTTGTATTTGGTTAAGTTGATGGTATTGTAATACGTTTTGTCCAGGAAAACTATGTCAGTTTATTACATGACAACATTTGTTTTATTGATCACACGTTCATATTTTTTGCAAGAGCGTATATATAGTTATCGTATGTTAAAAAGGTATGTGAATATGCGGATGATTGGGGAACAAATGCAGCGGACATGCATGTGAAATTCATGAAGAAGTGTCAGATATGCATGCACATGTGACTAACCCAGTACCCCCCGTGGGTTAGGGGGAGTCCCATATTGGTTGGGACTAGAAAGAATTTACCCGATGCTACCCTGCATGTCGTAAGAGGCGACTAACGGTTCTGTTTCTTCTCTTCTTTTGTCTTATTTCTGCCTTACCAGTCCTTTCACCTATATTTCCTTCCAAGAAAACTCTCCCTACTATTCCCTGCAGTTTTCCAATTCTTTTCTTGTTGTCTTATTTCTACCTGACTGGATCCATCACCTTTATTTCACTTACCAAAAGTCTTCTTTTCCACATCCTTATTTCTCTGCACCCCGCATGTCGTATGAGGCGACTAACGGATTCTGTTTCTCCTTTAACCCTTGTTGAGTGGTTCTTGTATAGAATATAGTCAATGTTTGTAAAGATTTTAGTCAAGCAGTATGTAAGAAATGTTTAGTCCTTTGTACTGGAAACTTGCATTCTCCCAGTAAGGTCATATATTGTACTACGTTGCAAGCTCCTGGAGCAATTTTTTTGATTAGTGCTTTTGTGAACAAGAAACACTTAACAAGTGGCTCTATCCCATCTCCCCCCTTTCCCCTATCCCATCTCCCCCTTTCCCTCGTCGCGATATAACCTTCGTGGTTGAAAACGACGTTAAACACCAAATAAATAAAGAAAGAAAGACTAACCCAGTATCAAGTATGCCTGTGTGCCGAATATTTTCATATGAATTTCTGTTTGTTAATGTTATGGTGTATCACCCTATTTATGGGCTGAGGAATAAGTATTCTTGAGTCCTGAATACCTGAGGCATGTACATATATACTTTTATGCAGTATATGCTTTTGTTTTCTTCCAAGACAAATTACCAGAAGGAATGTCACTACTTTTCGTATACTGTTTGAATTCCATGGACCATTTTCACCAAAGGGATTACTGAATAATCTCATGTCTGTTGTAAATTTTGGCCCATGACTTGTGGAGATATTACAATTTGGTGAAAATTAGGCTCGTTTTATGTAAAATATGCTGATTATTTGTTATTTTAGTTTCATCATTTTTTATAAATGTGCTTGGTTAATGTTTCAAATTAAATTTGCTGTTGTAGTTCATTCGGTGTTTTGCTCACAAAAAGTGTTTTGTCAGTTAACATTGATTTAAATAAAATTGGCTGACTAAACTTGATCCATTTGTCTTGAGTGTTTGCATCCATGTCTATAATAGGAGCGTTACAGACTTCACAAATAATGCTACAAATTGCGGATTAGCCAATGGACGAATGAATGTTCTGTTGAATGTTGAATACTGTACAGAATGCATGACCTTTTTTCTTTTTTTTTTAATAGTGGTGAGGCCCTCTACCACCAAAACGAATGTTTAGTCCAAGGCCGAATGCATTAATATGCCTGTGGCTAAATGGCTTTTAGCCATTGGTTAGACATTTATTTGTAACCATAGGCTAAGAAATTCCATTTTCGGACATAGGCTCATTCCTGAACATCACAATTCGTATTTGGTGTGGCGGCAAATTTAATGTGTCCAGGCTTATTATGACTTTCCACAATTGACGATGAGTTACTGATATCGAAACGCACACACACACACAAGAAACAGGGGCGGATCACAGCATGGTTAAGAAGGGGGGGGGGGGTTCAAATGTCTTTTAGGGAGAGTTCGACAACGCGAAACAGTTAATTGAGGACGCGAAGTGTTTAAACCATCTAGGGGGGTCTGGGGGCATGCCCCCCCCCCCCCCGGAATTCCTCTAATACACCTTCCAAAAAGTATATTTAGGAAGACAAATTTGGATCAAAACAAGGACAATTGACCAATCTGGTGTAACCTGAGACAGCAAATTGCCGACCTACTTTCTAAAACTGTCACTTAAAAGACAAAGGCCTGCTCCTATATGGTCTGGGGGCATGCCCCCCCGGAACAGTTTTGATATAAATCAAGGAAAATGGAGCAATCTGGTGCAACCTGAGCCATCAGTTTTTCTTTGTTTTTAATTTAAAAAAAAAATTTAAGCGGGGGGGGGGGGGGGGGGGGCGGAGGGGGGGGGGGGGGGGTCCGGAAACCCCCCCTGGATCCGCCCCTGAGAGAACAAGGTGGAACTTCCAAATTTAGGCTCCAATTAAACAGCAGAATCAGGTTTGGAACCCAGTTTGGTAGTTTGGTCGTCGGTGTGTATCTCAAGGAACCCACTAGTACAAAAAAGAAACCCACTTTTCCAAACTTTTTCAAAGTCAGCAACATCGAAGTTTGTTTAGATATTTTTCTTTTTTACTCATATTCGGATCATTTACAACTAAATGAAGCTGTATAGTGCTTTTTGAAGTGCTCACTAGTTTAGAACATGTGGAACCCAGTTGACATAATGTTAGCAATAAACCCAGTTGGGTGGCCTTGCATGTATGTGTGTGTGTGTGTGTGTGTGTGTGTGTGTGTTTACTCTAACATCACAACACGACATACATCAGATCGTAACATCACAACACGACATACACCAGATCGTATCACCACAACACGACATGCACATCACAACACGACATGCAACAGATAGTAACATCACAACACGACATGCAACAGATCGTAGCATCACAACACGACATACAACATATCGTAACATCACAACACGACATGCAACAGATCGTAACATAACACGACATGCAACATATCGCAACATCAAAACACGACATACAACAGATCGTAACATCACAACACGACATACAACAGATCGTAACATCACAACACGACATACAACAGATCGTAACATCACAACACGACATACAACAGACCGTAACATCACAACACGACATGCAACAGATCGTAACATCAAAACACGACATGCACCAGATCGTAACATCAAAACATGACATGCAACAGATCGTAACATCAAAACACGACATGTAACAGATTGTAACATCAAAACACGACATACAGCAGATCGTAACATCACAACACGCAACAGATCGTAACATCACAACACGACATACAACAGATCGTAACATCCCAATACGACATTCAAGAGATCGTAACATCACAACACGACATGCAACAGATCGTAACATCACAACACCACATGCACCAGATCGTAACATCAACACACGACATACACCAGATCGTAACATCACAACACCACATGCACCAGATCGTAACATCACAACACGACATACACCAGATCGTAACATCAAAACACGACATGCAACAGATCGTAACATCACAACACTTTCTTTACTTTCTTTATTTGGTGTTTTACGTCGTTTTCAACCATTCAAGGTTATATTGCGACGGAGGGAAGAGGGGAGATGGGATAGAGCCACTTGTCAATTGTTTCTTGTTCACAAAAGCACTAATCAAAAATTTGCTCCAGGGGCTTGCAACGTAGTACAATGTATTACCTTACTGGGAGAATGCAAGTTTCCAGTACAAAGGACTTAACATTTCTTACATACTGCTTGACTAAAATCTTTACAAAAATTGACTATATTCTAGACAAGAAACACTTAACAAGGGTAAAAAGAGAAACAGAATCCGTTAGTCGCCGCTTACGACATGCTGGGGAGCATCGGGTACATTCTTCCCCCTAACCCGCGGAGGGCATCACAACACGACATGTAACAGATCGTAACATCACAACACGACATACACCAGATCGTAACATCACAACACGACATACAACAGATCGTAACATCACAACACGACATGCACCAGATCGTAACATCACAACACGACATACACCAGATCGTAACATCACAACACGACATACAACAGATAGTAACATCACAACATGACATGCAACAGATCGTAACATCACAACACGACATGCACCAGATCGTAACATCACAACACGACATGCACCAGATCGTAACATTAAAACACGATGCAAGAGATCGTAACATCAGAACACGACATACAACAGATCGTAACATCAAAACACGACATACAACAGATCGTAACATCAGAACACGACGTGCAACAGATCGTAACATCAAAACAACCAGCATCAAGACAGGATAAAGTTGCAACACGTGGCTTTCACTTTTTTGTCTTTTATTCATGCCGTCTTCACATATAATTATTGTCATACACACAGCCATGCACGAAAATATATTTCTGCGAAAAAATGATTATAAAAAGTCAACAATAACACACACACACTACATATATCTATTCAGTCTGGGAGGGGGAGGGGGAGAGGGATATCCAAAGACAGTGAGAGAGAGATAGATAGATAGAGGGGGAGGAGGGAGGGAGTGAGTGAGGGAGGGAGGGAGTGAGTGAGTGAGAGAGGGAGAGAGAGTGAGAGAGAGAGAGAGAGAGAGAGAGAGAGAGAGAGAGAGAGAGAGAGAGAGAGAGAGAGAGAGAGAGAGAGAGAGAGAGAGAGAGAGAGAGAGAGAGAGAGAGAGAGAGAGAGAGGGGGGAGAGAGAAAGGGAGTGTTAGTTAAGTAGTTGTTGTTTTTTGGGTCCAGCGGACTAAAAAGGCCAAATCAGAACCCCACAAGTTTAACATTACATACTTAAATTGAACCAATTTTACTGAACAAAATTAGGAACGTCACCCGAAGGGAACTTAAAAGCTAAATCGAAACCCAACGTGTTAGTTAGTTAGTTGTTGCTTTTTGGGTCCAGCGGACCATATAGGCCAAATCAGGACCCCACAAGTTGAACATTACACATTTAAAATAAACCAATCCTACTGAACAAAATTAGGAACGTCACTCGAAAGGAATATAAAAGCTAAATCGAAACCCAACGTATCAAGGATGTTTAAAATTCAAATCTTAAAATAAAGGCCAGACTCCCTTAAAAATTCAAAGAGCTGCAGAGCTGACCTCTGTAAAAATATGTTTCAAGCTAGAAGTGTCAAAATACTTCATTCGTAGATCATACAGATCAGCGCACTCAGTGAGAAAATGGCTCACAGAAAAACTATAGTTAGTTGTAGCATGGGGTTAAAGGACCATAACAGGCTCTTTTTTAAGGTCAGATAAAGCAGTTGGGGTTGATTTAATGATATAGGTAAGCATCTACAGATGCAAAAACCGATCAGTAAATCTCAGGTTTTGTGTTGCATCAGTCTAATTTTACACAAAATGCATGCTCAAAAAGCGACCAAATTCGTCTGCTACGCGTGACTTCAAATTAACCATATCCACATATCGAGGCTCTGGGAGTTACTTCCCTTGTTTTAGGAAGCAAATTCCCGGTCACCTTTCAAAATGCTGCCTAACAAGCGCTGTGCTTGGGGACAATGTAAAACGGATGATAGGTATCCTGAACGCTGTGTTGGTGTGAAATTCATCCCATTTGTGAAACCGGGAAAGCATCTGTACCATCTAGATCGCTGCCTTCGCTGGATAAAAGCCTGCAATCGCCCAGTTTACCAGTTGAACGTCAACACAATCAAGTCGTACACGTACATTTGCAGCAAGGTCAGATCTCGCACGACTTTGATTCAAGGCCTATTGCTAATTTTTTGATGGTTTGGTCTCAGTGTCACAAAAATATGACGATCTAATCAATCACTGATTTAAAAAATAAGTATGTTGCCCTATATCCAATGACATTCTTAGTGAAACAGATCTATTTGAAATAGTATTTCACTGCCCCGACCGGCGAACTTGTTGCCGGCTGTATTGAGCTTGTGTGTTCGTGTAGGTGTGGCAGGCAGTATATTTTGACTTATAACTTCATTTGTTTGTGTCCTTTAAAAGAATAATCTTTTCATATGCCTGTGCAGGAATCAGTTGCCTGCTTATTATTTGTTAAAATATGCTTCATTGAAGTGCCTATTGTTTGTATTGCAAGTTTTTATTGGCTAATGCAAACTGTACTCTCATTGGCAGTTTAGTTGCCAATGTTGGCTTGGAAGACTACTTTTTTTGAGTGAACTAAGCTCACTGCATTTTTTGGTATGCTGACACCTGTCAGTGTCATTGCACTGTTACCACCTGAACCTGTCTGTACAAGACTCCTTTTGCTGTTTTGGTAAGTGAGATCATGCTAGTATGAATGCTTTATTTTAGTAAATATATTGACTTAAATGAATTTAATGACAGGACTGTTGAATGAAATTGTTTTATTATAACTGTATGCCAGTTTAGTTAGTTCAGTTTGAATGCTTTGGAATTTAGTTGAAAAGAAGGAATGTGAACATAAACTAGTTTGGAGCCAGCTTCTTTATTTCTGATGGCGTTCATGTTGTTCATAAGTTACCTTCTATTTGAATAATGTGTCTAGGGAAATGTCAGTCTCAATTGCTATTGAAAGAAGGCACATGATGTATTTTTATTATTGGAAACAAAGAGTTGGCTTGTGTAATACCTGAGTTTGATATTTATTTTCATTGTCTACATATATGATGTGCACATAGTAATAATTGATGTAATGCTTGTAGGTTATACCCTGGCCAGACTGAGGAGTGAGAAACCCTCATAACTACAACTACAGTATTTTGAGGTATGCGATATTTATTATTGCGGTGTGACATTCTTTATTTAAGAATGGAGTTCATGTTAAATTATTCTCAGCATGTCAGATTCACATGTTGATGTTGTAAATTGGTTGCATTGTATACATATAATATTTACGTGTATGCCGTTTCGTATCGATTTCTCAATGAAGCAATGTTGCTGAACTAAATGGAATATTTGATGTATATGTCATACTTCATTTACTTGTGAGAGCTGTAATTTGTTTTAATGTTAATGTGAATCAAATGAGGTAAACTATTTAATTATTTATTGATTTACAATCTTAGAACTTTATTGTACTGGAACACCACGTTTACATTATTTTATTTACATGTGTTTCAGGGTTTTTTCCATGTGATTCGTTATGCCTTATGGTGAATAAAACGCGAAGTCGAACTATCATCACACCGCCTTGTCTGAGTGCGAGACGGTTACATAGGCTTACTCAAAAAGTCAAAATCACAGTCGTCTCCGAAACAAGCAATAATCAGAGTTGGGGGGAAAACATTTCGTTTGTTCAGTTTTGTTTTGTTCTTGATAGTTTGTTTATCTCTCACACACACACACACACACACACACACACACACACACACACACACACACACACACACACACACACACACACACACACACACACACACACACACACACACATACGTGTCTGAAGGGGGGATATCTGGACATTTGCCGCAAAGAAATATGTGTTATATCTGGACTTGTTTATTTCTAAAGCTACAGACACGGAGTGCGAGTGTAAACATGTGTTAGACTTTAAGAATACTTTTTGAGATTTAAAAAAAAAACCCACTCATTATTGAAAGTTACACACCCAAAAATAGAGATTCTGAAACACGTGTTATATCTGGACATCTGCCACCTAAAAGTGAGTGATAGCCGGACATATGACCGGAAAGCTGTAAATACTATCAACTTTATCAAAATGGCGTTACATATGCGAGGTAGTACAAAAAAGCTACCAGTAATCCCAAATTATTTTTTTTTGACAGGGACAAACCAAGGGGAACTTTAACGCCTCTCGGCGTATTTTTTTGAGACAAATGTCTCCGCAGCTGATAGTTGGTAGCCTTTATTGGATGTCGTTATTCAAATGCAATCCGTCAGAGACAGAAAGCTTAGAAAGGAATTACGTTGTATTGTTTTCCTGCTTTGCCTGGCTCAGGTCGGGAAATTCAGGACCAAAATGACCCAAGGTGCAACTCATTCCTTTTGATGAGTTTCAAGTTTCTTATAAAAGTTTTCGCAGCTGTTGGTAGACTTTATTGGATGTCGTTATTCATATGTATCCGTCAGAGACAGAGAGCTTAAAAAGGAATTACGTAATTGGTAGACTTTATTGGATGTCGTTATTCAAATTACAAACCGACACAGACAGAAAGCTTAGAATGTTTTTTTGTTTTTGTGGGTTTTTTTGCGCATGAAAAGACTTCAGGCCAGATTTTCTTTACAAAACCGGGGAGGTAGGGTAGGGGAAGGGGTTTTTTTTTTAGCATGAAAAGACTAGGTGTCTAAAGCAGAGTTCCACTATACTTTTTGGTTTGAAACGTTCACAAATGCTTTGGGTATTACCAAATGTAGGCAACTAGATGTTACAATGAATATATATAATATATATATATATAATATTCCTGGAAGAAGATAATATTACGTCTTCGTATGACGTACTATTATATGCGTTTATTTGTAACCATAGACACTTTGCATAGAAGGCTTGCGTGCTAACAAAGACTATAAACTTGAGCTAATGATTTTCTGGAAGACAGTAATATTACGTCTTCATGTGACATACTACATGTATGTTCTATTGATAAATGTGTTTAATTGTAACCATAGACCCTTGATTCATGATACATTCAAAAAGGCATGGGGCTGGTAGAGACTAAATACTAATCATATTTTTGAAGAATGTAACTTTACGTCTGTATGTGACGTACGATCGGATGTTCCATTGTTGTGTTGTGACTATAGACGCTTGGTCTGTGCACCTTGAAGAAGGCCTGCGGGCCGAAAATTTGGATTTAAAAAGATGCGACATTCTGGCTTGGTTTTGGACTTTTTATTGTGTTGTTTATATATATATCGCAATAATTGATCATTTATGTCAAAAAGTGGAGATTTGTGCGCATGTTCGGGGTTATGCAGACTAACACAGAACACCCAAACCCTAATGGGGAGCTGGGCCAATGTAAAAGCAATGTTTTGGCGTCAAAACATTTTTCAGATTGCTTCTAGATTTCTCTCAAAATTAATTAACTAGTTTAATCGATGTGCCAGCTCTGAGCAATAGCAAAATGGGCGGAGCTTAGGTTTGTTCCAGCTCTGAGGCAATTCGCAAAACGGACAATATAAGGCCCGTATAGATGAAATATGTACTCCTAATGATAGAATAGCATATATTTAACACTTCCTATCAGTGGATGCATCAAAGTAATTGGTGCTAAAAGAACAACCAGTCCGTTTTGAACTGTCTGGTTGGTATACACACGTAAATAGGCCAAGTGAAATTGAACACTTTATCTGTACATAGTTATTATGATATATGCGGGTGGAAGGAGTGTGAAGTTTTATGCATACACCATAACAAAATCCTGTGCTTTGCATTTGGTTAATAAACTGTTTGACTTTGACTTGACTTGAAGTGGTGAAATCTTCATGTTATGCGGCAAAAACGAAATGTTCCAGCTCTGAGGTGTTTGATCTCCCTTTCCCCGTCGCGATATAACCTTCTTGGTTGAAAACGACGTTAAACACCAAATAAAGAAAGAAAGAAAGAGCCGGGGGAAGTAACGAGCTGATCCCGAATATATGATAAATGTTATGACCTTATGTTTTAAAATAAAGTCTTGAGACAGGGGTTCCACTGTAGCATACACAGGCTAGGGTATGATTTAAAGGCAAAAGTGTTTAAAAAAAGTACAGGTTACTCACATTTTTTGGTGTAAGTTAGACACGAAACCAGCACAACATAGTAGCAGAATGATAATACATGTTGTGAAGGAATATGGAGCCTTGGAGGACAAAATAAACAACAAGTCGCGTAAGGCGAAAATACAATATTTAGTCAAGTAGCTGTCGAACTCACAGAATGAAACTGAACGCAATGCCATTTTTCAGCAAGACCGTATACTCGTAGCATCGTCAGTCCACCGCTCATGGCAAAGGCAGTGAAATTGACAAGAAGAGCGGGGTAGTAGTTGCGCTAAGAAGGATAGCACGCTTTTCTGTACCTCTCTTCGTTTTAACTTTCTGAGCGTGTTTTTAATCCAAACATATCATATCTATATGTTTTTGGAATCAGGAACCGACAAGGAATAAGATGAAAGTGTTTTTAAATTGATTTCGACAATTTAATTTTGATAATAATTTTTATATATTTAATTTTCAGAGCTTGTTTTTAATCCGAATATAACATATTTATATGTTTTTGGAATCAGCAAATGATGGAAAATAAGATAAACGTAAATTTGGATCGATTTATAAAAGAAATATTTTTTTTACAATTTTCAGATTTTTAATGACCAAAGTCATTAATTAACTTTTAAGCCACCAAACTGAAATGCAATACCGATGTCTGGGCTTCGTCGAAGATTACTTGACCAAAATTTCAACCAATTTGGTTGAAAAATGAGGGCGTGACAGTGCCGCCTCAACTTTCACGAAAAGCCGGATATGACGTCATCAAAGACATTTATCAAAAAAAGGAAAAAATATGTTCGGGGATATCATACCCAGGAACTCTCATGTCAAATTTCATAAAGATCGGTCCAGTAGTTTGGTCTGAATCGCTCTACACGCACGCACGCACACACACACACACATACACACACACATACACCACGACCCTCGTTTCGATTCCCCCTCGATGTTAAAATATTTAGTCAAAACTTGACTAAATATAAAAACCACTACTACCACAACATTTACTTTTTTTTGAATATCAAAGTTCTAAGAGAAGATTTTTTTTCTAAAAACTGAGCTTGATTTACAAAACCTGACTGATACAAAAGCATAAAATCCAATATATGTCAGCAAACATAAAAACAACAAAAATATTAGTTTTAATTTAAAATCTAGCTGTTCTAAATTCAAAATATAGTTAAAAAGCAACTTGCTCATGTCATAGTAATAAAACAACCTCATATTATGTTAAACTGCGAAAACAAAAGTGTGTGTGAACAGGGATTGTTACTCAGGTTGTATCCGGACAAACACAAAAAGTAACACAATGTGTGTTATATCCCGACATTTTGCTAAATTGTGAAAATGTAGGCAAATTCAATTATCTATATGTATTACACATTATTTCAAGCCTCCATAATTATTTTGGAGTGATTTTGAAGACGTGTTTTATTTGGACGTCGAATTAAAATTATGAGTCCAAGTAAAGCGCTAAATTTCGCGCGGGAGTCGAGCTATCCCACCATAAACACACACACACATACACACTCACACACACACACACACACACACACACACACACACACACACACACACACATATATATATACACACATGGCACACATACACACACACAAACACACACACATACACACACGGCACACACACACACACACACACACACACACACACACACACACACACACCCAGAGGCTCGCGCGCGCACAAACACACGCACACAGACACAATGTTCTCTATCTCTCTCAAACACTAACACAAACATGTACACACAGACAAATACACACACACGGGAGAAAGATGACAGACATGACACGTACTTACACACTCAACAAGCGTCAAGAATGCAAGACCCAAGAAGGGGCCCAAGAGAGGGGATGACGTCACGGCGCATTGATGTCAAAACATCTTGACGTCGTCTACTTTCGCAGTCATTATGTTGTAGACTCGGAATTCGGGTTATTCCCCCCTTGGGCGTCGTTTGATGAAAACACGAAGAGTTGCACAGCAGCTACTGTATTAAAGTTAACCCTTAGGCTGGTTGTCGCGACATATGTCGCGCTACTTTACGTATACTGTCACCTGGTTGTCACGACATATGTTGCGCTACTGGCTCAGTCTGTTTGGTCGGTTCCGATTACCTCCCATGGATGAGAAAACCTATATGACCGTTTTTCTTTATATTTCTCTCTGTTAATTCACCAGTCGCTATGTAACATGTGTTACAGAATTGCACCAATGTTTTTTGAACTTCCATCCCCAACTGCTGCCCCAAATCAGGCACAAAGAATCCTTCTCCATGATGTATTTTCGGCATGAGCGATCCTCGAGTCGAAGTCAGTATAGCGTTATTGGGATATCTCTAGCTTAGCTGGGATACGATAAAATCATCTTTCGATCGATTGCTAAATTATTTATTTTAATCAAAATGTTGAGATAGTTGTTGATCAAACTCATCAATAAAGGTTTTAAGCTTTCAAGCTAAATTACAATCCGTTAGTCCGGGCTTCATCGAAGATTGCTTGACCAAATTTTCAATGAATTAATGAAGGGGTGATAGTGCCGCCTCAACTTTCACAAAACGCCAAATATGACATCATTAAAGATATCTATCTTATGAAACAAATAGTGTGGGAATATCATACCCAGTTACTGGGAAGGTTCATGACGATCGGTCCGGCAGTTTTCTTGGAATCGCTCTACACACACACAAATACACACATACACCACCACCCTCGTCTTGATTCCCTGCCTATGTTAAAACATTAGTCAAAACCTAAATAAATATAAAAAGAAAACACCAACCTGCCCCTTTAACCCGCCCTCCCCAAACCCTCGCCCCTTGTCGGGCAGAGCACGTGGAAAAGAAAGACACTTGAACTAATATCATAGCGCGTCAGCTACTGGTTTCATTAAAACACACTTCTCTCAACATCAACTGAAAAATCAGGGGCCGTGTGAATCACTTGACTTCTTGACTAAAACACAGCTTTTCTCAACATCAAATCACGAATCCCGAGCCGTGTGAATCACTTGACTTCTTGACTAAAACACAGCTTCTCTCAACATCAAATCACGAATCCCGAGCCGTGTGAATCACTTGACTTCTTGACTAAAACACAGCTTTTCTCAACATCAAATCACGAATCCCGAGCCGTGTGAATCACTTGACTTCTTGCCTTGTCTCTGACTGACAGATGTAGAGCTTTAGTGTGTACGTATAAAGAAAGAGGAGAGGGCAAGTCACAATGTCACTTTAGTGTATACGTGTAAAGAAGTAGGAGAGGGCAAGTCACAATGTCACTTTAGTGTATACGTATAAAGAAGTAGTAGAAAGCAAGTCACAATGTCACTTTAGTGTATACGTGTAAAGAAGTAGTAGAAAGCAAGTCACAATGTCACTTTAGTGTATACGTGTAAAGAAGTAGTAGAGGGCAAGTGACAATGTCACTTTAGTTTATACGTGTAAAAAAAGTAGGAGAGGACAAGTCACAATGTCACTTTAGTGTATACGTGTAAAGAAGTAGCAGAGGGCAAGTGACAATGTCACTTTAGTGTATACGTGTAAAGAAGTAGGAGAGGACAAGTCACAATGTCACTTTAGTGTATACGTGTAAAGAAGTAGTAGAGGGCAAGTCACAATGTCACTTTAGTGTATACGTGTAAAGAAGTAGTAGAAAGCAAGTCACAATGTCACTTTAGTGTATACGTATAAAGAAGTAGTAGAAAGCAAGTCACAATGTCACTTTAGTGTATACGTGTAAAGAAGTAGTAGAAAGCAAGTCACAATGTCACTTTAGTGTATACGTATAAAGAAGTAGTAGAAAGCAAGTCACAATGTCACTTTAGTGTATACGTGTAAAGAAGTAGTAGAAAGCAAGTCACAATGTCACTTTAGTGTATACGTGTAAAGAAGTAGTAGAGGGCAAGTGACAATGTCACTTTAGTGTATACGTGTAAAGAAGTAGGAGAGGACAAGTCACAATGTCACTTTAGTGCATACGTGTAAAGAAGTAGTAGAGGGCAAGTGACAATGTCACTTTAGTGTATACGTGTAAAGAAGTAGGAGAGG
>NC_090260.1:16885173-16900173 GCF_037325665.1 Littorina saxatilis | reverse complement strand
GTGTGTGTGTGTGTGTGTGTGTGTGTGTGTGTGTGTGTGTATAACTGTTACAGACAAGCAGCACGAAAAAGCGTGTGTGTGTTTAAACGTTTTCTTATATTTGCATTTTAATGTTAGAATACTTGCGTCAAGTCAATATTTGTCTTGTCAATATCAAAAGAGAGAGTCAGACTTGTATTAAAAATAATGGTCTTTCTTAAACTATATAAATGGCACAAGAACGGATTAACAATAAAGTTAATCATAAGAGAGCGACCACAGAATGATAAGCAAAACGAGAATCACAGACAAAGACTATAACTTAAGCATGTGTTGAAATTTAAGAAAACGGGAACATTCGTCTCAGTTAATCCAACTGTTCACCAAGGAAGTGTTTTGTGCATTCAGAAATTCACGAAATTACCGGGCGTAAGGTCACATTTGAAAAAAAGTTCCAAAAGCTGTGTTGCGTGTATTTTCTTCTAATTTCAATGTTCTGATATGATAAATTAGCAGAAATCAGCAAGCCCACTTGCTGCTTTATGCCTTTTTCTCAGCCAGATATAACGAACAGGATATAATATGGCAGAAAGCAGTAAGTCCAATGCTGCTTTTTGCCATTTGTTAAAAATAAGATATTAGTCGGGATATAATTTGGCAAAAAGCAGTATGTCCTCTTACTGCCTTTTACCATTATTTTAAGTGAATGAGTTTGGGGAATAATTCGACAAAAGGCAGTAAGTCCACAAAAATCATTATTTCTAAGTGATGAATCAAATGAGGGTTTTAATATTCATAGCAGAAACGCACAATAATGCCCCACATGTTATCAGCAAACAAACAAAATCATTTAAAGCTTTTCATTCCAAAACAGTGATGCAAACAGAAAATGTCGATTTTCTCGAAACTATGTTTCATGGACTTGCTTCCTTCTGCCTTTACACGGCAGATTTGAATAATGACATCCAATAAAGTCTACCAATTACGTAATTCCTTTCTAAGCTCTCTGTCTCTGACGGATTGCATTTGAATAACGACATATAATAAAGTCTACCAATTACGTAATTCCTTTCTAAGCTCTCTGTCTCTGACGGATTGCATTTGAATAATGACATCCAATAAAGTCTACCAATTACGTAATTCCTTTCTAAGCTCTCTGTCTCTGACGGATACATTTGAATAACGACATCCAATAAAGTCTGCCAACAGCTGCGAAAACTTTTAAGAAACTTGAAACTCATCAAAAGGAATGAGTTGCATCTTGGGTCATTTCGGTCCTGAATTTCCCGACCTGAGCCAGGCAAAGCAGGAAAACAATACTGTCAGGAATGAATTATCTACAATACCGACTGTCAGTCAGAAGGCTACTATTTCATTTATACGCATTCGTTATTCTCCTCCGATTCATTCCAACAATAAAAGAAAATACGTGGAGCTCAATATGTTTATATAGCTCACTGGTAAAGCATGTACATATATCAAACGTTCAGGATTCACACACATATACACAATACGCCCAGGGTTCTAGATGAGTAAATTAATGTGTTACCCCATCACCAGAACAGCGTAGTGTAGTTCATCTCTGTTTCTCCATCACCCAGCCGACGCGGCGACTCCTGGCGTGGTCCGTAAAGTCCGGTTAGTAGATCACGTCGCTCTGCTTCGTGCATCTTCGTTTCTTCATGCGTCTGCTTGAATGGTCAAACAAGCTCTCGCGAATTCCATCTTCTGTCTCTGGGAAGACTCCTGTGAAAGTAATTCTTGAGTCAGTATTTCCATAGGCATAACACACACAGCAATTCACTCATCATTCACCCTGGGCTGTAATTACACTCTACATTCAACCACACACACACGAATTCTTAAATAACTACTGTCAATACTAATATCAATTCCCATCCATGTCCGAGTTATTTATCCACACATTAAACAACTATTCAGAATATCCAGATTAAGAACTAGTACAATGAACACAGTTAACATAACAGCGAATATTAAGAATGATTATTCATAAACATACTAGTGTTCCTTAGCAAAAACATATCATGAAAAATAGTTTACCTGAGCACGCGAGCAAAGAATCTTTCCCGACTTGCCGCTTACATGTTCAATGGGCAAGTGAAGCTAACAGCTTAGGTGACTGGCGACAAGTCTAACAGCTCACCTTACAAAAAATGGACATTCAGGTTTTTCACCTGTTGCACGTGAGTGCGTGGAGACTCGGCTCTACAGGTAACAGTACAGGCCCCATAATCATGGTCCAACAGGCATGCGAATCAATAATAATGTTTTTCGCGATACGAGTCTACTTCTGTCAATTAATGCATACTAATAACAGCATCATTTCATCATTAATTAAGTACTCATATTACATACATGTTCACACATAAAACCCATAAATGTCATATCTGACAATGCCCCCCACTTCAAGTAGAAAGCTGCATAAAAGATTTCTCATTTCTTAACTCGATAACACCATACAAATGTTATCATCCATGATAATACATTGCATTTAACACAATAAGTCCCACTCAAAGTGTCAACGTCACTACTTGTATATACAGTACCTATACAAACAGATCTGACTTCCAGGGCCATTTTTCTTCTTGTTCAAAGAGTTTGATCACAGACAAAATCTTGACCTTCCCGTCCTCCGGTTTGAGATATCCCCGACCGACAACAAGACCGACAAGACGTGATCCGAACACGCATCTGCCTTCTGATCAGAGTCAGACATCAACGTTGAGACTTCCTGGTCATCAGGAACTGGACCAGTACTTAACTCTCTTTCCACAGCAACAGCTGCTGTCAAAACTCGTCTCTCATACTTCTTCAGCATGTTGACGTGAAACACCTTGTGTTTGCCGTTGAGATCAATGCGGTAGTCAACAGGGCTAACCACCTCCATCACTTTGAATGGACCTTTCCAGCACATGAGAAGCTTGTTGCTGTCAGCAGTTAAGAGTACAAGAACTTCATCCCCAGGTAGAAAAGTACGAAGTTTGGCCTTCCTGTCATGGTAATGTTTGTGAATACGAGCAGCATCACGAACATTCGATTGTGCTAGAGCACACGTATCAGCGATTCTGTTCTTCAAATCGAAGACATACTGATATAGAGGTTTGGCTTCATCTCCATCAGTCCTCCCTGTCCATGAGTCCGCTAAGATAGACATTGGGCCTCTCGGAGTACGTCCAAAGAGAAGCTCATAGGGAGAAAACCCTGTACTGACATTTGGAAGTTCACGATACGCAAACAGGAGTGCAGGAACGTATCTGTCCCAGTCAGTTGGGCGCTCCTGGACAACCTTCTGCAACATGCTCTTCAGAGTTCCGTTGAATCGTTCGACTAACCCATTTGCTTGAGCATGGTAAGGAGAAGTGTGGATCGACTTGATTGCCAAAAGTCTGTATATCTCCATCATGAGATCAGAAACAAACTGCGTTCCACAATCCGAGACAATGACCTGAGGACAGCCCATCCTCGAGAAAACTGAAAACAGTGCTTCAGCAACAGAAACAGTATCAATCTGCTTCAATGGAATTGCTTCGGGGAAACGAGTCGCTGTATCCACTATCGTCAGAATGTACCGGAATCCAGTCGAAGATACAGGTTTAAAAGGACCGACCAAGTCAATACAGATTTTCTTGAAAGGAACGTCGATAAGCGGCATCTTCTGAAGAGGAGCAGCGGGAACGCGACCCTTGGAAGACGTCTTCTGACACACATCGCACGTTCTACAATACTTGCCTACGTCACGCCTGACGCCTGGCCAAAAAAATTGGGTCAAGATCCTTTTTAACGTTCTTCTGGTACCGAAGTGACCCGACATGAGAGCGTCATGGGCGGTATGGAGAACTTGTTCTCTCAAAGAAGTAGGGACAACAACTTGAAAGACGATCTCAGTCTTCTCACAAAATGCTCTGTGAAGTACCCCATCTTTCGTGATGAAGTAAGGTTTGCTCTGATCTGTGACCTGCGATTCCTCCTGAACTTGCTCGAAGCACTTCTTAAGTGATTCATCTTTGGTTTGCATATCAGCTAACTTCTCAGGAGTTACATCAGTAAAAACACAAGGTACCGATTTTAACGGTCTCACTGAACCTTTGGCTTTCTCCGTTTGTAGCCTGGTAGTCACTAGTCCGACAGCGTCTGGAACAATAGAGCCCACACATCCCCCAGATACTGAAACAACACCTGGTAGGTTCCCAAGAATAAGATCTGCCACAGGATTGTCAATGACACAACACGTCAGAACACCTGCAAAATAAGGCGAGTCCACAACCACTTCAGCCAAGGGAAATGTCTCAATGTGTCCCCCAAAAGACCGACAACGCTGCTCCTGCCCTGTGAACTGATCATCACGAACTAAAGCCCGTTTCACACCAGCAGTAGTGCATCCTGTGTCCCGCAAGATTGTCCCTGAAAAACCATTGATGGTTCCTATTTCCAGATGTAGGCCAGGTTGTCCCTCTGAAACAAGAACGTGTTCGCTAACAGCGGAGCTAAATGTTTCAGCAAAGTTTTTAGACGAAGCACACTGGTTCGCCCAATGACCTTGACCCCCACAGATCCTACAGACATCACTCTGTTTAATGGTCCCTCTACGTGCACCCCTGCGTTGTCCTCGAAACTCACCTCGACCTGTACCCGAAGAACCTCGGCCTCCTCGATAACCTCGAGAACCACTGCCCCCGTTGTTAAACCCTGTTGAATCTGCAACTCCAACTCCAGCTGAAAATATAGAAACATCTGATTTCCGTGCTAAGGTTTTGTTGGGATGAGCTTCACGGTAAAGTTCAGCTGCTTCACATAACGCAGCTACGTCACCCAGCTGACGTTCCCTCAAGAACACGGCCAAATCTTTTGTACAACTCTGAAGTATCTGTTCACGCAGAAACAAGTCTTGTAAACCTTCGGCAGTGTTGGAAACACCAGACAACTCAGTCCATCGGTTGAGCAAATGACGACAGCGCGTTAAAAACGCCAAAAATGACTCTCCCATCTCGGGACGAACAGCCCTGAAACGCTCTCTGAAACCTTCCTCTGTGCATTGGAACTTACGAAGAAGATGAGACTTCAATACATCCCACGAAAGGGTTTGTTCTCCTGAAATTGAATGATAAAGCGACAAGGCACTACCTTTCAATAAAGCAGCCAAGTAGACAGGCCATTTACCCTTATCCCAGCCGCATGCCGAAGCGTGTGTTTCAAACCGAAACAAAAATGCATCAATGTCGTCTTTGTTTTCATCGAACATAGGCAATTTTGGATGAAAAGGTCCAGAACTGTTTGACTGACTAACTTTACCGTCTGATCTCTCCTTTTTCACCCTTTCCGTTTCGAGATCTAACTCGCTTTGTCTAGTCTGCTCTTTTTCTTTTTCAACTTCTAGTTTCTCTTTTTCGACTTCTAGTCTGGCAAGCTCCTTTTCTGTCTCTCGCTTTTCATGCTCTTTTTCGACTTCTAGTTTGGCAAGCTCCTTTTCTGTCTCTCGCTTTGCATGCACTTCTAGTCGGGCACTTTCTGCCTCTCTTTTTTCTTTCCGTTCATCTCTAGCAATATTTTGCTGTTCACGGACAAAACCGGTTAAGTCTTTGTCTTTAAGACCTAGCTCTTTCCCACGAGACATCCACAAATCCCAATCGTCACTCATGGTGATAATATATATACAAAACGACTATACTGTAAAAGTTACTTCATGAAAACACTTCACCACTGTAACAACATTATTCACAAAATGTGTGTTTACAGATATGCTTACACACGTAGTCAAGCAACCAACACACAATGAAAAAATCTTCAAAAAGTGTGCGTTAACAGTCTACAATCTGTTAAAGACACATACACTGGAGAAAACGGGGTCACCAATTGTCAGGAATGAATTATCTACAATACCGACTGTCAGTCAGAAGGCTACTATTTCATTTATACGCATTCGTTATTCTCCTCCGATTCATTCCAACAATAAAAGAAAATACGTGGAGCTCAATATGTTTATATAGCTCACTGGTAAAGCATGTACATATATCAAACGTTCAGGATTCACACACATATACACAATACGCCCAGGGTTCTAGATGAGTAAATTAATGTGTTACCCCATCACCAGAACAGCGTAGTGTAGTTCATCTCTGTTTCTCCATCACCCAGCCGACGCGGCGACTCCTGGCGTGGTCCGTAAAGTCCGGTTAGTAGATCACGTCGCTCTGCTTCGTGCATCTTCGTTTCTTCATGCGTCTGCTTGAATGGTCAAACAAGCTCTCGCGAATTCCATCTTCTGTCTCTGGGAAGACTCCTGTGAAAGTAATTCTTGAGTCAGTATTTCCATAGGCATAACACACACAGCAATTCACTCATCATTCACCCTGGGCTGTAATTACACTCTACATTCAACCACACACACACGAATTCTTAAATAACTACTGTCAATACTAATATCAATTCCCATCCATGTCCGAGTTATTTATCCACACATTAAACAACTATTCAGAATATCCAGATTAAGAACTAGTACAATGAACACTTAAGTTAACATAACAGCGAATATTAAGAATGATTATTCATAAACATACTAGTGTTCCTTAGCAAAAACATATCATGAAAAATAGTTTACCTGAGCACGCGAGCAAAGAATCTTCCCCGACTTGCCGCTTACATGTTCAATGGGCAAGTGAAGCTAACAGCTTAGGTGACTGGCGACAAGTCTAACAGCTCACCTTACAAAAAATGGACATTCAGGTTTTTCACCTGTTGCACGTGAGTGCGTGGAGACTCGGCTCTACAGGTAACAGTACATACCCCATAATCATGGTCCAACAGGCATGCGAATCAATAATAATGTTTTTCGCGATACGAGTCTACTTCTGTCAATTAATGCATACTAATAACAGCATCATTTCATCATTAATTAAGTACTCATATTACATACATGTTCACACATAAAACCCATAAATGTCATATCTGACAAATACAACGTAATTCCTTTCTAAGCTTTCTGTCTCTGACGGATTGCATTTGAATAACGACATCCAATAAAGTCTATCAACTATATCAGCTGCGGAGATATTTGTCTCGAAAAAATACGCCGAGAGGCGTTAAAGTTCCCCTTGGTTTGTCCCTGTCAAAAAAAAATAATGTGGGATTACTGGTAGCTTTTTTGTACTACCACGCATATGTTACGCTATTTTGATAAAGTTGATAGTATTTACAGCTTTCCGGTCATATGTCCGGCTATCATTCACTTTTAGGTGGCAGATGTACAGATATAACACGTGTTTCAGAATCTCTATTTTTTGGGTGTGTAATTTTCAATAATGAGTGTTTTTCTAAAAATGTCTCTCAAAAAGTATTCTTAAAGTCTAACACATGTTTACACTCGCATTCCGTTTCTCTAGCTTTAGAAATAAACAAGTCCAGATATAACATTTTTTTAAATGTCCAGATATCATCCCCCCCCCTCAGACACGTATGTGTGTGTGTGTGTGTGTGTGTGTGTGTGTGTGTGTGTGTGTGTGTGTGTGTGTGTGTGTGTGTGTGTGTGTGTGTGTTAGCGTGAAACATTGACTACGCACGTGTTAAACAATTAAAACAACCTGCTATGGCTTGGTTGACCTTTTGCCTTTCTTCTTGTCTAGTCCATAAGCTTACTAAGGTAATTAAAACATGTAACAGCTGAAGCAAACAATGCAAGAAATACTAAAGTCAGATTATCGTCCGGATCTATATATATATGTCTTTGGGTGTTGTTATTTTACTCATACAATTTCTGAAACAGGACGCTCTGTGACGAACTATTCTTCGTAAACATTTGCAGTATGTATTCACTTTGTTTCAACTTGACGTAACCATATTTTAAATTGGTTTGTTTGATGCTACAAAACTTTGCGAAATACATGTTTATGTGTACTAACAATCTGTGCATACATGTTTGTTGTTTTAAACGTGATGTAACCAGACTGCTTTTTACATTTAGTCAAGTTTTGACTAAATGTGTTATTGTAGAGGGGGGAATCGAGACGAGGGTCGTGGTAGTGTATGTGTGTGTGTGTGTGTGTGTGTGTGTGTGTGTGTGTGTGTGTGTGTGTGTGTGTGTGTGTGTGTGTGTGTGTGTGTGTGTAGAGCGATTTAGAGTAAATTACTGGACCGATCTTTATAACATTTTACATGAGAGTTCCTGTGTATATCCCCAGACGTTTTTTTCATTTTTTGATAAATGTCTTTGATGACGTCATATCCGACTTTTCGTGAATGTTGAGGCGGCACTGTCACGCTCTCATTTTTCAACCATATTGGTTGACATTTTGGTCAAGTAATCTTCGACGAAGCCCAGACTTTTGTATTGCATTTCAGCTTGGAGGCTTGCAATTTAATTAATGAGTTTGCTCATTAAAGTTGTCATTAAAATCGATTTTTCGCAAACAGATTTAAAATTGATTGCATCGTATTTTTCATCTCATTTTGAATCTAAAAATATATACATATGTCATGTTTACTCTTAAAATGTGATCACAATTAACGAAAATAGAATAATTAGTTTTACGATTAAAATGTAAGAAATCGATTCAAAAATGATGTCATCTTATTCGTGATCATTTCCTGATTCCAAAAACATATAGATATGATAGGTTGTATTCAAAACAAGCTCAGAAAGTTAACACGAATGCAGAAAAGCGCGCTTTCCTGCTTTATAGCACAATACGCTACCGCGCTAATCTGGCGTGTCAATATCACTACGTTTTGCACGTGGAAGGTGAGCGATTTCCCTCACGCGGGGATTGACGAAGTTGTACTGTCTTAGTGAATAAATACAGTGCGTTCAGTTTCATCCCGTGAGTTCGACAGCTTCACTAAATGTAGTAATTTCGCCTTACGCGACTTGTTCTTTCTACATGAATTATTTTGTGAGAAAGAAAAAAAATGCAAATCTACCCTGTCATGAAAATTTGCGGTTTGAAAACTTACTCCATTTTTACATTTAGTCAAGTTTTGACTAAATGTTTTAACGTAGAGGGGGGAATCGAGACGAGGGTCGTGGTGTATGTGCGTGCGTGTGTCTGTGTGTGTGTGTGTGTGTGTGTGTGTGTGTGTGTGTGTGTGTGTGTGTGTGTGTGTGTGTGTGTAGAGCGATTCAGACTAAACTACTGGACCGATCTTTATGAAATTTGACATGAGAGTTCCTGGGTATGAAATCCCCGAACATTTTTTTCATTTTTTTTATAAATGTCTTTGATGACGTCATATCCGGCTTTTCGTGAAAGTTGAGGCGGCACTGTCACGCCCTCATTTTTCAACCAAATTGGTTGAAATTTTGGTCGGGTAATGTTTGACAAAGCCCAAACTTTGGTATTGCATTTCAGCGTGGTGGCTTAAAAATTAATTAATGACTTTGGTCATTAAAAATCTGAAAATTGTAAAAAAAAAAAAAATTTGTAAAACGATCCAAATTTACGTTCATCTTATTCTTCACCATTTCCTGATTCCAAAAACATATAAATATGTTATATTTGGATTAAAAACAAGCTCTGAAAATTAAAAATATAAAAATTATGATCAAAATAAAATTTTCGAAATCAATTTATAAACAATTCCATCTTATGCCTTGGCGGTTCCTGATTCCAAAAACATATAGATATGATATGTTTGGATTAAAAACACGCTCAGAAAGTTAAAACGAAGAGAGGTACAGAAAAGCGTGCTATCCTTCCCAGCGCAACTACTACCCCGCTCTTCTTGTCAATTTCACTGCCTATGCCGTGAGCGGTGGACTGACGATGCTACGAGTATACGGTCTTGCTGCGTTGCATTGCGTTCAGTTTCATTCTGTGAGTTCGACAGCTACTTGACTAAATGTTGTATTTTCGCCTTACGCGACTTGTTTTTTCTTAACTCGACAAAACCAAATTGCTTTTTTCTTTGCTAAATGCTATACAGAATTCTACGAAATGGTTCGTCTGAAAACAACTCAAAACGACTAAGTCCTGAATAGAATCAATATGCATAGTAATATGCATAGTACATGTACAAGAGTAAATGGTGTTCCTTGTCACTTGTTTCTAATCACTATGAAAACGTAATAACTCCGTGATTGGGTTGAAAACACACACACACACACACACACACACACACACACACACACATACACACACACACACATACATACACACACACGCACACACACACACATACACACACACACACACACACACACACACACACACACACACACACACCAAACGATTGTAACTTTGTACTTTCCACAGAAGCATAGTTAGTTAGTTAGTTAGCTGTTGCTTTTCGGGTCCAGCGGACCATAATAGGCCAAATCAGGACCACATTGTGTGATCTTGGATTGTTTTACTTTGTTTCAGTTGACCAGAAGGCATACACTTCAGCAATGACAATGAACCGACCCTTGGTACTTTTGGCGGGGTCCTGTTTGGTACTTCTTATGGCACTTTATGGTAAGGTCATCTGCAAGAACAATCAAGTGGTGTAAGGCGAAATGACTACATTTAGGCAAGCCGTCGAATTAACAGAATGAAACTGAACGCACAGCATGTTTTCACCAATGCAATACAGCTTCGTCAATTCCCGCGATAAGAAAATTGTTCTTTTTCACGTGTAAAACGAAGTATTGCGCGAAGCAATGGAGAGCGCTTTTCTGTATTCTTTTTAACTTTTTGAGCTTTTTTTGAAAACCACATATCATATCTATCTGTTTTTGAAATCAGTAAATGATAAAGAATAAGATGAAGTAATTTTTGGATCGATTTATTACATTTTATTCGTGGTACTAATTATTCTATTTTCGTTAATTGTAATTACATTATAAGATTGAACATGACATATGTATATTTTGTTAGATTCAGAAATTGATGAAAAATACGATGCAATCAATTTAAAATTTGTTTGTGAAATTCGATTGTAATGACAAATTTAATGTGTAAGCCTCCACGCTAAAATACAATACCAAAGTCCGGCCTTCGTCCAAGACTACTTGACCACAATTTTAACAAAATTGGTTAGAAAATGAGAGTGCGATAGTGCTGCCTCAACTTTCACAAAAAGCCGGATATGACGTCATCAAAGACATGATGGGGATATCATACCCAGGAACTATCATGTGAGGGTTCATGAAGATCAGTCCAGTAGTTTTCTCAGAATCACTCTACCCACTTACAAGGGTGGTTGGGGCGGCTTTTCAAGCACATCTTGTATTTTTGCTCTTTTTATTTTAAACTTCTGAGCCTGGGAGTCCTTTCATCTGCCGCGTCCGAATAAAGCGTAAAACACGGTTACAACATTACTGGCTTAGGTACGCGTTGTTGTTGGTGTTGTTGTTGTTGTTGTCGTCGTCGTCGTCGTTGTTGTCGTTGTTGTTTGTTTGTTTGTTGTTGTTTTTGTTATTGTCGTTGTTGTTGTTGTTAATGTTGTTGTTGTTGTTGTTGCTGTTGTCGTCGTCGTCGTTGTTGTCGTTGTTTGTTTGTTGTTTGTTTGTTTGTTGTTGTTTGTTTGTTGTTTGTTTGTTGTTTGTTTGTTTGTTTGTTGTTTGTTGTTTGTTGTTTGTTTGTTTGTTTGTTGTTTGTTGTTTGTTGTTGTTTGTTTGTTTGTTGTTTGTTTGTTGTTAGTTGGTTGTTTCTTTTTTGTTGTTTGTTGTTTGTTGTTGTTTGCTGTTGTTTCTTGTTGTTGTTGTTTTTTTGTTTGTTTTTGCCAAACACATCATTGTGGGGCTTTTAATCAATAACGTGCATCCGTCTACAATATAATGTATCATCATTCATCCTTCAACTATTATAATGAATATGTAAATGGCAAGTATACAAGACGTACACATACAACAGTAGGACAATAGCATACCGTTCGCCTACAAGAAAGGCTGGAGCATAGCATAACATGCAGATTACAATACTTGACATTATGGACGTATTACCCTCTTAATAATAATACAGTCAAACAAACAAACAAAAACAAAAAAAGACATACACAAATCATCACATCTCTGCACACCTAGCGTACTACCTAACCAACTCTTCATATGGGAACCATATTTCTACAAATTTGGTAATGTTACCAGCATTGAAACTGGAATATTTTTCTATTTCAAATCTGTATTTCAAATTTCTTAAAATAATTTCCAACAGTGGCCTTGTCTCTTGTAACTTACTCTTTTTAAACAAAAACTTTGCAAACAAAATGATAAAATCCAAAACCACATCTACCTTAACATTGTTCATACACCCTAACAAAATGAATTCTTCTGTAAAATGAACATTTGCGCGGAAAATACAACTTCTGTTTAACACATCTTCCAAATCAGTCCAACATTTCCGACAAAGCGGGCAGTACCAAAATCTATGGGAAATTGTTTCATTTTCATTTTTACAAAAGGCACAAAGGGGACTGTCAAGTATCTTTTGAACAAATAACTGGCTAGCAACACCAAGAATGCGGTGAAGCAATCTGGTCTGGAACCATTTTAAATTGTGTCCTTATTTTTTTTAAAACACTAATCAAAAATGTTTTTCCAGTTAAGGTTGTAAAAATACATATTCCATTTGTTCATGCCTGCAGGCCGCGTTATTATAAAATTTTGATTTAAAAAAAACTTCTTTAATTGCCTGTTTGCCTCTACAAATAATCTGCCAGGGTTTATAATCCCTAATCTGAAAACCATTCAACGAATCAATGTTTACTTTTCCCTGATATTTTCGTAAGGACTTAATCACTCCCTCATAGAAAAAAAGAACAACATTAGTTTGAACAAAAGGAAAATGTAATCTAAATTTTTCAAAGGTAAAAAAACTTCAATTTAAATGTAGCAACTGGTGGACAAACACTACATCATGTTCAATCCATTCCTTATTTATTATTGCACCGTGGTCTCGTATAATGTTCAAATTGTAATGTATACATTCGGAAACAAAATCATTCACATTAATACCGCCCTGATATGGCCCTTAGTGGTCGGCTGGGCGTTAAGCAAACAAACAAACAAACAAATTCACATTAATTACCTTGCTTAAGGAACAGCATTTCTTATAATGTTTCAAAACATCCTTCCAAAAAGGGTTACCACCTCGTTTCATTAACACATTTGCATACTCGGCACCCACTTTAAATATGTCTTTCATTCCAGGTATCATATTAACAAAAAACTTGTTTACATCAAATTCAAACATTTTAATCTGCAAATCCAATTTATCTTTACTGATGCCACAAAAGTATAAATGTCAATCGTATTCAGACCACCATTGCAATAGGGTCTGCAAACGACATTACGCCGAATCTTTGCAGGTTTACTATTCCACAGGAAAGAATAAAAGGCTGCATTCACTTCTCGTAAAAAGTCTTCGGGTGGGTCTGGCAATACAGTTGTTGTTGGTGTTGTTGTTGGTGTTGTTGTTGTTGTTGTTGTTGTTGTTGTTGTTGTTGTAAATTTAAGACAACTACCACTCGAATCCAGTCCGGAGCTAATTCAAGATTTAGACAATGTACGTACCAATAATAATGATAATAATAATAATAGTAATAATAATAATGGACATTTGCTATAGCGCATAATCATATATATGCTCAATGCGCATTACATATTATTTCTGCCGTGTGAGATGGAATTTGTTTACACAATGTATCACGCATTCACATCGGCCAGCAAACCTCAAGCCTAGTAGGGCGAGCTTTCACCTTTCACGGCCTTTATTCCAAGTCACACGGGTACCAACCAGCAAAGTATAATTGTTGTGTTTTAAACCTGTGTGTGTGATTGCGGTGACTGTTGCTGCTTCGTATACAGGAGCACACGCTAGACCCGAGTCTGACCTGTCAAAGCGAGGTCCAGCCTTAGAAGCAAAACTTCAGACCAATCCCTTAAGCAGGTAAGATGTATGTCTGTCTTGTCTGTCTGTCTGTCTGCCTGTCTGCCTGCCTGCCTGCCTGTCTGTCTGTCTGTCTGTGTCACGTTTAAACAGATCACAGAAGGTGATTATGAACGGTTAGTTACTACTAACTAACCACACCACGATCCACTCTCGCAGTCATACAACAAAGATAGAATCTCGTGTAAAGACAGGAAAGTTAACTGTTCTGCCTAAAAGCGCTGGTTAATGCAGGTGTCACACACCCCACGTTGTCACCACTCAAATAAAATCACAAATATAAAAGATGACTAGGTGGTATACAGGGTGCAATGAACATGGTGCACTTAGCTTTTTGCCACTGAGTGGGCGACCCGTGAATAGTCTATCTACACAACTGCTCCGTTGATTGAAGTGCCGGCTGGCGTAGAAACGAAGCAGGGATCAGTGGAGATATCAGGCGCCTCACTCAGTCTCTGAAGACAACGGGTGGTCGTGTAGGTGTCGTCACTGCCTGCCGGAAGACCGCTGCAGATGGTGAAGGCCTCACCGGTTATCCCTGCAGCAGCAACAGCATACAGCACCGCGACACCAGGTTACAGCATACGTAGATAGGTCAGTAGATAAGTAGGAAGGCTGCCAAAAAAAAAAGCATCGGTGCACTAAACATGCCACGCATCCCTTCTCACTCCACCTTTAAACATGTCACCCTTTTATATTTCATAGAGCACGTGGGCCTGCACAAACAAACTTTTAAAACAACAAATCAGCTATTTTCCTTCCTTCTCTCCATATCTGCAAAAAACATATACAGATTATTCTTTTAGCGTCACAAGGAGCAAATTATGCTCTAACCTGGAAAGAACAACAGAGAGTATTTCATTCCACAAACATAGACTCGTCAACAGTGTTAAATAACGATTTATTAACTCAACAGCCTAATGTAAGTAGCTCTCCTTTAAGCGAATCCGCTTCCTTTGTATGGCTTTCGCCCGTCGACGAGTTTCCTGCCACACCCTTCATGTGCTGAGTTTGCGTTGAAATGTTCCACGCTCAGTCAAGAAAAACACCTGACAACCTCGTCGTCAGAAACATGTAAGCAGCGAAAGCAGTCACTTCTCCCTAAGAGCCTTCCTGGACGCGCAGAGCAGGCACGTTGACATAA
>NC_090260.1:16875173-16880173 GCF_037325665.1 Littorina saxatilis | reverse complement strand
GTTTCCACTTTCTACTTCGATCTAGTTAACTTATGGAAACTTGTAATTTCAAACTTTCATGTTTGCATATTTATTTATCAATGTTGTCCACATGCCACATGCAATAACTGAGCTAAAGTTCTTTCCTGTGGGATATTGAAGCCTAAAGTGGAAACCATGTAACCCACGACATAGAGCGTACTGCATGTGTCTAATTGTCATTTCTAAAGAAACCCCGATATGAAAGGTCCTCTCTTTGACAGAAAAAGATACAGGCATGTCTTTTGCACTTAAAAAAGAGTATTTCACTCAATTCAGTCCTACTTTTTTTCCTGGTGTCCATGTCCCATAGTTGTGACCCAGTATCTAGGATGTGGCTGTAATTTAAGCAATATCCTTTCCAGATCCATGCATGATGATAACTATAGGTGGTATGAAATGATTCTAATGTTACCGGACTGGAGATTTTGTTTCGAACCGGTAAAAATTCTCCTTTTCCTTGGAGCGCCAATGTTGTTTCCATGCCAAGCGTTGGAAGATTCGTGCGCAGCTAAAATTAGACGTACAATGAATTTTGACAAGTTTTCACCACGAGTGCGCATGCTCAGAAATACACAACGTTTTAGCTCTTCAAAGCGCATGCTCACATTTACACAATGGTAGGCTATTTCCTGGGTTTTTCCACAGTTTTACACCACCATTTTACCTTATATGGAAATTAAAAAAGACGCGTTTGACCATATAAGGAACATAAATTGCAGTCAAAGAGTGTACTAATTACACATTAACATGCTTCCATTTGAAACTTCGAGGTCTTTATCGGGGATTGACGCCCGACCAAAGGTAATTGAAGCCCGACGGAGCGAAGCGACGGAGGGCTTCAATTAGACTTTGGGAGGGCGTCAATCCACGAGGAAGACCGAGAAGTTTCAAATGGAAGCGTGTTAATGTTATTGTAATTCAATCTGACGATGATCTCTTTTCTGCTTTCATGCGATGGTAAACAGACAGAATTGGTTCGGTTCTGTTCACACACTACTTTCAGTCCACCTACCTGCAAGGGTCAAGTCCCAAGAAATATGTCTCTGTATTCCTATCGTATCACTCTCCTCCTGTTTTGTTTTCTTTCACATACATTTTCCCTTCTTTTTTGACGAGTTTCTGGACAGCAAACTCAAAACAAATTCTTTTCATCACAAAAGCGATCTTTGGAATTGACTGACGTAGTCCGAAAGAATTCATGCATCAACTTACGTCACGTATCCGACGTCATCACTTCGCATACCTTATAGTCTCGGTATTTCGTTGGTACTTCATATTTCCTACTTGTAAAATGACCCTCAAAGCTAACCGAGACTAGTTGAGGCTGTATCAATGCGCCTCGCCAGCAGGTTGTTAATGGATTTTTTAGCGAGTGACTATCGACAATTAGTGACCTGTAATTTTTAATGAGTTGGGGCATTCTGACCAATCACAGGATCTGTTTCATTAAAACGCAAACTCGATTGAATTACAATATAAATTATAATGATCTAAACAACTTATAGTGCATGTCAAAACATGGTACCCATTTCTGGAAAATAGCCCACACGTGAACGCGCTTGCCTAAAAGTGACTTGCAGCATGTGTGCAATAACATAAAGAATAAAATCAAGTAAAAACTATTTCTTGCTGACAGATAAAGGGAAATAATCGGTGGATCCAAAATGTTCTGATAACACTTTTGACAAAGTCATCCAGTGTTCATGTTATATTGGTTTTATTATAACAAGGTTAACTTTTGAAGTATAACACCTATTTCAAACATTGTGCTTCATGCATATAGATTAGACCGTGTTTTTTTTTCTTTGTTTTAATACACTTAGTTTACGTGTTTTCGATTGACTTTATTCGTCTCGATTGTACACTCTGCGATGGCTTAAATGTATGCATACGCAGAAAAACCTACGCTTGGGGGAAAGAAAAAAACATCTTCAACCACAAATGTCAATATTTAAAAGTAAAAATAACACACGTTAGTATCAAAGACATGAACTACACCATCACAACATAACTGTGTTCGCGAGCTTTGTTTCATTACCGCGAACTGAGACCATTATTTTTAATAATCACTGAGACGAGGTATATAACCTCTTTATTCCTCCTTTCTTCAGTTAATCACTGAGACGAGGTATGTAACCTCTTTATTCCTCCTTTCTTCAGTTAATCACTGAGACGAGGTATGTAACCTCTTTATTCCTCCTTTCTTCAGTTAATCACTGAGACGAGGTGTGTAACCTCTTTATTCCTCCTTTCTTCAGTTAATCACTGAGACGAGGTGTGTATGTAACCGTTATTCCTCCTTTCTTCAGTTAATCACTGAGACGAGGTGTGTATATAACCTTTATTCCTCCTTTCTTCAGTTAATCACTGAGACGAGGTGTGTATATAACCTGTATTCCTCCTTTCTTCAGTTAATCACTGAGACGAGGTATGTAACCTCTTTATTCCTCCTTTCTTCAGTTAATCACTGAGACGAGGTGTGTATATAACCTTTATTCCTCCTTTCTTCAGTTAATCACTGAGACGAGGTGTGTATATAACCTCTTTATTCCTCCTTTCTTCAGTTAATCACTGAGACGAGGTGTGTATATATAGAGCTTAAACAATGACCACGAGTTGATTACTGGAAAATAAACCACGAGTGGGTATTTGCAGCCGCTTGGTAATTCACGAGTGTGCGGAGCACACGAGTGAATTACCAAGCGGCTGCAAATACCCACGAGTGGTTTATTTTCCAGTAATCAACGAGTTGTCATTGTTTAAGCTATGTATACAACGAACAACACGGGTCGAACATGCAGTCATGCAGACGACATTTTGTAGGCAATTTCATTTCAGCCTAATCACTCAGTGTCAAATGCGCGTCATTCAAATAGTCCCTATTCTTTTACGTTATTCTTAGTCTGCGACTCGTCGGCATTATACTTGTCTCGTCTAAATATCGGACCCCATTGCTACGATTAAAACACAATAGCGTTTATATAGCTATTCTGACATTACATTCTGTGTTAAAATCATGTTTTTGTCAGCAGCAAGGACCAGAATGGTCCATGTCGTTGATTGCAGACGACGGTTCCCTTTCCGTATGAAGCCACGGAAATAACCGAACATTGAAAAAACCCCGGACATGTATCACGGAGAAAACTCGGGATAACCGGATGTTTAGCATTACGTCAATATGCTGGGAATCATATGACGTCATGACGTCACAGTATCATGCTTGCCTACGTAGATTGTATACATGTTCGAAAGTCTGACTGTTGTGCGGTAAATCTGTAGATGATCAGAGAACAAGGATTGTCTCAGAAGAAACGACTAAATGTTTTAGATCGGTAACTTCATTTTAACATTGCACTATATAATGGACGTTCTAAGTGACAGGAGAGTTTGCTGATTTTGTGTTAAACATTGGAGAGATCGTCTGCTAGAATCAGAGATAGGTCGCTTCAGATTGCAGCTTCTGGAAATTTGCAAGGTTTGTTGCCTGTTGAAGAACTGGATTTTACACGTAATGTATGTCATGTACAGTAAGCAACAACAAAAACACACACAAAGCAAATGGCATCGTCTGTCGACTAGTTATACACGTCAGCCATTGTTGTTACAGTTTTGAGTCAACATTGTACGTATTCTTCCGCAACAGGGTCCAATCGTCTGGGTTTCAAATGTTCTAAAAATAAATTCTAGAGTTGATTATTTTTTAGCCCTCTTTATTCTTACTTCGAATAATCCACGTGTGATTTTGGGTTTAATCAAAGTAGTTCGTTCTAATTTCTCACTTGTCTAAAAATAATCAACTAGATTTAATCCACCCCTCGGTTGCATTGCAGGAGTTGTATAAATAACCTTTATTCCTCCTTTCTTCAGTTAATCACTGAGACGAGGTGTGTATATAACCTTTATTCCTCCTTTCTTCAGTTAATCACTGAGACGAGGTGTGTATATAACCTCTTTATTCCTCCTTTCTTCAGTTAATCACTGAGACGAGGTGTGTATATAACCTCTTTATTCCTCCTTTCTTCAGTTAATCACTGAGACGAGGTGTGTATATAACCTTTATTCCTCCTTTCTTCAGTTAATCACTGAGACGAGGTGTGTAATAACCTTTATTCCTCCTTTCTTCAGTTAATCACTGAGACGAGGTGTGTATATAACATTTATTCCTCCTTTCTTCAGTTAATCACTGAGACGAGGTGTGTATATAACCTTTATTCCTCCTTTCTTCAGTTAATCACTGAGACGAGGTGTGTATATAACCTTTATTCCTCCTTTCTTCAGTTAATCACTGAGACGAGGTGTGTATATAACCTTTATTCCTCCTTTCTTCAGTTAATCACTGAGACGAGGTGTGTATATAACCTTTATTCCTCCTTTCTTCAGTTAATCACTGAGACGAGGTGTGTATATAACCTTTATTCCTCCTTTCTTCAGTTAATCACTGAGACGAGGTGTGTATATAACCTTTATTCCTCCTTTCTTCAGTTAATCACTGAGACGAGGTGTGTATATAACCTTTATTCCTCCTTTCTTCAGTTAATCACTGAGACGAGGTGTGTATATAACCTTTATTCCTCCTTTCTTCAGTTAATCCCTGAGACGAGGTGTGTATATAACCTTTATTCCTCCTTTCTTCAGTTAATCACTGAGACGAGGTGTGTATATAACCTTTATTCCTCCTTTCTTCAGTTAATCACTGTGACGAGGTGTGTATATAAGCTTTATTCCTCCTTTCTTCAGTTAATCACTGAGACGAGGTGTGTATATAACCTTTATTCCTCCTTTCTTCAGTTAATCACTGAGACGAGGTGTGTCTATAACCTTTATTCCTCCTTTCTTCAGTTAATCACTGAGACGAGGTGTGTATATAACCTTTATTCCTCCTTTCTTCAGTTAATCACTGAGACGAGGTGTGTATATAACCTTTATTCCTCTTTTCTTCAGTTAATCACTGAGACGAGGTGTGTATATAACCTTTATTC
>NC_090260.1:16865173-16870173 GCF_037325665.1 Littorina saxatilis | reverse complement strand
CATCTTAAAAAAAAAAAAAACGAAAACAGTTTTGCTAACATCAAAAACATCGTTTAAATCCTTTAATGTTTACACAGAGACTGGTTTACATAACAAAATGATCCTTTTGATACAAAATACAAACATTTATATAATGTTGGTCTTTAAAGCCAGAACCTTTCCTGAGCTAGAGGACCAGCTAGCAAAGGATAATAGTGTAACTTGCTTGTCTTTTCTAATCTTAGCGTGAGGTAATTCATTTATCTTAATGTGACAGGGGAGGCTACTGCTCCTTTCACAGCAGACTCTGCACCCGAGTTGTTGGCCTTTAAGTCAACACCGGTGTATTGTGGAATTCTGTTTGTGATGGGGTCTAGTGGTTTCCGATTGTCTGTATGTTAATGAAAACCTTTGGGTTTGCATAACAGTTTTTATAGGGCTGAGAAATTAGTCCTAACATTTTCAATCCTGTTTGATTGCACTTCGCCTCCCGAGGTGATCGTAGTGTTACTTCACTCAACCTACAGCACTCGGTTACATTAAAATGCATGCACCCCACTCTGATGCATTTTAGCTTTTTTCTGTCACTGTGTGTCGTCATGTGAATCGGTGTCTATGTCTGCTTGTTATAACATATTGTTACATGTCACTTCCGTCTTTGTCACGTCCATTGGTGGGATACCCGTATTTGAGCGGCGGCCAGGGGATCCCTGTCAAAGAAGTCTTTGGTCTGTGAGATGCGCCATATAGTCAAGTGGAGGAGTGAAAGAAGTCTTTGGTCTGTGAGATGCGCCATATTGTCAAGTGGACCGCCTTAAATAGCATAGAAAGTTGGAGTGAAAGAAGTCTTTGGTCTGTGAGATGCGCCATATTGTCAAGTGGACGGCCTTAAATAGCATAGAAAGTTGGAGTGAAAGAAGTCTTTGGTCTGTGAGATGCGCCATATTGTCAAGTGGACCGCCTTAAATAGCATAAAAAGTTGGAGTGAAAGAAATCTTTGGTCTGTGAGATGCGCCATATTGTCAAGTGGACCGCCTTAAATAGCATAGAAAGTTGGAGTGAAAGAAGTCTTTGGTCTGTGAGATGCGCCATATTGTCAAGTGGACGGCCTTAAATAGCATAGAAAGTTGGAGTGAAAGAAGTCTTTGGTCTGTGAGATGCGCCATATTGTCAAGTGGACCGCCTTAAATAGCATAGAAAGTTGGAGTGAAAGAAGTCTTTGGTCTGTGAGATGCGCCATATTGTCAAGTGGACGGCCTTAAATAGCATAGAAAGTTGGAGTGAAAGAAGTCTTTGGTCTGTGAGATGCGCCATATTGTCAAGTGGACCGCCTTAAATAGCATAGAAAGTTGGAGTGAAAGGAGTCTTTGGTCTGTGAGATGCGCCATATAGTCAAGTGGACCGCCTTAAATAGCATAGAAAGTTGGAGTGAAAGAAGTCTTTGGTCTGTGAGATGCGCCATATTGTCAAGTGGACCGCCTTAAATAGCATAGAAAGTTGGAGTGAAAGAAGTCTTTGGTCTGTGAGATGCGCCATATAGTCAAGTGGACCGCCTTAAATAGCATAGACAGTTGGAGTGAAAGAAGTCTTTGGTCTGTGAGATGCGCCATATCGTCAAGTGGACCGCCTTAAATAGCATAGACAGTTGGAGTGAAAGAAGTCTTTGGTCTGTGAGATGCGCCATATCGTCAAGTGGACCGCCTTAAATAGCATAGACAGTTGGAGTGAAAGAAGTCTTTGGTCTGTGAGATGCGCCATATAGTCAAGTGGACCGCCTTAAATAGCATAGAAAGTTGGAGTGAAAGAAGTCTTTGGTCTGTGAGATGCGCCATATAGTCAAGTGGACCGCCTTAAATAGCATAGAAAGTTGGAGTGAAAGAAGTCTTTGGTCTGTGAGATGCGCCATATAGTCAAGTGGACCGCCTTAAATAGCATAGAAAGTTGGAGTGAAAGAAGTCTTTGGTCTGTGAGATGCGCCATATAGTCAAGTGGACCGCCTTAAATAGCATAGACAATTGGAGTGAAAGAAGTCTTTGGTCTGTGAGATGCGCCATATAGTCAAGTGGACCGCCTTACATAGCATAGAAAGTTGGAGTGAAAGAAGTCTTTGGTCTGTGAGATGCGCCATATAGTCAAGTTGACCGCCTTACATAGCATAGAACATTGGAGTGAAAGGACACAGGCATAATGCTTTAAAAGGGGTGCAACATTTGTCGCAAAAATGGTTTTGCTAAGTGTATATTCACTTGTGTGATCATATAACGCGGTGGTGTATTAATCTTGTTATACTGCATGATGTAGATGGATTAATTTACTACACCACTGTCGTCACCTGGTTGAAAAAATATGCATCTTTACAGCCAGTAAAATATCTACCACGAATATATTTATCGTTTTGATGTACCTTATCGGGTTCATATTTTACCACTTTAAAGATGACGACAAAATAACTTGCACCAGTCGGCGCGAATGTGGTACGTTTCTTTTGCCCCCTACTTAGTAACTGTACACAGTGTGCGCTAGGGGAAGGGACCATTCGTGTGTTGCGCGGGAGGTTGCCAATACAAACACCCCCCACCTCTCTCTCTCTCTCTCTCTCTCTCTCTCTCTCTCTCTCTCTCTCTCTCTCTCTCTCTCTCTCTCTCTCTCTCTCTCTCTCTCTCTCTCTCTCTCTCTCTCTCTCTCTCTCTCTCTCTCTCTCTCTCTCTCTCTCTCTCTCTCTCTCTCTCTCTCTCTCTCTGCCTTTCCATTTTTTAGCGCCCGGGCTGCACGCATTACCTCATCATGTGTGATCAATTGGTTTAAAGAGTCACAATTTCTCAGCTCTCCTTGCTCAAAACTTTGATCACCTTCATTACCTGGGGTATTTGTTTCCGCAGGTGGTACGGTACCAAAAACATCACGAAAATGCTCATACCACTGTTCCATCGATATGTTGCATTGTCCACCAAGAGATGGTCGCACTGAACGGACTGTTTCCCAAAACTTTTTAGGGTCCTTTAAATTTGCATGCAATGACTCAACCACAGAATCTTTATATAATTCCTTTTTTTGCCTCAACAACTCTTTATATTCTCTGCGCTTCTGAGAATACTGCAATCTGTCTTCATCTTCGTCCGAATGGCTAGCCCTGCGAAGGAGTTGCCAAACAACTTGACGGCTCTGCCTACATTCAAGATCAAACCAAATTCTTCTTTTTTCTGAGCCGACAAATATAACCTTTCTCATGCAATCTCCAGCATAAAACAAACTTTCATTAAACTTTGCAAGCGACTGGTTGACATCAATATCAATGAGCACCGTTGCTTCTTCAATAATACCTTTAACATGGTCGCTCTGCATGTGACAGTGAAACTCTGCACATTTCTCTTCGTTCCATTGGTATTTCGAACAAGAATAGGGACGGGGCAGAGAGAGAGAGAGAGAGAGAGAGAGAGAGAGAGAGAGAGAGAGAGAGAGAGAGAGAGAGAGAGAGAGAGAGAGAGAGAGAGAAAGAGAGAGAGAGGGAGAGAGGGAGAGATAGAGAGAGAGTGCAAGTCTCCAAGAGCCGTCGTCAAGACCATATCGACTGACTGGAGGGGCGTGGCCAGTCTGTGCTGGGAATGTCACTGGTCTCTGCCTTGTGCTGGGAATGTCACTGGTCTCTGCACTGTGGTGTCAATGTCAGCTTCAGTTTGTTATTCTCATGGAGTCGTCACGGAAGACCGTTGCATGAATACAGTTCAGCACATTCTAACAGGCTGTCTTGACTTGAGGCCAAAGTCGACATCGTAAAGAACTTGCATGACCCAACTTCGTGAACTAAACTTCGCCAAATTGACCTGAGGCTTGACGTTACTCACCAATAGTGTGGTGGCCAAGACTGAGGCTTGACGTTACTCACCAATAGTGTGGTGGCCAAGACTGAGACTTGACGTTACTCACCAATAATGTGGTGGACAAGACTGAGGCTTGACGTTACTCACCAATAATGTGGTGGCCAAGACTGAGGCTTGACGTTACTCACCAATAATGTGGTGACCAAGACTGAGGCTTGACGTTACTCACCAATAATGTGGTGACCAAGACTGAGGCTTGACGTTACTCACCAATAATGTGGTGGCCAAGACTGAGGCTTGACGTTACTCACCAATAATGTGATGGCAAGACTGATGCTTGACGTTACTCACCAATAATGTGGTGGCCAAGACTGAGGCTTGACGTTACTCACCAATAATGTGGTGGCCAAGACTGAGGCTCGACGTTACTCACCAATAATGTGATGGCCAAGACTGAGGCTTGACGTTACTCACCAATAATGTGATGGCCAAGACTGAGGCTTGACGTTACTCACCAATAATGTGGTGGCCAAGACTGAGGCTTGACGTTACTCACCAATAATGTGGTGGCCAAGACTGAGGCTTGACGTTACTCACCAATAATGTGGTGGCCAAGACTGAGGCTTGACGTTACTCACCAATAATGTGGTGGCCAAGACTGAGGCTTGACGTTACTCACCAATAATGTGGTGGCCAAGACTGAGGCTTGACGTTACTCACCAATAATGTGGTGGCCAAGACTGAGGCTTGACGTTACTCACCAATAATGTGGTGGCCAAGACTGAGGATGTTTGTGACTGTGTGTTCCCTGGCATCCCTGGCCTTCACTATCTCTTGACGGCAGTAGTGTCCAGTTTACATTACTGACGAGTTAAATATCATTTGTATTCTCTGAGTGACAAGTTTTTGCTTGCCTTTGCTTCATTTAGTATATACATTATTGGATAACAGAAATCAATTCGTCTATTGCTGGACATTATTACATAAACCATCTTTTCTGAAGAACATAACAGTGGTAGAAATGTGCCCGCTTGTCTAGAGAAACCGCGATCACAATCCCAGGACGGGTACATAAGGAGAAATCTAGTAATCCCAGACGACAGCTTTCTATGTGTCGCTTTCAAATCACACCTTATTCACGTCTGAGTGAAAGCAGACAGTGTCTGTGGTATAACTAGTTCTCTCTGCGCTTACCTATCTTAA